>NW_024499796.1:8348081-8374354 GCF_017590055.1 Onychostruthus taczanowskii
CGCGGCGCCCCGCGGGGGTCCCGCGGGCGGCGGCTGCGGGCGGCCCCCGAGGGTGGGGGGCCCGTCACAGCGGCTCCGGGGTGCCCCCCGAGCTGGGGGTACCCCCGTGTCCCTTCACGGAGCCTCTGTGGGTGCCCCCCGGGGTGGTGTCGCTTCGTGTCCCCTCACGGAGCCTCTCTGGGTGCGCACCGGGGTGGTGTCGCTTCATGTCCCCTCACGGAGCCTCTCTGGGTGCGCACCGGGTTGGTGTCCCTTCGTGTCCCCTCACGGAGCCACTGTGGGTGCCCCCCGGGGTGGTGTCGCTTCGTGTCCCCTCATGCAGCCTCTGGGTGCGCACCGGGGTGGGGTCGCTTCATGTCCCCTCACGGAGTCACTGTGGGTGCCCCCCGGGGTGGTGTCGCTTCGTGTCCCCTCACGGAGCCTCTGTGGGTGCCCCCCGGGTTGGTGTCGCTTCGTGTCCCCTCATGCAGCCTCTGGGTGCGCACCGGGTGGTGTCTCCTCACACACTCGCTGTAGGTACCCCCTGAGTTAGTGTCCCCTCATGTCCCCTCACACACCCGCTGTAGGTACCCCCTGAGTTAGTGTCCCCTCATGTCCCCTCACACACCCGCTGTAGGTACCCCCTGTGTGAGAGTCCTTTAATGTCCCCTCATGCAGCTCCTGTGGGTGTCCCCTCATTTTCCCTTCACAGGGTACCCCCCTCCTTCTGGGTGTGTGTCCCTTCATTTCCCCTCAGATCCTGTCTGGGTACTGACCCTGGGGGATGTCCCCTCATGTCCCCTCACACCCTCTGTGAACATCCCCTGGGTGAGTGTCCCCTCACATCCCCCCTCAGACAGCACCCAGGTGTCCCCTCACGGTCTCCGTGGGTCCCATGGGTAAGTGGTGGGACACAAAAATTCACCCCAATCCCGTCTAATTCATGCACAACCCCCAGTCCGAGTGTGGGATAATGAAGGCACCTGCCCCTTCCCTGAAAACTGTGGAAATAGGTTAATAGGAAAAACGTTGGGGTTTTATTTTTTAATGAAGCTGGGAGCTAAAGTGTGTTAATTGCGTTGCTTCAAGGTAATGAGGTATCCTAATTTCTGTCTTTTTGATCCTTAGCTGCTTATTACAAGGAAAAATGTTTTTATTTATATTTGCCCAAGCGAAGATGAAGAATTGTCTTCCCTGGTTGTCTGTTACCTTACTCTCAGTAAATAAATACAAGTTTTAAAGAGTTTAGAGTCATTAATCCTTTAAAATATTTAATACCACTGATTAATTTGAAACCAGAACTAGAGAATAATTGACAAGTGCAAGGTCAGGGAGGTTTCAGAGGGAAAATTGTGTCCCTGTACCTTGGCAGAGTCCAGTGCCACTGCAGCTGGGACTCACTGTGTTTGTGTGGAGCTTGGGCTTGAAGAGCCACCCAACTGCAGTAGTTTTTGGGAATTACTGTCACCCTCAATCCTACCAAATGATGCTGCAGGTGAAGCCTTTGACCCTCATGGGGCCATGTGGAGGTGGTGAACTCTTCGGGGTGTTAACTGGAGTTTTGTGGGTGGCTTTTTCCACTCTTCCACAAACCAAACCTTCGTTCTGTCTGTGGTTTCGACTGGAACGCAAAGAATAGTTCCTAATCTTCATCCTGCTTTTGTGCACTCCCCAAGATCTGTGTTTGCCAAGAGCTTTTATCCTGCAGTGAGGCTGGATGACTGATGTCTCGGGGTTATTGCTGTAGAGTGTGTTTCAGGAAGAAATAAGTTCCCTTTCCTTCTCTCTCAGCTGCCCCAAGTCCCTCAGCTGTGTGTGTTTAATGCCAAGGCAGATCTAGTAAAAGCTGTTTTGAGATATTGTGTGATCCTTTGCTCTCTGAGGAGGTTTGTGTCCCACCATCCCAGATGATGGTCCAGGTTTCTCCACATCCACCCATCCTGCACCATGTGGACACAGCCAGTGCTGCTTTCGTTGGAAAACTGAAAGCTGAGCTGCATGATCCTTAAAAAGGGCAGTTATGCCAAAGGAAACAACAAGCAGAGTATTTTGCTGAGTTCTCCACTCCCACTATGAAAGAATTCCTTGAAATTGTTCTTTCTCTCGTGCCACAAAGTTTTCTGCAGAAGTATTCAGGCAACCTCAGTGCAAAGGGGGTTGCACACACCAGTGCACTGAATACCATCACAGTGGGTCCTTGTGGGTCTGGGCAGTGCATCATTGTTTGGGAGCACATGCAAAAAGGGCTGGAAAGCACAGGAAGAGTTTCAGAAGTGAATTACCTGAACTGGATTATGATTTTGCCAGAAAATACTACAAACCACAAATGATGAGTGCTCTGCCTTATCCCCAGTGGCAGTAGTGACTGATTTACCTGTTCAAGTGATGTTGAGGAGTAATTCCTGTGATTATCTGGCACAGGAGTTCTAAGCGTTAATAATTTACAGTTTATGTCACCAGGATTATTACATGGAATTTCTAGAAGGCACACGCTTAATAAATGTTTTCCTTTTTTAATTTGTTTTAGGATGGAGGAGAGACCGGTCTGAAAATCTGTTCCATCGTGGACTTTGCTGTGGTCTGCTAGAATGTTCCTTATGGATGCTCCTCCTCTGGTAGCTCTTCAGACAAAATGGGAGTCCTTTGGGCCAGCGAGGAATTGTAGATACCCCGTTTGCTTCCCTGAATCCGACAGCAACGTCACCAGAACCTCGGTGAGCGCCAAAGTTCAGGTGATCATAAACAACCTGCAAAGCCAAGAGCCTGCCCTGGGTATGAACAATGAGTGTGGCTGTGTTAAACAGAAAAAACAGAAGGGAGGAAAAGGCACCGGTACCAGAGTCACAGGCAGCACCACGCTGCTGCGGAATCATCCTCAGTACACCCAGCGTGGGTGCCCTGAGGATTCCGATGGCAGCGCAGTGGAAGGGAATGTAGAGTTTGAGACTCTCCTGCTCGATTCTGACAGCGACGATTCTGTGGACCGAGGTATAGAGGAAGCCATCCAAGAGTACTTGAAAACAAAAAGCAAAAGTGCCCAGTCGTTGCCGAGGAATGCAGAGCGTTCTGAGAATGTGAGCAGAGACAAAAGGTTTAAGAGGGAGTTCTCCCAGAACAAAGTGGCGAGTAACCTCCTCCCTGTGCAATTCAAAGCTGAGATGCTCTCTGAAGAGTACCTGTCTGACCACCTGGGAATTGGGAAAAGGCTCCAGCCTGCTTCCCCTCAGAGCATCAGCAGCGATGACTCCTTTGAACAGAGCATACAAGCTGAAATAGTACAG
Organism: Onychostruthus taczanowskii; assembly: GCF_017590055.1. Classification (NCBI taxonomy): domain Eukaryota; kingdom Metazoa; phylum Chordata; class Aves; order Passeriformes; family Passeridae; genus Onychostruthus; species Onychostruthus taczanowskii. The sequence goes on from NW_024499796.1 coordinate 8,351,342, forward strand.
TTCTTGAATGAGAAGAAGCAGCAAGAAATTAGTAAATGTATTACCGAGGAGGATAAAAAAGATTCCCGTGTGAGATCTGTCCTGAAATGCAACAAAGAAGCAACAAGCAGAACAAACTGTGGTGCTCTAAAGCAAGGTTGTGATGCGCTGCTCCTGAGACACCATCCCAAGCTGCAGAAATCCAGCGCCCAGTCCAAGTGTTTGCAGTCAAATTTCCAAGCAGAGCCCAGTGATTTGAGCCAGGTGAACCAAGCATATCTAGAAATGGCCACTGCCAGCCAGCCCTGGCTCGTGGAGCAGGATGAGGGAAGTGGAGCTCATTACTGGGAGCCAAGGGAAGCACTTGCCACGCAGAGCATGCACACATCTGACTCGAGCAGCGATGATGGCATCGAAGAAGCCATTCAGCTTTACCAGCTGGAGAAAATCAGGAAAGAGGCAGGTCATGCAGCAAACTGTGTCCCTTTGCAGAGGGAACCATTTGATCCAAAGGGTGTGGCAGACATTTCTGCCAGCCTGACAATTAGCTCCACAAAAAGTGCCTCACCAGAAATCCATAAAAACCATATAAGCAACAAGAGAAAAGAAGTTAATTCCAAGCCAACGGGATTACAAAGCACCAGCAATGACTTTAATAAGCTGTTTAAACCACTGAAAAAAGCCAGACATTTTGCACTTCCAGAAAACAAGATTACTGCTTGTGAGCTCACATTGCAGGCCTCTTGCAGAGCAGACACATCTGCAGAACTCATGTGTGCAGAAGCTATCCTGGATATTTCCAAAACAATCATGCCATCCCAAATGGGAAGTGACAACAAATCCCTCACTGCAGACTCCTTCTTTTCTCCCCAGCTTCTCTCGTCCTCCTGTTGTGAAAGTGACAGCAGCCTTGTGGACAGTGATGACAGCATAGAGCAAGAAATCAGAGCGTTTTTGGCTCTGAAAGCACAGTCAGAAAACCTTGGAACAAAATCTCCCAGCCTGTCACGCTCCATCCAGATGCCTTTGCCTTCTGATCCAAACAGCCTCACCGGGACCCTTGAGCCTGCTCTGCCCAAAACACTGAAATTATCCCTGAGTCGGAAAAGGAGGCTTAAAAGGGAAGGCAGAACAGCAAAACAAGGCGGGTCAAAACTACCTGAACAGCTGGAGACAGGACTTTTCCAGCCAGGTCACTATTCCAAATTCCCAGTGCTCCAAGAGGAGCGTGCCCTGAGCAGCCCCACAGAACTCCGGGATGCTCAGAGTAATAAAGACCCGAGGCAGCAGCAGCTGATGTCTCCCAAATTGTCTGGCTCTGATGGCAGCAGATGTGTGGCCATGGACTCTGTAAACCCTTTCCTGCAGGTTCAGAGCAGCACAAGAAAACCTGTGAAAAACCCAATCCAAACCCCAGAGAGGGAGGGATCAGGTGATGAGAGCAGCTCTCTGGACAGTGATGAGGACCTGGATAGTGCTATCAAGGACCTGTTACAGTCTAAAAGGAAGTTAAAGAAGAAATCCAAGGACCAGAAAGCTCAGTGCAAGAAGAAGGTCAGATTCAGTGAGACAGAAACTCAGCTGCTGGATGACTTCAGTAGCCTCCAACAAAACGAGTGGAAATGTAAAAATCCCTCCCTGCTAAAAAGCTGCCTCTCAAAACCTAGGAAAGCTTTGAGGGAGAATGCAGTCAGGAACCCTCCAGACAACATCAAACTTCCCAATGACAAGCCAGAAACCGTGAAAAACCTTGAGTCTAACTTACAGCTTAAAAAAAGCAATAAACCTAAACCAGTTTCAAACCAGCGGGGGGCTAAGAATAGGAAATGTGCTCTCCCAGCTGTGTCAGACGCCAGTGACAGCAGCTCAGTGGACAGCGATGACAGCATCGAGCAGGAAATCAGGAGGTTTTTGGCAGAAAAGGCTAAAGACTCTGCAAGTAATTCAGAGATGCAAAAAGGTGATGCAAGTCTGGACCTACTTAGAGCGACCAAACCAACTGCTAATAAAGGAAAAGCAAAGCAGCAGCCAGTGGAAAATGAGATTGACCTGGTGCTGGGTCAGAGTAAAAAGACTGAGTTGGCTCAGCAAACTGAGGAGGTGAAGAACTCTCAGAGAACAGAAGGGAAAAGTGCAATGTTAGCTGGCAGTGGAAAATGTTCCTCTGCAGAGAATGTTCCTACTACTGGTCAGTCAAAAGCTAAGCAAGGACTGGGGGGGGTCAAAGGTGGTGCTGCTGAGGAGTTACCTGGGAATGCAACAGGTAAAAGGAATGTCCGTAACACAGAGCCCCCAAAACCCAGCAGAAATGAAGGGTGCAAAGTGAGAAAAGTCATGAATGCAAAGCCCAGATCTAAAAGGAAGAGTACCTTCCAACTAAAAATCTCAAGTAAATTTATTGCAGGTCTGAAATACGCCCGGGACAGGAAGAAGTCGATGCTTTTGAACAAAAAGCAGAAAGCAGAGTGTGTGCTCAGCCAGAGCAGTGCCTTGGGAATGGAGGCAGCTTCCCAGCTCACACATGTACTTAACCCCTTGCCAAAAGGGGAAATTACACCAGCAATAAAAGAACCCAGTTCTTCTCAGAAACTCATTGTGGGAGGGACGAGTGCCCATGTAGCAGAAACCTGTGCAGGAGCTGAGTGTCTGCAAGAGGCAGCTGAGGGTTGCAGGAAGGCTGATGCTCCAGGGGGTCAGTCCCACTCCAGCCTTCCCTCACAGGAACGGAGTCTGGCAGCAGGAAAAGCTGATAAGGTTTGCAGAGGAACCTCCAGAGCTCCAGAGAACACCCAGATGTGGATCAAAGAAGGAGATACCCACCAAGGCAGCTGGGCTGACTCCACTGCAGATCCCCCACACCCTGAGAGCAGTGTGGGAAAAGCAGATAAAGTCAGCAGAGAGCCAGCTCAGCAGAGTGCTCAGGTGGACAGTAAGGGAGGGAACAACCAGCTGGACAAGAGGCCAGATCCAAGTTTAGCTTGCCCAAGGCAGGAATTCAATGTGACAGCAGCAGCAGCAGTGCATGATAGTGGAGGAGCCTGTGCAGATAGCAGTGTGCAGATGTGCATTAAGGAAGAAAAAGTTGACAGGCAGGGAGAAATTCAGGTATCCAGCCCCAAAATGGAAGGAAAAACACCTGTCCTGCAGAACAGGGAAGCTGCTAGTGAAGTGCACCAAGGGCAGGAATTTTTAACCAAAACCTGTGCAAAATTTACTGACCTACCTGCAGGGGACTGCCCAGGTTCCCTCTTGGAAAAAAAGATTTCAAATATGTAAGTACTCTTTTTTTTTTTTTTTTTTTTTTTTACACTAGCAGTCTTTTTATAAAATAACTGTGATTGTAATTACCTTGATAAAGCTTGAGAGAGGAAAGGAGAGGCAGTGGAAGATGCTGATACCTGTATATCATACACACACTAATGTGAAAATAATTCTATTTAACAGGGATATCACATATAGACATTCGTAGCTTTTGTAGAATTTTGTAAATTATTTAAAGTGCTCTAAGGAAATATTTTTTATAATGATTTCTAGGGCTTGCATTCCTACAGGATGCTGTAGTTACTGTAGATAAGATATTGGCTAATCACACTTTAAATTATGAGGCCTCTAATTGTCTCTCAAAGGGAAACCTGTTTGCGCACAGAATTTATTTGGGAGCCTGTTCAGAGATCCTAGGAAAGCACAGCCTTGGATAGCAATGCAGATGTGAGCCTGGCCACATCCCAGCTGCCTCAGGACAACCCTGTGGGGTGAGTTTTGCTGGAGCTCAGTTTTCCCACCCTGAGGACTGTGGGATGAGGTCCCTGAGCAGAACTCAGCTGTGGGTGTGGAGATCCAGCCTGGAAGATACAAATGCAAATTCAGGTAAATCAAGTGGATGGCTCTGTCTGCACCTCCTGTGCAAAGAGATCTCGGCAGCTGCTCGAAGTCCTTTCACATGCCCAGAACCTCCTGCTAGCAGATGATTCCAAGCACGCTTGCAGTCCAAGACAAGTGAAGGAGTGTGTCTATTCAGACATGATTTCCCTGGATTTCCCTGGATTTCTGTACCGTCGGGCCTGCAGGGCTCAAACAATTCCTGTTATTCTCAGCTCTCTCCTTTTGATGCCCTGCAGTTACCCAGAGATGGCTTTTGGTTTCCTGAATGAACTTTCTGGAACTGAGTGCCCTTAACTTTCCTTTTTCAGAAGCGATTTTTAAAATGTTACATTTCTGTGAACTTTTCACTGACAATTTTGGTGCAATAAAGCAAAGCTGGGTTTGCTGTGGGAAGTCACAACACAAATGGATTTTTTCAGCCACGGATATTTTCAGCACTGTTCTTTCTTCAGGCTCTTTCTCTGCCTCCGTTTCCAGCAGCCAGAATAAAGCAATTTTTTCACTACTATCTTTTTATTTGTACTGACTTTCAACGGGATTGAAGTAGCACATTCACATCACACACACAAGAAAGTGCCCCCACACTGGTTTCGCTGCAAATTCAAAAGGTGTAAATTGGAGCTGTTGGCTCTTTCATTTTCATTTTTGTGTTGTGAAGTCCTTGGAGGAGTTTGTTCTCACATCTTGTCCCTGTGAATTGATCTGATATTCTCTTTGTCTGCTCTTCTGCGGAACTTCTCAGCCAAACCACCACTTAGCATCACTTTGTTTCTCAGTCACTTCAGGAGTCTTCCTCCAGGCTGGCCTTAAACTTGCAAAACGGAGCAAAAGCAGCCAAGACTGGATCCAGAATCCCGTGGTGTCCCTGGTGTGATGCAGAACGTGGGCAAAATACGGTGTAGCATAGAGTAGTGACTGTGGCATGTAGAGAAATAAACATCCTTGGTGTGTTCATGCTGTCGTGCAGCTACGTTTGAAACATGTTCCTCGTGCTCACTTGGCATTTCTGACTGTCCAGCCACCTTTCTGTAGCCCTGGGGTTGGTTGGCCAGGTTGTTTAAAGGTCAGTGTGTTAACTCATCTCCATTTTGTGGTAGGATACCTTGGAAAAGTGGTTTTTCCTTAGCTCAGTGCCTGCACTGCCTCTTCACAGGTTTATCTTTTGCTCTGCCTTGATTCCGTTTGCAGGATTTGAGCCTTTTGTTTGGAATAGGTCAATAGGCTGGTATTTTAAACTAGAAGTTTTCCAAGTACCTTGCTTTAAAAGGATTAAACTGTATACTTAATTTTCCTAGAGATGTTGGAAGCACTCTGTACTGTTTGTATAAAAAGCTGAATGTTTCTTCTCAAAAGTTTTTTCAGTAAATCCACATTAAGACTTCAAAGGTGTCTCGTGCCCCTGTTGCTGTGTCTGTGTCCTCAGTACCTGATCCACCCCAGTTAAAATGCAATTCCAGTTACCTTGTGCTTTAAATAAAACCTTATTTCAAACAGCACTTTTTTTTATTTTAATTAAACTTGATTTGTATATAGGAACTGGTGTACATTGCTGAGTTTCTAATGTTTAATAAATGGGGTTCTGCCCATGGACCGTGCAACTGGAGTGTTCCTATGGTTTGTGTCATCATCTTGAGTGAGTAATAATTTCTGTGTTTTCTCTTCTTCCCTCCTGGCTGAGGATGTCATTAGTTCTTTGTAACAAAAAATGAAGGAGGAGAATTTACAAAATACAAAGGGGTGGCTTTTGGGAGGTGAGAATGGTGCAGAACAAGAGTTTTCTTTCCTGGTGTTTGTGGTCGAGGGGTGGAATCTTTGCTTGTGTAATTAAATGTCAAGGAGCATCTCTGGAATTGAACAGCCAGGCTCCAGTGGCAGCGTCCTCACCCTGGCCCAGTTCTCATCACTTGTTCAGAAAAGAGAAGTCTGGTGGTTTGCAGCAATAAGAAATCCCTCTTACACATCACTAAAGCTGAGCAATAAAACAGATTATCTTGAGCGGCAATAAATTCCCACACGTGGTACCAAGGCTGGGACTGCAGCACGAATCTCCCAAGGCTGAATCTTCATAAAAGCAGTTCCAAAAGCAGATTTTATTTCCTGTTCATAGTGCCCAGGGAGGGCACAGAGTGGGCCCAGACTGCACAGCCCTGCTACTCCAGTGCCAGCTCTGGGGAGTGTCCAGAAAACTCCTTTTTTCCATTACTCCCACCCTCCTGAGACACCAATTAATTATAATTATTGCAGTAGATACATGGAGCCATAAACCCAGCTCTTCTAAAGCTTATTAAGTTACCTTTTTTTAATGAGTGCTGGTTCATATTTTAAAAAAATGCACAACGCTAATTTTTCTTTCCAGTCAGAGCACAAAGCTTTTGTTAATTTAGATACTAAGTGCTTAAACCACTTGGTGTTTTTTATTATGGCTCTGGTGAGATCCTGGCTGCAAAATTACTGCTTCATTTTTTACCCCAGTGACTGGTTTTGGGTGCTTTGGGAACAATCTTCAAGGATCCTCAAGGGACAGCAAGGACTCCCTTAATATTTTTATTCCCAGTTCTTTGCTGCTATTTTAGGAACATGTGTTTTGACATGTAGCTGCTCTTTATACAAGGCAGGAAGATGCCTGCCCCCATTTCTTTTATTAATGTAGAAGCTTTTAAATTGTTCATCCCTTCAGTTGGTGATAGTTCAGCCTCACATAATTCTATCTGCAAATGTGAAAATCTTCCTTTCAAAAGATAGAGCAGAAAGAGATTGATTCAGGTAGAGACATTTTTAGGATGATATTTTGAATTTGTACAGGCATTTTCTTTTTAAAAAAGTGCATTTGGTCTAACCTCTGAACACTTAGATACACTGCATGCCAAAGTCTTCAAAGGAGCTGGTTTCAAGAATAAAATTAAAAGGGAAGAAATTGAGGCAAGAAAGACGACGTGGGTGTTTTCAGATGGAGTGGGAAAATATGTGACAGAATCCACTCTGTTAATATTTTTAAGAGGCAGCCTTATCCTTAAATTATGCCACCTGCAGAAAAATCTGTGGATAAAAATATATGTAACATTGTCACAACTATTTCTATTGATGCAGCACTTTGTTATTGTCTCATTTCAGGAGAAGAAAGGGAAGTTCTAAAGAAGCTCCAGGTATTGTCTAGAGTCTGATACGAGGATCACAGCAAATGGAAGAGGGTTGCTTATTTATTTTCAGATGTTAAAACTTTGAAATGTTAACTTTTCAGGCCCATTTCTGCTCAGTTTATTTACCTGTTCCAATTTTTTTTTTTTGGTGTGTTTGGAGCAGAGGGAGATCTACCCAGCTCTCACCACATGCCACAAACAGGGAATGTTTCTGACATGTGAAGAGCATCAATTGCAGTGGTGTTTGGACATGTTACACTAATTATTTATATTTTTAGCAAATATTTTGAATAATATTATGCTCATTTTATGTTCTGTTACATAAATGTAAGGTGGGACTGGTTTTCATCCATAAACAGGCGGAGTAGTTTCTCTTAAAAATTCATTTTTAAGCAAAAAATGTTCAGGTGTTTTTTCAGTGCAGTCACTGTCCAACTGATGCAGTTTCTTTGCCTGTACCTACAGTTGTTCCAATAAAACTTAAAAAAAATAATTATTTTGATTACTTGTCATTATTTGAATAATTTCTTAAAACTTTGTAGTTTGGAGAGAGAAGAAACATGAACTTTCCACAAGAAATCCAAAGAGTTAATGAATACCTCTGGAAAACCTGCAGATTGATTATTTATTAAATAGTAGAGAAGCAGTTGAGATCTTAATTTTTAATGATAAGTAGTACATAAGGCAAGAGTGTAAAGGATCATTAGTGACAGAGAAGGGGATAAGGGGATAAAAACAGAATTTATGTTGCCCTAGTATTTATATGCCGTTGACAAATTAGGTAAAACGCTTCACATGAGCTACCTAACTGACATTTAACCACATTAAATCCTCACTATATTACTCCTAAAAACATTCCCTCTGCAATCCAGCGGGTCCGTTTAGGATCGAGGCAGACAAAAGCTGGCTACAGCGGCTGGTCCCTGCAGTGCGAGGGGCCGCTGGGGTTGTAGCTGGGGTGGAAGTCCAGGTGCTCGTAGGCGGTGATGAAGGTGTCGGGGCCGGTGCAGTGGCTCTTCTCCAGCGACGTGTTCAGGCTCTCGTTCCGGCACATGCCAAACCTGCCCAGATGATCCGAAAACTTGTGCGGGAGGGTGTGGAAGGAGCTCTGCGGGGGCGACAAAGGGTACTGTTATGAATAAAAAGATACCTATTTTTGTTTAAGGTTACAGAGAAAAAAAAAACGGTGGGACCAGTTGCTGTTAAATTAGCTTAATTGTTAAAGAGTTCTTTAATTGCCCGTCAATGGTAGGTGATTTAGCCAGTGTCCTCCCTGGTGCTTGCCCCGGAGCTACACCTGGACACGCAGCCCAGGAGAACAGGAGTGGCCTGGGACCACGTATGCAGATGAGAAATGCACCGCTCCAAAATTTTCCCGTTTTCTTGGAAAACCCCTAAAAACAACGAGCCAACACAGAATTAGGGGACCCTAGGTGATGTCTAAGGATGGGCGTGAAGTCCAGTGCCTGCTTGGATCCTTTTTGCTTCACACCCTGACCTCAAAGGATGTTCACTAAGGAGGGGACCCAGGAAGTGTTGGACTGAAAAGCAGGAATCTGCGGATCTCCCGTGAGGACGCAGTCCCCAGCTCTGCCTGCAGACCAGCGGACAGAGCTGCATCATTCTCCTCCTCCGTGCCACTCTTGGGGACAGCGGCGGCGTGGGCGCGACCCGTCGATTTCTCCCCACCTGAGCTGAATCTCTTTAATAAAGGCATTAAAAAGGAGAAAGATCTCCTGCCCAATTTATGTCAGGTACGGTGAGGAGAGGGGCGGGGCTAGGGATGTTTTAAACGCCGGCATCGAAAACACCTGCGTGCAGCGGCACGGACGCGGCTTTGGGCAGTGTCCCCGTCCGCCCGGGGTGCTCGTACCGGCAGCTCGTGCACCGTGGGGGCCCTGCTGCCGTAGGTCTGGTTGACGGTCCGGAAGCGGGGGTGAGCCGGCGGCTGCCTGCGGGGGGAGAGCACAGCTAGAGCGGGCAGCGGGCAGCGGGGCCGCGCCCGGGCCGCCGCTCACCCGTAGCCGCGGTACAAGGTGAGCTCCTCGAAGCGCCGGGGCACGCCCGGGCTGGGCTGCGCCATGGCGGAGCCACCGCGCCGGGCCGGGCCGCGGGGACCGAGCGTTACCCGGCGACCGAACGCGGAGGGCGGGGAGCGACCGCAACCGCCCCGAGGGCGCGCCCGCCCCGCCCCGCCTCGCCCGCAGGAAGCGGAAAGCGCCGCTGACCTTCCCCCCTCTCCTCCTCCTCCTCCTTCTCCTCCTCCTCGTCCGGCTCCGTGCCCTGCGGCGGGCTCGGAGCATGGCGCTGCCGCGGCTCCTGCGGGCAGGTGAGCGGCGGGGCCCGGCCCGGTGCTGCCCGGAGCGCCCCGGCCAGCCCCGTGTGACCCTCGGTGTTTCTGTCCCGCAGCAGCCCCGCGGCTCTACAGCACCGTCCCGGTCCTGGCCCCGGTCCCGGCAGGCAGCCGGCCCCGCGGTGAGTGCTGCCGGGCACCCCTGGCACCCCGGCCCCTGAGCGATGCCACCGCAGCAGCCGGGCACGGGGCATCCTCTGTGCAGCCCCGGCTCGTCCTCCCAAACACGGTGAGTATTTGTTTCCCCTCTCTCAGCTGACGATGACAAGCTGCTGACAGAGCCTCTCAACCACCCCGACTTCTTCAGCGTGAAGGAGCTCTTCACCTTGAAAGATCTCTTTGATGCTCGGGTGCACCTGGGCCACAAAAAGGGATGTCGGCACAGGTGAGTGATGCTTTTTGTGACCCAGTGCTTGTTGACATCGGGAATGCTTTGCCAGACCACATCTGCTGGGTTGGTCTGAGCCTGGAGTAGGGATCCCCCCAATGGGGGCTCTGGGAGGGTGTGGCAGTGGGACAGACACTGGGTACACAGCCAGGAGCAGGAGCGTGGGGTGGTTCCTGTGGGTCCCACATCCAGAAACGCCCGATGCCTGCCCACCCCATCCCCGTGTCCCCCCCCGTGCCACCCTCCCGCTGTCCCCGCAGGTTCATGGAGCCCTACATCTTCGGCTGCCGCCTGGATCAGGACATCATCGACCTGGATCAGACCATGCAGCACCTGCAGCTGGCCCTCAACTTCACGGCGCACGTCGCCTACCGCGGGGGCATCATCCTGTTCGTCAGCCGCCGGCGCCAGTTCTGCCACCTGGTCGAGAGCACGGCGCGGGCGTGCGGGGAGTACGCGCACACCCGCTACTGGCAGGGCGGGCTCCTCACCAACGCCCACATCCAGTTCGGCCCCGGCGTCCGCCTGCCCGACCTCCTCGTCTTCCTCAGCACCCTCAACAACGTCTTCGAGCCGCACGTGGCCATCCGCGACGCGGCCAAGATGAACATCCCCACGGTTGGGGTGGTGGACACGAACTGCAACCCGTGTTTGATCACCTACCCCATCCCCGGCAATGACGACAGCCCCGCGGCCGTGGAGCTCTACTGCAGGCTCTTCAGGATGGCCATCGTCCGCGCCAAGGACAAGAGGCGGCACAGCGAGGCCGTCGAGGAGCTGCGGAGCAAAGCCGAGGGCAAGTAGAGCCCCAGGGGAGGGCTCGGTGCCTCTGCTCCGGCTGCACGGGCTGGCTCTGCGTCCAGCACCGGCTCTTGGCACGGCTGGCTGGCTGGGAAGGGACCCCCAGTCCTGTGCACGGTGATCCCACAGAGGTCGCAGCCACAGAGGGTCTCTGGCTGCCAAAAAAAGTACAGAGCAATGCAAGGGAAAATGGAGCCAGGCTCCTGTCCTTGAGTTTGTCACTGTTGCAGGGAGGTGGAGCTGTCCTGTGGCTTTGCTGGGCTCATGATCTCACCTGAAACCACTTGTATCTTTTGTCTGTTCTTAGCAAATAAAGGGATTTATCTCTGAGTTCATTTTTGTGTTTTTCCCTAGTGGAATGGGATGGGGAGTCTGGCCAGGGCAGTCAAGGCAGTGGGAGGGAAGGGATGTCCCCAAGCTGGGGATATATCAGCGTGGCTGATGCAGGGTGAGAGGGTCCCCGGGGGGGGTCAGAGAGTCCCCACTTTGTCCTGGGACACACTGGGAGCACAACCTTTGCCACCACGGGCGGTGGGGGACTCCAGGAGCAGCTGACAAAAGGAATATCCATCCCACAGTAGCCTTGTGTCTCCATGGAAGGCCCTGGAGCAGTCCTGGACAGGGCTCCGTGTCCCAATCCCGTGTCCCAATCCCGTGTCCCAATCCCGTGTCCCAGTCCCGTGTCCCCTCCCGTGTCCCAATCCCTTGTCCCAATCCCGTGTTCCATCCCATGTCCCCGGCCGCGGTTCCACCCTCGCCCTCTCCCGGCTCTGAGTCCTCCCGCCCGGTAGGGGACGCTCGCAGGCGGAAGAGCGAGCGCGCACGCGCGCCCGTTCCCGCACTATATAAGGGGGAGGTAAGGCGGCCATCGTTCTTTTTGCGGGCGCGGAGCAGCGGGAGCGGAGGTTCCGTGGTGCCTGTGAGGGACCGGGATCGGAACCGGGACCGGAACCGGGACCGGCCTCGGCCTCTCCCGGCGGGGCCAGCGAGACGCCCTGCGTCCCTCAGGCGCAGGAAGCCGGTGCAGGTGGAGGCGGTTCCACCGCTGCGCCTTCCCCCGCCATGTTGTGGCGCGGCTCCCTCAGGGCCGGTGCCGCTTCCCGCCGGCCCCGGCGCTGAGCGGCTGCGGCGGGAGGACGCGAGCGAGGTGAGGCTGGGCAGCGGCCCTTCCCCCGGGGCCAGGCCCGGCCCCGAGCGGCCCCGGGGCTCCGGGAGCTGCCACGTGCGCTGCAAAGCCCGCAGGTCGTGGAATATTCGGCGCTGGAAGCCAAATCAATCAATCAATCTATCTATCTATCTATCTATTTATCTATCTCTATCAAATATGTAATTAATATATTAATATGATATTAATAATATGTCCCTATATTGTGAACCGAATTTATTTTAAGGGGTATTTTTTATATCTATCTATATATATATATATATTATCTGTAATATAAAGCATACACAGTTGTGTGCATTTTAATAAACCCCACTGAAGAAGGGAAGAAAAATTGGGGCTTCTGGGAAAATATTTTCAAATATTTCAGTAGCTAACATGACTTCAGTAGATGTCCTTGTAACTGTTGTAATTCTCTGGTTCTCAGTTCAGTGGCATGTTTTAAAAAAATAGTGCTTAGGCAATTATTAACAGCATTTTTCTTTCTTCAGCCTGGCAGTGGACAAAACAATGAAGTGACCGGGATGGTGTGGCTTCAGGAATGAAGGATGATCCTGCAGGAAAGGGCTGCCCAAGCAAGCTTCAGCCACCTTGCTCAGTGTAAGTGCAGTGTTACCTGTGGTGTGCAGCAAATACCTTGGCAGCACTGCTTTCAATTAGGTGATTAAATATTTTAAATGTAACAGAATCAGGGGATGGTTTGGATTGGAAGGGACTCCTTCCACACTCCCAGGCTGCTCAGAGCTGCATCCAGCCTGGCCTTGAACATTCCAGGGATGGACATCCACCCGTAATTACATTTTTTCGGTCTTTTGAGGTTATTTGTTCCCCCCAGGCTGCCACTGGCGTTGCAGAGATGGCTGCTGTGGCATCTTTTGTGTCAAAGAGTGGCAAGAGAGACCCAGGCTATGTTCTACGCTCGTGTGTTCTGCACCCCGTGAGCACTCAGAGTGATTGATGGCCTGACATCCTTAATTACCCTGAATGAGACGGGGAAAACCAGCTCTGAGCTGGAATGGGAGATCTGCCTGATCCAGGATGGGAGCTTCTGTTCTCTGCAGCTGCACGTGGCTCTCTGATCCTGTGGGTGCCACTTGTGTTGCAGAGGAATAAGTGGAAGTGATCTGTGAAACCACGTGGCAACGCTGGGAGTTCATCCCATCCTAAAATAAAAACATTCCTTTGCTGTTAACTTACTCCTTTTACATCCCTGCAGTGTAACCAGGCTTTGGGCTGTGTCTAAAGGCTCTCCATGTGTTTGTCCCTTTTCCAGAGGCAGCCCTGAGCCCAGGCACACCAGAGGAGCCCAGCCCAGGTGAGCTGCAGTGCTGCGAGCTGCCAGCTCGTGTTGCAGGTGAGCTGCAGTGCTGGGAGCTGCCAGCTCGTGTTGCAGGTGAGCTGCAGTGCTGGCAGTCCTGCCCCAGCTCGTGTTGCAGGTGAGCTGCAGTGCTGGCAGCCCTGCCCCAGCTCGTGTTGCAGGCGTGGCTGCAGTGCTGCAAGCTGCCAGCTCGTGTTGCAGGTGAGCTGCAGTGCTGGCAGCCCTGCCCCAGCTCGTGTTGCAGGCGTGGCTGCAGTGCTGGCAGCCCTGCCCCAGCTCGTGTTGCAGGTGAGCTGCAGTGCTGGCAGCCCTGCCCCAGCTCGTGTTGCAGGCGAGCTGCAGTGCTGGGATCTAGCAGCCCTGCCCCAGCTCGTGTTGCAGGCGTGGCTGCAGTGCTGGCAGCCCTGCCCCAGCTCGTGTTGCAGGCGTGGCTGCAGTGCTGGCAGCCCTGCCCCAGCTCGTGTTGCAGGTGAGCTGCAGTGCTGGGATCTGGCAGCCCTGCCCCACTCGTGTTGCAGGGGTGGCTGCAGTGCTGGCAGCCCTGCCCCAGCTCGTGTTGCAGGCGTGGCTGCAGTGCCACCTCTGTGTCATTCGGTGGCAGACAGCAACAGGCGATGTCTTCCCTGGTGCTCTGAGCCCTGTGAGCTCTCAGGATTGCTCAACAACCTGACACTTGCTGTTCTTTTCCTGCTCTCTTGCCTTCAGGGGGAATGGTGGAGGATGGACACTGTCCTTCAGTCCTTCCATCCATCCATCCATCAGGGACACCTTTTGCCGTGCCAGGTTGCTCCAAGCCCTGTGCACAGGTGTCCCCATATCCAGTGGTGCTGTGTGTCACTGTCCCTTCTTGAGGGACGCCAGAAACAGCGAGAGCAGCTCTGGGCATGCAGAGATTGTGACCCTGAGCTCTGCAGTGAGTAACTGGCACTGCTGAATGGGAAACCTCATTAAATGGCCAAAGGGGCCTCAGTGGTGCAAAGTGAGCCCTGTGATTGGCAAAAGCCACTGGCTTTGGAAAAGAGTGTTAATAAGGTTGTGGTTATGTATGAGGATGTGGCTCTTTTATTGAAATTCCTTGACTTCTTTTAACCTGCAATCTGTTTGGGGTTTTTCATCAGGCTTTCCTCACTCCAGGGGTCCTGAGTGGGCACTGAGTGCTAATGAGTGTCTTTAGAACTTCCCTGTGTGAGGCACAGCAGAACCATGAACGTTTTCCTGATGGCATTTACTGGAACTGCCCTTCCCCAGGCAGCACTGCTGGGCCATGGATATTGCTTTGCTGAAGGAAAAGCTGCCTCTCAGCTGTGGAAAATGTGAATGTTTCACGTGAAGTGGTTTAGAGAGAAGTTAAAAACTCTGCACATAGCTCAGCCCTTCATCATCAAGGACTGGTTTATGTCATGGCTCTAAAGGCTGGAATAAGCCCAGATTTTTTTTCCCCTGCACTATTAATAGCTTGGCTCTGCACCAGGGTTGGCAAACTCACCTTGGATTTTTAAGGAGTGATGGAATAACCCAGAGCAGGCTCCAGCTATCCTGCTCTTAAATTATCCCTTTCCTAAACTCCCCCAGCCAGATCTTTTTCCAAAACCTTTCTGATGTCATGCCAAAGAACTTCTCCTAAATTTGTGCCATGTCCTTCTGGACTGTAGGAAATCCCTGTCTAAAAGTTTCCTTGTGAACTCTGCTAACAGAACCTTAAAATGTGATTTCATTTTATATTTCATCTTTATTTCCTCTGGGATGTGAAAAATGTTGGGACAATCCCAAGACAATGAGGGCAGCAGAGTCTGGAACACAAGGGTTAATTAGCTCATTAGTATTCACCTTATTGCTCCCTTTTCCTGCCTGTTTTTCAACTTTTCTGACATCCTGGGCCTTATTTTTTTATTTGCAGATTATGCCTTGAGCTGCAGAATGTCTGACAAACTTGAGAGCTGGTTGGCAGCATCCACGTCTGATGGCTTGGAGATTCCTCAAACTCGATCATCTGTGTTTTCTCTACATGGTTAAGAAGGATTTAAATAAAAAAAAAATAAAAACCTAAATAAAGATGCCACCTACAAGACTGAAAGGATTACGCTGTGTGTTTGTAGCACCCCAAGTAATGCTATTTTTTAACCATTCTAGGATGTAAGACTTCGTGGATATGAGAATTTAGGATTGTTTTAAAGCAATTTAAGGTTTTACCTCCATCCCCTTGGGCACAAAGGGGATCCAGTGAGATCATGTGTCAGTCTTGGAGTGTCCTGGCTTTTTTTCCATCTCCTGTGGGGAATCTGGAGGAATTTGAGTGTAAAACAGCTTTGCCTTCACTCATTTCTCCTGTATCTGGTTTGTAAACTGCACTCTGCTTTTTATTAGTGATGAGCAGAATTCCTGGGAGTGTCCAGGGCCACGGGGGCGTGCATTAATGGAGCAATTGTTGACTTAATTTCAATTAAACTGTCAGGGCCTGGTCTCAGCTACATAAACATTTAGATGTTTATGTTCTGATGTTGTGGAAACTGTTTTCCTCCACTTCTCCAGGTGTTTTAATGCTGCTTTGAGAGAACAGCAGGGATTTAGTGGGAGTAAACAACGGAGGAAAGGATGAAAAATGGTTTTTCTGCCACCCTGAGGAGGGGATTTTGGCAGGGGCTTGGATTCCTTTGGTGCTGATGGCAGGAGATGGATTTGGCAGGGGAGCTGTTGCCATGGGGATGCAGGACAAGGGATGAGGAGCCTGGAGCCTCCCTGCTGAATTCCAGTGAATTCCAGCCCTGCCTTTCCCTCCCTGCAGCTGAACCCGGGACCTTGGCAGAGCCCATACCCAATCCAGGCCGAGGAACCCTTCAAACAATCCTGCACACGGGACCTTGGCAGAGCCATACCCAATCCAGGCCGAGGAACCCTTCAAACAATCCCTGGGAGTGCTCACCTTTTCCATGGATAAATCACATTTCACAGGCCCCTCCTCAGCAGGGAGCGAGCTCTGGTGGCTCTGCTGGACACGGGGCACTCCTGACACCAAAAAGTGCCCAGTGAGAGGTGATGAGGATCCTAAAGAGCCAACAGAAGGAAAATCCTGATCTTTCTCCCCAAAGGGCTCCTAAATTTGCAGCCCTGGTGCCGCAGGGTCAGGTGTATTTTTATTTTCTGATTGCACATCAGCTGCACGCTCATTTCCCTAAGGAATTGTTGGCAGGAGAAGCAGCACGTGCTCCAGCAGCAGGAATATGGCTGTGCTGGGAACAGAGCAACCTTGGGGGAGTTTACCCAGCTCTTCCTCCCTGCCCAGAGCTGGAAGATTGCTATAATTGAGCATTTCAAGGAAACAGCCATAGTTGGAGCTCTGGGAGCACAGACACAGCCCAAAAAAAAAAAAAAATGTCTGGAGACCTGCTAAAAGCTTTGCCTGGAAATTCATTTTAATAATGAGAGAAGCACTGGATTATTCTGGTATTAACCTTCAACCTCTGCAGGGCAAGCCCAGCTTAGTTTTTGGAGAATTAAACGGAGGGGTTGGCTTATCCCTGCTCTGAGTGTGGTGGGCAGTGACACCCGAGCACAGGAAGGGGTCAGTTCGTGTTTAGCCCTTTGCCTTTAAGCCATCCTTGGCCTCGGCCGCTTCCAGAGCGGACACGTGAGGGAATGGCTTGTGCTGCCAATTCCAGACTGGGGCAGGAGCAGCTGGGGGGAGCCTCTCACAATTCACGGCATCACCGGCAGGGTCAGGCACTTAAAAACGGAACCAGAGAACCGCCACGATTCTCCACGGTGCAACAGACAGCTGATCTGCTTCCTGTGTGACAGCTGGAGCTGACGGCAGATGACTCAGACACTTAAGGAGAGACTTTTGAAAGGGGAAATCTACCTTTTCCTCCTTTTTAGATCACAAACAAGCTGGTACTTAACAGGCTGCTGTTTGGCTATTGATGGACGGGTGTGATTCACGTAAAAGCTGTTTATTTACATCAGAGCCGTTCCTCAAAAGGAGATGTGACAAGTACAGCATGAATGATTCATTCCCATCGCTTTGCTCTGCTTTCCTGCTCATCAAGGAACAGTTTGATGCATCCAGCTGGGCTCTGCTTCCTTGTCCCTTTCCCTGTCTTCTTCCTCCCCCAAAGCCTGCTCAGCCCAGCTCCGTGTCCCAGCTCCGCTCCTGCCGAGCCATCCCTGATCCTGCTGGGTGGTGCAAGACATGATGCTTGGTTTTCCATGAAGGAGAAGGGGCTGCAGCTCTGCCGAACTCCCTGTGCAGGGTGTGTTTTTCCTGGGGGGGGGAGAGGATGGAGAAACAGGCCTTCAGCCCTTGGACCTCACTCCAAGCTCACAGATTGGAAACTCCAGGGCCGCGCTTCCCCCGTTAGGAATATTTGGTGTTGGAAATCTTCTTCCAGAGCAAGGTCTTGAGGTTGTTGAGCACGAGGGAGTGGTGCACTTCCATCTGGCTGGCCAGGCCACTGAGGGTCATGCAAGTTCGCAGCTGTTTCTGCAGCTCTTCCTTCAGCTCCAGGGGAGCTCCGTAGAGCAGATAGTCCTGCAGCAGCCCGCACACCTTGGCCAGGTTGGGCTGCACCACGTCACTCTTGCACTGCTTCAGGAGCTTGTCGCACGTGGCCGTGCAGTCCCGCCCGTAGGTGCAGTCCCCGTTCTGCTCACAGTGCCGGCCCTTGAGGAAGCCTCTGATTGTCATCTCCGTCGCCACCTTGCGCAGGTTGACCATTTTGAAGTCGTACTTGTCGTTGTAGCCCACGTTCCTGAGGCTGCTCTCGCAGATGTAGAAGTTCCCGTAGGTCCCGTGGAAGATTTCCTCCACGAACTCCAGGAGGCCGATGGCGATCTTGGCACGCCGGGGCCAAGCCGGCGCGAACCACTGGTGGATGAGCTGGTGGGCGAGGGAAGGCAGCAGGGACTGCAGGAAAGGGGGGACATCCACCCCGTAGAGGGAGGTGTGGGGGATCTTCTCGGTGACATAAAGGTCTCCGCAGTGCCCCAGCAGCTTGGCCGTGTGCTCCTTCTCGTGCAAGGAGAACATGAGGAGGAACTCGTTGAGCTGAAGCAGCGCCCAGATGGATTTGGCCTCTGCCAGGGACACCTTCCCGTCACGGTTCACGTCTGCCATGGCGATGATCCGGCTCACCAAGGCAGGAAGAGATGGCTGATCCCCCAGCTTGGACTGCAAACAGCACAAGAAGTGGCATCAGACACTCACAGCTCTCCGTGTTTGGGTGTCACATCACAAAACCGAACTGGGGGCACAAAGAACTGAGCTGGGAAGAGGAAGAAATGGTGACCCTCTAGAAAATCCAGTGCCACACCATGTGTGGGCAGATCCAGCTCCAGCAGAATTCTGCCAGCCTCAGAGCTGTTCTAAAGCATCCTGCCAGAGCTGCTACCCCACCACTGCTGCAGAAGCCCCAACAGGGGTAACTACCAGGGCCACCAAATCAGCTCTGCCTAGCAGAGATGCCACCCACAGCCATGGCACAGCCACCTCCAGGGACGCTGCTACTAAAATCTCACAGATAAGAACTCATTTCCTCCACTAATTAGTGCATGACACTGGCACCCAGCAGTGGGTGGGGGGCATGGGCAGGAGGAGCTCTCGTTCAAAGGGAAGGAAAAGCCCAGTTGGCGTTTCTGACTCACAGGAGCCATCCCAGGGCTGTGGGATCCCACAGGGCCCTGCACTGACCTTCAGGAAGTTGAGGAGCATTTCCTTGAACTCATCCATGGAGGTTCCCCGGGTGGGTTTGTCGAAGAGCACCACGTCCCTCCTGGGCACAGAGTCCGGGCGGCTGTCGGCCCTCAGGGCTTCCCCGATGCCACATTTGATGATCACCTCCCTGTCCCTCCAGAGCCCTCTGTAAACCTGGAGCACAGGGACAGCAGTGGAGGGAGCTGGGCTCTGGTTTGGCATGGGCAGAGGGGGAGTTGTGCAGGGTTTGGTGCTGGTGCCCAGCCCTGGCATGGGTGGGGGGCACAGACCTACCTGCTGGCTGGGGGAGGACGAGAGGCAGTGCTGGAACAGGAGGCTGCGCTCCTCACACAGGTCCTTGCACGTGGAGCCAGAAATGATCCCTTTCTTGTACTGGTCACACTGGGGAGGGCAAGCACAGAGAGGAGCTCAGCAGGGACAGATTTTTGGTGTGGTGGGGCTGGGCTGGCAGGGACCCCTGTGCTGCTGAAGGGACCTCAGGGATTTGTTCCTGGGTGCTGTTGCTGCAAATCCAGGGGCTTGAGAGAAATTCCTGGCTGGGGGAGAGGGCAGTGTGGAGTTGGGTGAGGATGTACAGGCTCAGGCTGCTCAGCAGACCAACAGTCCCTGCTGTGGAGCAGGCTGGCCCCAGTCTAGAGGGTGGCAGGGACAGGGACAAACAGTGGCTCTGATCCACAGACTGGAGCTGGAGACATCCCTGGGCAGGAGAGCCTGCAGCTCTGCAGCTCCTCACAAGGGCACGGCAGCCTCAAGGCTGGAAGCTGGAGCTGCAGACATTCACTGCATCTTTTCCCTTTTTTCTTCTGCTGTGGAGACAGTGGCTCTGATCCATGGCCAGACTGGAGCTGGAGACATCCCTGGGCAGGAGAGCCTGCAGCTCCTCACAAGGGCACGGCAGCCTCAAGGCTGGAAGCTGGAGCTGCAGACATTCACTGCATCTTTTCCCTTTTTTCTTCTGCTGTGGATGGGAATTAACCCTTGGACCTGCTCACAGGGGGCACGGCCAGACACAGTGCCTGGAAGCCCCAGCTCCGAGCAGGAATTAGCGCCCGAGACCCCGCGGTCGGAGTCAGGCAGAAAATCAAATTAAACGATCGTCGCTGTTGTTATGGCAATTCCTGCCTCCCTTCTCTGCTGAAGGATTGATCAACGAGGCTTGTTCTGACACAGCCCAGCTCCCCCTCCTCGCCTGGGCTGGGCTGAGACCTGCTCCCACACCAGGGGCACACACAGCACTCCTGAGGACATCCCATGGGGAACATGGAACATGCACCACACTGCAAACCCCAAACAGAGCAAGGCACCACACTGAGCTCTGCTGCTTTAGGGCTCCTCAGCAGTCACAGACAGGTACCATGGACTGAGTGCTCCCCTTTTCCTCCTGCTCTGCAGAGTCCAGAGAGGACTGGTGCGATGCTGTCCCTGCCCACAGATCCTGCTGCCTGCCCTGACGTTCCAGCTTCATCTGCACAGCCATGGATCTGCCCACGTCTGCCCTGGCCGCTTCCCTCTGACACCTCATGGAATTGGTTCACTGTCACCCTGGCAGGGTAAGGTCACCCCTCCTGCTCTGAGCTCCGTGCCATGTCAGGGACAGCACCAGGGCAGCAGCTGCCAGGAGGGCTCCTCCTCCCAGCTCTGGGGCTCCCACAGCCAGCCCAGCAGCCCAAAGAGGAGCCACGGGGCCGTGCTGCCACTCACGATGATCATCCGGCAGACGTGGCCGCGGCACAGCTCGGAGTAGGACGAGTAGTGCATGTAGGCCACCCAGCTGCCCACGAAGATGCCCAGCCACACCACCAGCAGGTACTTCACCTTGATGCCCGGGAGGCGGCCCTGCAAGGGAAAGGAAATGCTGTTGAAACCCTTTCTGAAGGGCAGGGCTTTGCCCAGGGCAGCGGCAGCTGGCCAAGGACGGCTTCTGCCACATAAACCGACCTGAGCGCTGGGGAAACCTTCAGCATTTTTTATATATATTCATCAGTCTCTTATGCAACTCCTGCTGCAAGTAGGTCACTTAAAATTCCCTAAAAGCAGGGGGATTACCAGGCTGGGCTGAGAGGAGCTGGATGCTGTGCATCCCCTGGAGCCGTGGCCACATCCTTCCGCTCTCCTGCCCTGTGCAAGCCTGGGGTATCCCAGTGGGGCTGCAGGAGCTCTGCTGCTGTTTGGGGGGATCCCTCTCAGGAGAACCCCCCCTTTACAAAGCCCCACGGGCAGGGGAAGCTCCCAACAGCAATTCCACGTGGGAGTGGGTGAGTAGCAAACCTGGGAGCTCACAGGTGATGCTCTGTACAAACAACTCGGAGGTTCTCAGCAGGATTTTGGGTTTTTGGCTTTGTTTCCTCGCCCCTAACCTGGCACAGCAGCACTGCTGCCATCTGGCCTCCTGCAAGAGAGGCTGCTCACCTGGCTCGTGTAACGGAGCAGATCCCAGCAGTTCCAAAGGGCAGGGAATGAATCCTTGCTCTAAACAAACCCTTCCACCCCTTTTCTACAGGTAATTCTACAGAACCCTCAGCCTTTGACCTCCTCCAAACCCTCCTCCCTCCTCACGACCTGCTGCTGGGATAGGGCTGGATCTGAGTGGGTACAGCACCTTTGAAACCTGCCAGGGATCCTCGCTTAGTCTTGTAGCCCAAAACCGCTCCCCAACTCCAAAATGCTCCTCACCCCCTTTCTAGAGCTGTCAGGGCTGTGGGAGCCACAGGAATGGGCAGTGAGGGTGAGAGCAGGCAGGTCTGCCTCGAGATCGTGACATTTCTCCCATTAATTGGAAACCCTAAAGTGTGAAGAGGGTCAGGGTGCCCAGCTTGCCTGTGAAGCAATGGCAACGCTAATTAACGTGAAATTAAATTAAAGAGAAACCAAGCACAGCCAGGACTTGGCAAAGACAAAGTGTAGGTGGCTGCTCCTGTGAGCTGAGAAACAGCTCATGGCCCTGAAGTCAGACACTCTGAGAGCCTGAGATCCCCCCTAGCACAGGAGCCCCCCAAAACTGTCCAGGGTGGGTGTGTGAGGCCCCCTGCCCTCAGCAAAGGGGCTTTTCCAGGGACTTCCCACTAGAGATGTCTTGGAGAACCCTGGAATAGCCAAAATGCCACTTTTTACTTATTCTGACTTAGAATCCATCATGTTCCTGGGGCAGAAGGGGAGCCAGGACTGCTGCCTGAGCATGGCATGGGAAGCTTCGGCTTTCCCTAAACAGTGGAAAGAAAGGTGGGAGTGGGGGATGCATTTTAATGAGAGGTTCCCCTGAGATATGCTTGGATTTTGGATTTTGAGGGTTCCTCCAGCGCCTCAGTCTCAAGGCACAGGGGTTTCTCTCCCCATTGCCTTCCCTGCACTGAAGAGTGTTACCCTGTGAGAGTTGCTGTTTAGTTTTAGAGTGACTCTGGAGGATATGAAAGTGACTTTGGGCTGGGGCTGACTTCAAAGGCAAAATGGATGCAGCATCAACAAAATCCTGCTCCATGCCTGTGGCTCCCCTGGGAACACGGGGGTTGTTTCACAGCACTCCCAGCTCTGCACCCACCTCCTGCCAGCACCCCCTGCCCACCGGGTATCCCCTCCCGTGTCCCCCTCCCTCTGCTCCAGGATCTTTGCCACAGTCAGGCTTTCTCATCCCACGGCTGCAGAGAAAACCCCCATTCCAGCATCCCTGACATCCCTGGCTCTAGCATCCCTGGAGATCTGAGGGAGGTGCCCGGCCCCTCGGAAGCTAAGAGATGAGAAGAGGAGGGAAAATACAGAAAGAAAGAGAAGGAAGGAGCCATCCCTGCCCTGCTGCATCGGCGACTTCACCCAGCGCTGCCTCCTGGGCTGCCCCGGTGCTCCCAGGCTCCGGCACAGCGGAGCGCGGCGCGGGTTATGCAACCTCTGCGGCCGCGGCTGCTGCTCCAGACCCCCGGTGCCGCTCCAGACCCCCGCCGTGCCTGTGCCCGGCCCCCAGCTCCTTGCACCGGCGTCGGGGGAACCGAGGCGGAGCGTCCCTTTGTGCACGGCCGGTGCCAGGATGCGGAGACGGGCATCCCCGAGCCCGCATCCCCCATCCCAGCGCATCCCCCCGGCCCGGCGCATCCCCCAGCCCGCATCCTCCATCCCGGCGCATCCTCCCTCTGCCGGTACCTGCAGGCCCTTGGAGAAGGGGCAGAACAGCACCAGATGCACCAGCCGCCGGATCCTCCGCATGCTGCGGGCGCCCCGCGGCCGCGGGCCTCAGGCTCCGGGGGGCATGGCCGGGGCGGCCGCGGCCCCCGCACCGCCGCCGGGGCCCGGGGGGGCCG
>NW_024499796.1:8374462-8732317 GCF_017590055.1 Onychostruthus taczanowskii
TCCGCCCGGCGCGGGGCGGTGCGGGAGGCGGGGGCGGCGCTCGCAGCTCCGCCGCAGCCCGGGGAGCCGGGGGGCTGCTGCCCGCTGGGGCCGGGCCGGGTAAAGCCCAGTCCAGAGCATCCCACCCGGGGGTTTCGCGCCACAGCCCGGGGGTTTCATCCACCCGCGCATTCCACTTGAGGATCTCATCGCCGTGCCCATCCCACGTTGCGGGGTTCCACCCACTCGGGGATCCCATCCCCAGGCTCACCCCACCACACAGGGGCTCTCCCAGCCCGAACCACCAGGCTGTCCCCTCCTGGCAGAGCAGGGAGGGGTCTGTGGAGATGCTGATCCCACCTGGCCCCCAGCACTGACAGCAGCTCCAGGTTTATTCAAAGCCATTTTGGGTGGCAGACGGCCAGATTCCCTCCTTGTTACCCACAGCAGGTAACCTGCGAGCACAGCTCGGGGGCTGCACCCCTCAGGCCTGAGCCCTGCCATCACTGCTGCTCCTTCTCCTCCTTGCTGTGTCTTTTCCCCACCCTGAATCCCAGCAGCAGCACTGGCCAGTCCTCCCTGTTTGCACTGAGGCTGGGCAGGGAAAGCTCACGGCAAGACTTTGTGTCGGACAGGCCAGGGACAGCCCATCCAGGGGGATCCTGTGTGAACAGGCAAGTTAGAGCAAGGGGGACAGGGAGCAAGTAGTATGATGGGAAATGATCTGGGAGACTCAGTCACGAGGGCCTTGTTAAGATAATTCCTTGCCTGCTATCAGCAAATCTTCAGATTATCTGTTTGCCCCCTTTTCATGGCTCAAGTTGCTCCTTTCCTTTGATTTTGGCTCAAAATGACCTTTGAAAACAAGCTGGTCACTGCGAGCCCAGATCCCTGCTCAGTGTGAGTGCCAAGCACGGAGTAATCAGGGCCTAATGAGCAAAAGCTTTTGCTGGACTAATCCAAATAATGGTGATGAATAAGGAGCATCACACAAAACTGCCTGAAACCTCCCAAATCCTGCAGCGTGTTTGCTGCCTGCTTTTAACCCCGAGGAGGTCCCTGCTGCTCCAGTGCTGAGCCCTGACCTCTGTGTGGGCTGGGCTGACATTGCCCACGGCAGTGACAGGGACAGGGACAGTGAACGTCACCTCGGCCACCCACAGCCCCCATCCGGGCAGCTTTTACCATCCCACTGAAGACAGGATGGTTCTCTGGCAGGCTCTTATTTTTAGTGTTAATTAGGACAGGAAAAAAGAAGAGCCTCTGAGATTTATTTTTGATGGTGGGGTTGGTAATTTGGGAAACAGCAGGGACAGGAAGGTGCATTGCGGGATGCATTCCACGCTCTCTGCTCACCCTGTTCCTGCAGCTCCTTCTGACTTGAACCCTGATTTTGGAGGCCAAGAGTGGGAGAAGAATCCTCGATGGAGATGGGAAATGGCACACCTGGGCCAGGGCGGAGGATGGCTTGAAATCCACAGAGTTCTGCTGCGGGGCTCTGTAAAATTCAGGGGTGGATTGTCCAGTGAATCCAATTAGGAATGAGCAGACCATCCCAAGCTGTAATACGCCAAGCAATTAAGTGATTAGTATTGATTGTTAGAATGCCTAATGAGCAGTTATCACTGAATGATTAATTAATCCAATCAAAAGAGTAATAAAAATTCTGCAGGTGTGATGACACCTTATATTCAACACAGAAGGGAAGTGAGATCTCTCCCCATGGTGCCCATCTCCGGTTTCTATCCCAGGCACCTGGCACCAGGGATGCACTGCCTGGGCTGCTGCCCCTGTGCAAGGGATCTCTCCCCTCCCCAAAATTCCCCTAGCACTGTCAGGATGGGCTCCAGCATCAGGCAGGCTCCCAGAACTGTGTAGCTCGAAGGTGGAGAAAATGCTCCCGCAGGCGTTGTCAGCATCCCAGAAGATGCCGGGATCAGCCAATGCTCGGCTCCTCCCTGGGAATTCTTTCGCTCGCTGCCTTGATTAAGTCGCTTCAGTTTCTTCTGGTCAAAGCCCTGCTAATCCCAGCTAAGCCCGCAGCGTGCCGCACGCTGGCCTCTGATCACTTCCCTGCCAGGCGGTGGCTCTGCGGGCACGTCCCCAAGAGCACCGTGCCCTGGGGACATGGCAGCTCGCGGGCAGCCACAGCCCTGCAGCGGTCATTTGCTGGTCCGTAATATTTACCTGGCTAAATGATAATGAGTAAATGATCTCCAGGCAGGGCTAACAGCAGTGCAGAGCAGCCCTGACTCGTGAGCAGGGACCCCCAGCCACCCATCCCCCCGTGCCCTGCAGAGCACCCTGAGCTGCCCAGCTTCCTCTGGGTGGGATGTCAGAGTTGGGTGACAGCTGGGGACAGCCCAGTGCCATCACCCGCAGTGCTGCTGCCGGCAGAGGGGTGTAGGATCCCAAACCAAAATAGAGGCACATGCTCTCCCCCCTCTCCTCTGCCATGGGGATCAGCCCCATGGCCACACACCAGAGGGATCTCTGCCCCGGGCAGGCTGCGATGGCACCCGGCATTCCCAGGCAGCTCCGGAGATGATGGATGCAGGCTTTAATGCTCTTTTCTGTGCATCTTTGAAGGATTTGAGGCTGATCACCCGCGCTTCCTGCGTGGCATCCACAGCTGGCTCCGCACAGCCCGTCAGCTGCCTCTGCTGCCTGCCGGGCCCTGCCGGGCTCAGCGCAGCGGTTATAATTAGAAATGCTAATCAGCTCTTGTGTTTCTGGCTTGACAGCCCTGCCACCCCCAGCACAATCTTCCCTCCAATCTGTCCTGTGCTCGCCCCCTCTGCTTCCTCTCCGCATCCCTGCTACTTGTAATTAAGCACTACGAAGTTAAGGGGGGTTGAATGGGGGTGTTGGGGCTCGCTGGATGCTTTGGGCCAGGACTGCAGCCCCCACAGAGCTCCTGGCTTGCTGGGAACTGTCTGGGGGTCTCACCCTTCATTCACCACCATCCCCTTGGGCTGGGGACACCCCAGGGATGTCCCTGGCCCTGAACGATGAGAGGGAAGCTCAAGGGCTCTGCAGGCAGTGCTGGGGTTAAAGGCAAAGGGTGGTGGCTGTGGCTGGGAGCCCTGCGGTGCTGGCTCTGGAAAGGGAGCTTCTCTCATTGGGATTTCCATCATGTGCCAACCGTGGGCGCTTCCCGGCCAAGGAGGAAAGGGAGCTTGCAAAGGAGCTCAGAGAAGGGGGTTGAGCAAGCAGATCCCTGCACTGGCTTAGATTATGGAGCTATTCATCAACAGGTCATGCTCTGGGAGACACAGCCCAGGGATTCCTCCCTCACCAGTGTCCCTGCCAGCCCCCAGCCGCTCCACACCAGAGCCAGGGCACGGCTTTCACCCTGGGCATTTCACTCCCAAAGTCAGGCTTGGCCAGGGAGACATTCCTTGGAGCAGACACGGGGCTCAGCTGGCCTCAGAAGAGACAGAGATGCACAGGTGGGATGAGCAGCTCTGGACACGGTTTTTAAGTCAACATTCATCTTCCAGGCGCTCCCTGTGTATCAGTTTCAGTGAGGAGAGAGGCTGCACTTTGGAGGGTTGATGTGCAGAAGGTTTTCAAGAAGGCAGTGGCTGTCTGAGTAAGGACAGCCCCCCTCACCTCCTGTGTCCCATGTTTCACCTGGGACCCTCTGCTCACTGCAGCATCTCCCAAATGTCAATCCAACAAAGGGCTCTCCCTCCTCAGCACAATTTCTCCCTGGAGAAAGAGTAATAAGAGAAACAAGGAGCTATCACAAAAAGAGCATGGGAGGGACAGGGCATGGTGGCTTCAATGACAATGCACTCGTGAAAAGGCACCAGCAGCACAGGCAACTGACTGGGAAAGCTCTGGGGGAGAAGTCGGATTGGATTTGTCATGACTAATTGACTCCCTCCAGCACTGTGGTCCAGCCTTCACGCATGGCATGAGCAGGGTCCCAAGCCTCCAGGAATTAATGAGGGTCTGACCCTGTCTGCTCAGCCACTTGAGTTTTGCCAGCGCAGACAGCTGGCTTAAGAGGCCCTTTTATCCTTTTCAGATCAGATCAATTTGGATAGTTATAATCTAGTCCTGGTGAAAGCTCAGAGTAGACTTTATTGCCCAACCAGCTCAAGGAGAAAAAAAGCAAGCAAGAGGGAGAGGTCATGCTGAACTATTGATTGTGCTGCTCCCAGATTGGCCTCGGCAGAGAGCTCACCTGGGACAGTTTGCCTCTATCTCCTGCTAATGCTGCTCCATTGATCTCCTGTGACAGGCGGCAACTACAAGATTTTTTGAGGTCAGAGTCATTAAGAGGCATTAATCAATAACAGAGGAAACTGAGAGAGAGCAACTGTTTGTTTCATGCAGACATATTCCCCGTGTGGATTTTAGCCTGCTGAGGTGTGCGTGGTTTCCAGGGAGGTCTGCCAGGAAAAGAATTCACCTTGTGCTGGACTCTGGCACTTGGAGGAGATCCTGAGCCAGTTGCAACACATTGGCAGCTCCGGCAGGGCTGTGCAACGAGAGGGCAGCACCTGGGGCGTTTGTGGCATCCATTCCAGGTACCCTAGCATCCTACCCAGCAATTGCCCAGACCCTCTGTTCCCACACAGGCACCCCTGGAAGAGATGGGCACTGATTTCACATGCCCAAAGACCTGGGTGCTGGTTTCACGTTGTGCTTCTACTGAAACTAAACAAAGCTGCTGCCTGGCTGTGGTGCAGCCAATCCCAGCAGCCTGTTCCAGGATCCAGCCCTGTGTGAGCTCAGCCCCAGCCCAAATTCATTCCTGTGGCAAGACTGGAGCTGTTCACAAGAAAAACGGTCTTTGTGCTGAAAGCACCCCGGGCTGCTCCGCTCCCTCCCGCCCTGCCCAGCGGTGTCAGTACATTTCCACTGCTCTGTGGTGGCAACACGCCTTTTTCTTCTCCAGCAGCTCCTGTGCTCAGCCCCAGCAAGTGTCTGTGCAGATGCTGGAGCCCATTTTCCCTTGGAGAGGCAGAGAAGGGGGCAGGAGACCTGCTCAGGACCAGGAGGATGGGATCATCTCCAAAGTGGTGGTTCTGGTGCCAGCAGAACAACCAGCGGCCTCGGGGTGATCTGGGGCTGGGGAGGTGCTGGTGCAGCCCCATGACTCACACCAATGGCACACCTGGACTTAGCCCAAAGGCCCTTTAGTCCTGCTGTGTGCCACAGAGCTGGCACACCCTGCGGCACAGTGCTGGCAGCTCTGGCAACCCTGGAATGCCACGCTCAGCCTGGGGAGGGAGCATGGCTCAGCCAACAGGGCCTGCACCCAGGAGGTGCCATGGGATGCTGCAGAGTAAGGGAATTGTTCTTTGGGAGGTGGGGATGGAGATTCCAGTGGAATCAGTGTCCCTTTCTGGGCACACCTTGCCTCGACTCCCAGAGCCCCAGTGTCCCACTTTGCAGTGGCCAGTACTGCAGATCCCCAGGGAAACAGGATCTTCCTCGTTCCTGGAATTACAGCCACACATCCGCAGCACAGGGATCCAGGGCTGCAGGAGAGGAGGGGATGAGATTGCTGGCTCAGGTTGCACAGGTGGGGCACACACAGCCCATAAATACCTGGCAGTCCAGCCCTGGAGACACACCCAGAGCTCAGCACCACCAGCTGAATCCAGACCAGGTGTGTGTGCCTTGTTATGGGAATCCAGACCAGGCAGACTCTTTACGGGAATCCAGCTCAGGTGGGACACATGATGATGATGATGAGCAGGGGCTCCCTGAGCTGAGAACTCCTGAAGTGGGGGATGCAAAAAACCCCTCTCCAGTCCCAGGTTGTCCACCAAGAGAAGCTCTTGGCTCACAGCTCTGCCTTCCCTGCTCAGTCTCTCAGTCTCCAGGTCAACAACCCAGTCCCTTCCACCAGCACAAAATCCATCAGGAACAATTCGATTTCCTTTATTTATACATGACATTTAGGAGAAAGCCTAATCATATTGCAACTTGGAAAAAAAAAAAAGAAAAAGTGATTCCAATTTTACATCCTTGTGCCTGAAAGAGCTTGAGAGCTGCAGCCAGACAAGATGTCCTGTACTGGGCACACCCTCATTTACGAGCGAGCACGGTGCAGAGACCGTGAGGCGCAGGGGGATTTCCAGCTTGTGGTTACAAACGTAAATGTAACAGTAAGATCTGGAAGTCTCATGCTTTTGCCACCTCCTGTTTTTGGCAAAGTCTACCAGGAGCAGAAAAATAAAAGTCAGCGCTGGGGGGGCTTGGTGGTGTGTTAACCCCAGGTGCAATCCTTGCCTGATGTGCACTGGCTTTGCAAACAGCAATCTTGAGCCTCACTGACAGCCCTGGCACTCTGTGGGGTGCTGGTGTGGCATTCCTCGGTGGATCAGCATCCTGCCTGGTGTCCTGCGTGGATTCAAATCCACACCTGGCTGGTGTGGACATCCCAGAGGATGATGTCTCACTTTTCTAATAGAGTTACTTGTAGGTGAGTAAAGGTTACAGGAAGGAAGGAAGGTTCAGATTATTTAATAGCCTTTTAAAACACGTTTCTCTCTTAATTGCATGTTCCCAGAGTCAAAGTCCTTTGGGCTCTTTGCCTTTGCAGAGGCCAGTGGAGGCTGTGCCTGCCGGGCAGTTTAGCAGTCTCATGCTTCTGGTTCTTGTGCAAGGCTCTGTTGTGAGCAGGGAACTGCAGCGCTCCGTTGAAGCCACGCTGAGTCACCAGCCGGTT
Organism: Onychostruthus taczanowskii; assembly: GCF_017590055.1. Classification (NCBI taxonomy): domain Eukaryota; kingdom Metazoa; phylum Chordata; class Aves; order Passeriformes; family Passeridae; genus Onychostruthus; species Onychostruthus taczanowskii. The sequence goes on from NW_024499796.1 coordinate 8,381,136, forward strand.
CCTCCCCAGTGTTTACTCTGTTGTCACCAGAGCGCTGACGTGTGATTACTGAGGAGCCCAGCAACCACAGGGAGCGTGGCCATGGAGCAGCAGGAGCCAGCGTGGAGGCTGAGGGTCAGGCTGAAGCTCTGCCCCTGCGACTGTGGGCTCACCGTGAGCTTCCCTGCTGCCCACACAAGGAGCAGCAGGAAAATTTCACTTCCCATGTGCCCTTTTAGGTGACAAGGAAATGAGATTCACCCACATCCTTTGCACAAACTGCTCTCAGCACCATCCTCACCAAGCAGACTGTGGTGTTCCCAGCCAGGGCAAACCTCTTCTCTGTCTTTGCCAGGGCAACACTTCCAGGTAAATTGATGCCAGCCAGTGATGTCAGCCCTTGGGACAGCCTTGCTTATGGATACAAACAAGGTCCAGGTTCCCAGCCTGAGGCCTTGCTCATGTGGGAGTGTTACACAGGGTAAACACGTCATTGCTGTGATGCTGGACTGTCCTGTGTACCCTGAGCTACACAGAGGTGACACACAGTGACACCGGGCTCTGACACATCTCCTAAAGCCAGCTGCTAATTCAGACAGGTGAAGAGGGAAGAGGATAGATCAATGGATGCATGGATGCGTGCATGGACGGACTCACAGAGGTCTGGAAGGAGTTATAGCAGACGTGTGGATCACCTCACTGTCCCCAAGCCCCTGACGATGGAGGCTGCCGTGCAGCACCCAGCACGAGGTGCTGAGGACTCTGCACAGCCCATGGCTTCGTGCTGTCAGCCCTTCCTGTGAGGGCTCCCAGCCTCACACATGCGTGCCACGAAAAGGCCACAAACGAGGATGTTTGGCTGGCTGCTGCCTCCTCCCCTCCAACTTTAATGTCACCAGCCCCAGCTGCTGCTTTCAACACACGGCCCTTGGCAGGAGGCAAAGGGAAGCAGGCCGATGGGTAGAGCTGCCAGAGGCGCTGTGGGAAGCCAAGGGCAGAGACAGGGCGAGGCAGCACAAGTGAGATTCTCCACAAATCCAGCCTTCCTTTGGCACAGCCAGCATCTCCAGAGGGTCCTGCCCAGCACCCACCCAGCCTCAGCTCTCCTGCTAAGCCAGGAGATGGACACATCCCTGCTTCCTTCCTACCCCTCTCTTCCCTTCTCCGTATGTGGGAGATGTTCTCCCTGGCTCTGTTTCTTTTCCAGTCAGAAGCTAGTCATCCACAGGGAGGTCACATGTTCTTGCCAAGGGAAGAAATAAATTTAGGCAAATAAAAGATAAAAGAACACAGTCAGATTATTGTAAGACAAGGGTAATGCTTTTGAGCTTCATGGCTCTTCATGGACCCAGGCACAGAAATCCCACCAGCAGTGATGCTGTGTGGGCCCTTCTGCTTGGCACTTGATGTGTTCTTGTTCCTGCCAAGGATTCTGGGCCCTGCTCAGCTACATTACCTGCAGGGTACCCTTCTACCATGTTTAAATAATCCAGTCAGTAGTTTAAACATGCAAAACACACTACACAATCTAGCAAACCAGTTTTTTTTTTGAGAATTTGGAGCTGCTTCATCCTGCCTGCTGCAGCTTGGGAGGACAGGGATGGGGTCTACCTTTGCCTCTACCCCAAAATGGCCACGTTTCAGGGTGATGAGGTGATCCTTGTGTTGCACAGCGGGCAAGGCTCTCAGGCCTCCTCCATCAGGCAGTTTGTTATGAAAATGTTAACGCACAGGCTGTCGTCATCTGGCAGCACCACCGCCTGCCTTATGAAATAACTCAGCATGACAGCTCTGCTTGCTCGCAGGCAGGCCCATGTCTGCCTTCTAATCTGGCATCAGAAAGCGCTCCCCTTCCTTGAGCCGCAGACTAATACTACATGTTTCATTTGCATTACTCCAGATAAAGCGCTGGAGAGCGTGGGGAGAAGGGGATGGCAGCCAAGCTCCTCCAGGAGCCCACACGTGGAGCGTTGCACCAACCCCGCCACACCAGATCTGCTCACTCCGCTTGCCGCCGGCACCGCGGCCCTGCCGGAATTTACATTTCAGATTCCCAACGTCAGCTCTGCGGATCGGCCCGCGCGACGCCCCAGTGACAGATCAGCAGGGGCTTTCTTCCCGTGTCATCAAAAGCAAAAAGTCACGAGGATAACACAGAATCGCTCCGGGCCCAGCATCTGCTCAGCTGCAAAGGTCTCGGTGACTTCCCAGGCATATGTTGGCTGGCACGGCACTGGAGCAAGGCTCCCTGAACAGCCCACACGACACAGGCAGCGGGGATTAATCTAATGCTGTGTGGAGATGCTAATACAATAAGGGTTCTTTGTGGCATTAGCTGGAATCATGAGACCAGCTCTGAGATGTCATTGCCTGGCAGCCGTAGGGAGTGCCAGCCAGGAGCTCTGTGTAGACAAGCTGGGAGCCTGTCTCCTGCTCCCAGCCCTAAAGCTGCTGTGGGGTAGGGAAAGTGCAGTGAGCTCTCCTTTTTCTGGTGACAGCTCGTTTGGGAACAGCACGCAACCTCTGTTGGTGAATCCAAGGACAGCTGAGGGAACAATGGTTATTTTAACAGGGCTAACACTTTTCCTTGATTTTTTCCAGGAGCTGCAAAGCTGTGGATGCCAAGGGGATGCTCAGAACCATAGGGTCACATCTTACCCCAGTGCAGTCTCCACAGAGACTTGCAGGACTTGGGTTTTGCTATAAAAACTGTTGCAAAACCAGCCGAGCTCAATGAATGGTTTGTGTTGGTTCCAGCAGACATTTCATCCCCTATCTCATCTTTGTACCCACAGAGCTTCAGGGCCTGATCCTATCCCAGCTCCAGCAAGGAAAGCTCCATCCTGCTCAGCACATTTGTGCTGCTAGAAAACCAGCATCAAGCACCAGCAGAGGAGGTGGGTGAGGGTCCATGAGGGTCCCCAAACCTCACATGGTTCCCTGAGGGACACAAACTCCCTCACAGCATGGAGGACCCCTAAGCCTTTCCACGGCACCACATAGGCAGTGAAAACCCTCCACACATGGCACCATGAGGGCCCCAAAGGCCCACGCGGCTCCACGACAGGATCAAACACCCACAGGGCTCCATGAGGGTCCCAAACACCCACATGGCCCCATGAGGGTCCCAAACATCCACAGGGCTCCATGAGGGTCCCAAATATCCACCAGGCTCCATGAGGGGACCAACCCCCCCGGACAGGACTTCATGAGGAGACAAAACACCCCCAGCACTCCATGGGGGTCCCAAAACTCCACGATTCCATAAGGGTCCCAAACTCCCACAACCATCAAGGCGAGAACGAAACCCCCCTGAGAGGGCTTCATGAGCAGACAAAACACCCCCATAGCTCCATGAGGGGTACAAACCCCCGCCCCAAAGGGCTTCATGAGGAGACAAAACCCTCCCCGGGCACCATGGGAGTCCCAAAACTCCACATGGTTCCACGAGGGTCCCAAACTTCCACAACCCTCGATGCGGGGACCAAATCCCCATAGGGGTCCGTGAGGGAACCAACCGCCTTCCTCCCCTCGCCATGGCGACCACGGCCCGCCCAGCAGCCCGAGGAATGCCTGCTCCACAGGGAACGTTCCCCGCTCGCCCGTCCCGCCCCGCCGAGGGAGCGGCGGGGCGGGCCGGGCCGCCCACATAAGGCGGGCTCAGCTCGGGCTGCCCGGGGAGAAGGCGGCAGTAGCGGCTGGTCCGGGTGGAGCCGTCATGGAGATGGGGTGGCTGCTATGGGGCACGGCCGTGCTGCTGCTGCTCCACGTCCTCATGCAGCTCAGCCCCACCGTCAACTTCGCGCTGCGCATCGGCTTCTACTGCCTGCTGTGCCTGGTGGCCTCGGTGGTGGCGGCCGTAGCCTGCCTGCTGGTCAACGGCGGCCGCACCGTCAAGAACATGAGGTGAGCGGGGAACGGGGGGAACGGGCGCTGGGGACAGCTGTGTCACCCCCCGCCGCTGCCTGGAGCCCCTGGGGTGGTGGCAGCCTCTGTCACATCGGTGGTATCGTAGCCCCGTGGGTCCCCTCTAGGGTCAGGGGTGGCTGTCCTGGCTAGCCCGTGGCAGAGCCCTCGGCAGGGCACGTTTGGGATGAAGCGCCTGGAAGGTGGCAGTGGTGGCTTTTTTAGGGAAAGCTGCGGGAGAGCAGTGTTTGTTGAGAGTGGCAGAGCACTTGAGCAGGCTGTCCAGGGAGTGTGAGGAATCTACCTGTCTGGAGACATTCCAAACACACCTGTGTCACTGGGTGACCCTGCCATGGCAGATGGAGCTGATCTCTAGAAGGTTCCTTTTGAGCCTAACAGTGGGGTGGCTGTGTTTGGGGTGTTTCCTGCCCCAGGAGCAGAGGCTGGCAGGCTGTGTGCCATGTGCTGCTGGGGCACAGCTCTCCTGCAGCTGTTGTGTGGCCCTGTGTCCCCTGACAGGACACCTGTGACAAGGGCCAAGGGGCTGCTGTCATCCAGCACCTCCTCTCCATGCCAAGGTACATTCTACAAGCAGAGCTGGCACTTCTGCTGGCAGCACAGGACAGCTTATTTCCTGGTTTTGCTCTCCCCTAGTCAGCTTTTTACCTCGGTGAGCATGTCATATGGGTGCAGGGGAAAGGAGAGCTTTAACATCCTTTAGGATCAAAGGTTGGCAGCATTTGAGCAGGTGGAGCTGGACTTTGATTTGCAGTGTGGCTTTCACGTGTAGGACTCAGGGCGGAGGGAGCCGGCACAGGGCACTGATGTGCTGCCTCGAGGGCTGTGCCCTGCCGGTCCCAGCTGGTGCCATGGCCCCAGGCAGTGTGCTCTGTGATTCCAGCCTTGCTCTCTCTCCGGCTTTGGTTGCCTTGGCTCACTCAGGAGCAGCTTTCCAACGCTCAGCCCGCTCTGCGGCTGGGAGAGTTTATGATGTCAGTGATGGAGACGCTTTTATTTCCCCCCAAAAATAAACCCCCTAAACTTTCTGTAGACTTCAAGGAATTATTTGGGAGTAAGAACTTGCATTGGATAACTCCTCATGTTGAAACCCAGGGCTGAATTTTGGCCAGAACCACCCTTTTCCTGTAACTTAAGCATGTTGTTTCCTTGTAGTGGTACTGGCTGAAGATCCTGGTGATGTATCCCAGCCCCTGGGAGGTCCATGGCTGAGGTGATCCAGTGAGTTCCTTATTTCTCCAACATCCCAGGCTGCTTATTCGAGCTTGGGAAAGGGGGCTGGAGCAGAGCATGTGCTGGTGGACAGACAGTGATAATGGTGTTGCTGCCTGGCGCAGAACACCCCGTTCTTGCTGTGCTGCTGGCTCCAGTGTCAAGCTGGTATGACTTGGAAGAGGTTACCCAGGGTGTCTGATAGAGATAGAACTGTTTATCTGTGGTAAAACATCTTGCACGAGCTTCCAATCTGGTAAGCAGATTTCAGTAGTCCTTGAAAATCAGAGTATCCTAAACAAGCCTCTGTGACTGGCTGTGGAGCAGAGCACGTGAATCTGGGGGCTGCTGGCTTTCATACTCAGACTGCTAGGGATGCACTGAAAAGTCCCATTCCCTGTCATTTTTGTGCTCTTTGTCTCTGGCAATAAGTGCACTGGTTTTACAGCTCTCTGCAGCTGTGGCTGCACCACGTCTGAGTCGATGATTCCGGCAGAGAAGTCACTTGTGGGGTTGTAGGGGACTCAGAACCATCCTTTAACCCTGCGGGTGACGTGGCCAGCCCAGCAGGTCTCCCCTGCTCTTTGCCTGCTCTGAGCTCTGCCCCTTTGCCTCTTTCAGTGGCTCACGCCACATCTTGTGCAAGGAAAGTCTGTCCCCAGGCTGGCAGGAGGAAGCTGGATGGTTGCTCTTGAGTAATGTGTAACCAGCCTCTCCCAGCAGCCAGTGAGCACTGTGACTTCCAGAGCGGTGACCTCTTTTTTGGTTGGCAGTCAGAAGGGAGGAGAAGTGTGATTTAGGTCACCCTTGTGGCCTGGCATCCCCCATGACCTCCCTGCTTCGTGTCACCCTGCCTCATCTCACCTGTAACCCCCATCTCTCCACCTGGACTGCACCCCTGTAACCTTGCAGCGGGCTGTGGAGCTCTGCATTCCTCCCTGTGTCCTTTCCCTGGGTGTGGCTCTTTGCAGCAAGTTGAAATGAGGACTGATAGCAGTGTCACCTCGGGGCATTGGCCTGGCCTGAACTCCAGTGTCACAGCCAGCTCGTGTGGTCTGCATGGGGGGACACCCCACGGAGATGTGAGCCCTGCTGTGGGTAGGAGCAAGCTGGGGGAAGTGCTGTGGCTCAAGAGTTTGTGCAGACTTTTAGAGAGCAGATGCTGGGAGCTGCTGCCAAGCCAGGATGAGATGCTGTCCAGGTGCTCACCTCACACCTGAGTGACAAGGATGCTTCTGAGCAGGATGGTGCTGCACAGTTCCCAAGCTGGACCCTGTGGTGGGGACAAAGCTGGCTGTCCCTCAATCTCCTGCTGCAGGAAGGAAAGCTCCATCCCCTGTCTGCCAGGGAGAAGATGGCCCTGAGGCAGGACGTCCAGGTGCTTGCTGGAGGCCAGGTCAGCTTGAATCAGCTCTAGGGGAGAGCAGATCCAAGCTGGTGGCTGTTCCTGGGAGCCTTGTTCACGTGCTGGCTCCTCTGCCACCTGTGCTGGTAAATGGCTGTTCCCTTGCCCAAAATAGCCCCTGTGTTCTGCCAGCTTCTGCCTGTGTCCTTTGGCCTAGCTGGAGAGTCCCCAAGTCCCCCGGTCAGGGGGTGGCATCGATGGGCCCTGCTCCTGTGGGCTGACAAGGAAATGTGCTCCAGTGCTGGCATGGCTGAGTGGAGCTGCTGGAGTGTCCCAGCTGGGAAAAGCTGGAGCTCTGTCAGACCTGTAGATCACTGGGGAAGGGCAGAAGCTTCAGCATGGGTTTGCTTGGGGGCACCCAGTCTCTGCCAAGCCATGTGAGGAGCATCCTGTTTGCTGCCTGCATCCTTGCCTTGTGCAGGGAAGTGTTTCTCACCTTCATTCCCCTCCTTCCTTGGGCACCCTGGGTTTGTTTGTATCATTGAGCACCATCTTCCAGCTCTGCAAGGAGCAGACCTGGCAGAGCCTTCCTTGAGTGTCGGGTGTGCTGGGGAGTGGCAGCTCCTGGGAGAATTGTTTGACCAACTTGTGGGGCCCTGCTGCTTGCAGGAGGAAGAGCCTGGCAGCACCAGGGCAGCCCAGAATCATGGCACTGAACAGGGCAAGTGAACAGCACTCCTGGAGCACTGGGACCATGCAGGGCAGACACTGGGTGGACCACAGCACAAATAAGTCTGGAGGTTCTCTGTCCTAGAGCTCTTCTTGTCTCCTTCCACCCCCACTGGGTGCAGCAGCCCCTGCCCTTCCTGCTGTGCTGCTGACTGCTTTTTTTTTTTTCCTTCTGCAGAATCATCAAAGCTGTTGTCAGGACCTTCAAGTATTTCTTCGGCGTGAGGTTTGAGGTGAAGGGACTGGAGAACTTCAAGGTGGAGGGCCCTGCTGTCATTGTGTCCAACCATCAGAGCGTCCTCGACATGATGGGTGAGGAGCTGGTGGGAGGAAAGAGAACATTTCTCCTGCTCACCCCTGGGAGACATCCTGGACAAGCAGCCCCTGGTGCAGCTTCCCCATCAGTGCTGGTTGTGGGAAGGGTCTCCTGTCACTCTGAGCAGTCCCACACCTGTGCAGCACCCCAGCTCCTGCTGTCCTTGAGGTGCTGGCCCAGCACATGTGCCAGTGGCCCTGCTGGACTCCCTGGGGCTGGGGAATGAACTGCCTCTGGGGGTGTCCTGCTGTCACCTGCAGCCACTCTGTCCCTCTAACTCTTCTGTGTGCCAAGCCTCCTGCTCTCAGAAGCCGGGAGAGAAGCAAGGCACCAGCCTGTCCCTGGTGCCCTTGTCCTCGTCCTGTCCTTGTCCCAGGGGTGACTGCTGGGTCTTGCCCTCTGCCATCCCATTAGGGCTGATGGAGGTCCTGCCCGACAACTGTGTCCAGGTGGGCAAGAAGGAGCTGATGTACATGGGCAGCGTGGGGCTCATCATGTACCTTGGTGGCGTCATCTTCATCAACAGGAAGAGCACCAGCAGTGCCAAGATGGTGATGTCAGAGGTGGCCAAGGCTATGGTGGCTGAGAATGTGAGTGTCACTGTGGAGACGGGTGGGGTGGCATGAGGGCATTGTGGCACTCCTGGTGCTCCTGGCTCAGCTTGGCAAAGCTGGCTGCTGTCTCCCACCACTGCAAGTGGATTTCTGGAGCAGAGCCTTGTCTCTCCATGTGCAGGTGAAGGTGTGGGTGTATCCAGAGGGCACGAGGAACTGCACTGGGGACTTGCTGCCATTCAAGAAAGGAGCATTTCACCTCGCTGTCCAGGCACAGGTAACGGTGCTTTGCCCCTGCATGGGAGCCCTGAGTGCTTTTGCAGTGGCACTGCACACTGATCATGCAGTGTGAGGTTTGTTTGCTCTCAGATGAGCTGTGTTCCCAAGTAACACCTGCTCAGGTAAACCACTGGTGTCAGAAGTGCTGCCCTGCAGCAGCCAAGAGCCTTTTCCATCCCCTCTGGGAATGAGCTGACCCTGGGCATGAGTGGCTGTAGACAGTGGAGAATTGCCCTGTCCTCTCTCCTGCCTGCCTCAGCCCTGGTGTCCCCTCTGGAGGGAGGAGTGTGAGGGGCAGGCACACTTGATCCCTCTCTCCAGGCTTTCCTGGCAGCCTGGCACCAATGCCAGTGCCCAGGGGTTCCTGGGGGCATGGCTGCAACCCAGAGCTCGCTCCTGGCAGGGAGCCCAGTGGGTTCTTTTCTGGGGAAGCCCAAAGCTGACAATTCATTTCTCAATCCCCCAGGTCTCAGTAGTGTAGTGATGATTCAGGATTGTTAATTCTTATCCTTTAAAGCAACATCAGGGCTTGCTCTGTGTGAAAATAGCTGCTGCCTCCCTGGCAGCCATATGGCAGTTCTTGATATGTCTTTTCTCTCCAAAATGACAGCATCCACGAGCAGTTAGTGGGGGAGCAGGCAAACAGCTTCAGCCAGCCAGAGCTGTCTCAGGAGCAGGGTGTTTGCCTGAGCACAGTGCTGGGGCAGTGTGCCAGAGACTGGGATGACTCGAGGCCTCAGGGGAAACTGGTTTCCCCAGGAGAGGTGTTACAGCAGGGTTTTTGGGAAAGGGAAGAGATGCCAACTCTCTCACTGGTTTCCTTTGGCCAAGCCCAGGGTGTAGCCTGTGTTGTACCATTCCCATTCCTGCCTGGGTGATGCAGCCAAGGCAGAGCCTGGCAGCTGCTGGAGGAAAGGATGACATGGAACTGGTCCTGCCTCTGCTACACCCCCCTGAGTCACCAGCTGTAGATCCTGGCTGTGTTACCAGCACTGGAATAACAGCTCTGCCTGCCTTCCTGGCCCTGTGTCTGTCTGAAGCTTCCCCGGGAGCAATTGATAACAACTGGTGACTCCTTTTCTTAGAAATTGAAAGCAGAGCAGCACCCTGCCCCAGACACGTGCCTGTACAGCAGGCAAGGCCTGTCAGAACAGGCAGCCTGCAGTGTTTGATTACAGGACAGAAAATACCTGGGGTTTGGAGCCTCACTTGGGTCAAGGAGGTGTAAAAGACAGTGCTGAGCTGAGGCTGGAGTGGAACTTGTCCCTGTTTCCTTGAGTATCCCTGTGCCTTCAGTTTTTGGGGGGTGGTTTTGATTCCATTTGGCTGCTGATTGTTCTACCCTTTGGAAGTGGGTGTTGCTTGTGGGGCTGTGTGTGCCCTGCATGTCTGAGAGCCAGGCCAGGTCAGCTCTGCAGTGTGGGATTTGCTGCCTGTCTCTGGCCTGCCCTGAGCTGCTGAAGTGCCAGTAACTCCTCTTTTTTTTTCCCTTTCCCCAAGGTCCCAGTGATCCCTGTGGTATATTCCTCCTTCACCACCTTCTATAACCCAAAGACGAAACTGTTTACATCAGGTAACAAAGAGTCACTTGGAGACAGGGTGGCTGTTGTCCTGTGTGGAGATGTGGCTCACAAGGGTGTGGGAGGGAAGCAGAGCTGGGGTGAGCAGGAGGAGCCCCGCTGGGAGATGTTTGGAGGCAGTTCAAAGCACTTGGCACCAGAGCCTGGGCTGGGTTAACTCAGGAAGGGCTGTAATTAAATACACTGAGGGATGTTTTCATTAAAAATTGGGCAGGCTCTGGCTGGGATGGCAGTTTGGGGCACAGGGGGATTATTCTGGGTGGCACAGCTGTTGGAGCTGGGATCTAACTCTGCCTGTGCTCCAGGGGTGGATGCCTGAAGCCCTGGGAGGGGTTGAGGGCTGTGCTGGGGCTGTCCAGGGTGGGGAACAGGGCAGAGAGCAGAGCTCCTGTGGTGTGTGGGTTTCTCACAGGCTCCTCTCTTGTCCCCAGGCAAAATCAAGGTTGAGGTTCTGCCTCCAGTAGAGACCAAAGGGCTGACGTCAGACGATGTCACCGACCTCTCTGACAGATGCTTCAGCACCATGAGGGAGACCCTCTTCAAGCTCTCAGGCCATCCAGGCAAGGCAAAGGACTCATCCTAGAGGCTTCTCCAGTGGTGTCACCATGTGGTGGTGGCTGAAGGGACCTGTCTGTTCTTGCCAAATACTGAAGGATCTTCTTCTCCTCTGCAGTGATTTCTAGCTCTTGGGAGCACCACAGACTGGCACACAGAGGGTGTCAAGCCAGCACTAAGGTTCCCCTCTGAGTGGATTTCTCTTATGGGTTCATTTTTCACTTTGAAATATCTCCTTTATCTGAATTTCTCAGGCATCAAACTTGTGCTACCAAAGGGCTCAATGACCAGAGAGGTGAATTCCCCCAGCTTTTGCAGCTAGCTTGGGGTGACAGCAAAAACCTGCCTGGAGCCTGAGCTTTGCCTCGTGTGACTGTCCCTGCACATGTGTTCCTGCAGGCTCAGCTCTTGAGGTGGCCCTGTGATGTCCCAGGTGGAAACCACCAGGCAGCAGTTTGTATCAGCACAATCCTGATGCTCTAACAGGGCTGAGAACCGGGGTGAAAATCTAGATTTTGGCTTTTCAGCAGTGCTAGGAGTGTGGTGTCCTCCCTGGACAACCCAGAGCACTCCCACCCACCAGTGGGACACACAGCCTGTCCCCTTGAGATGCCCTTTTGTCACAACAGCATCACGCTGGGAAACTGCTGCCAGCTCCCCGCCGTGGTGGTGGCTCAGCCTGGTCACATCCCGGTGTCTGCGATGCCTCTTATGGAGGCAAAGGGCTCTGTCGTGCTCGTTTTGTCACTTGTCATGGTCAGCACTGGCCGAAAGATGGTGCCTGTCCCGCGTCTCTGCTGATCTGCGGGGCGGAGCTGCTGCTCTCCAAGGCCTGTAAAACCCCTGCAGAGCCACAGGGTGGGTGAGCTGCAGCTGGAAAGGGGCTGGGAAGGCTTGGAAGGCTTCAGCTCCCCCTTTGGGGGATATAAAAGGGGCTCCCCTGTGCCTTGGGGTGATGGACCAACAGAGCTCCTGGATCCCTCACCGGGAGCTGTGGAATGTTGATGCCCGTGGAGGCTGGGTCAGGTCCATGGTTCCTTAGCTTTAGCTCTTCTGTTCATGGCACAGGGGACCTTGGGATGAGCCAGCTGGGGCTACTCAGGTAACCAGCACACCCAGCTCCTGCAGCCTGCGTTGGTGGAGTTGTGTTTATCTGGCATATTGGGGCTAAAGCCTCAGCTGGGAAAGGCAGGGAGCTCCATGGAAGGAGCCCTTGGGCCGAGACTGTGCTGCCAGGGGCTTCACTGGAGGGGCCTTACAGTACAGACTCAGGGGATGGGAAGGGTCGGGGTGGGAGGATGGGAACCAAACCAGCACTTTGTGAGAGTGGCAGATAAAGGGCTGTCATGGAGGGTCATCCCAGGAGGGCCCTGAGAGGGCTCCTGGGGAGGGGAACCATGTCTGACTCCTCCTGGGAGGAGGGAGCAGTGCCTCTATGTGCAGTTGTCTGCTGTTCACTTTTAATTGGGCTGAGAATGTTATGTGCTTTACAAAAAATCACCAAAAAAAAAAAAAAAGAAAAGAAATTACACCTTTGGTTATTTAAATAAAGGAGCCTCCTTGTCTTGTGTGGGGGTTGAGGGAGGAGGATGGGGGTGCTGAGGCCTGAGCTCTTGCAGGGGGTGGGTTTGGTGATGGAGGGGCAGGAGGGGTCCTTGTCCCCACTCTGTGACTCTGTTCCCCCCTGGCAGGAGGGTTGTGCTTCATCCAGCCTCACTGGTGAGGCCCCATCCCAACTCCAGGGCTCCTGGAGAGCAGAATGGGAGCTGCAGGGATGGGTACCCAGCTCTGCAGGCACCAGGGGCTCCTGTCCCCTGCTCTGACACCTGGCTTGGGGCTGCAGGGACTTGTGACAGCAAGCACAGGGAGTGTGGGGAGGCAGCTGCCCTGCCTGGGCCAGGTCTGTGCTTGCTGCTCCCTGGGAGCTGTTATCCCAGGATAATGCTGAGGAAAAGCCAGGGGCAGCTAAACCCCCCCCAGGTCACACACAGCCAGTCTGGCACAGCCAGGCACTCATGGCACGAGGTAAGGCATTTATTTGCTGCCTCTCCAGCAGGGAGAGGGCTCAGAGTCCAGTTTGGAAGGAACTGCGTGGCCTCTGGTGAGGTGAGCTGGAAGAGAGAACACAGCTGGAGATGCTGATGGGAGCCCAGCCTTCTCCTGCCTTCTCCTGCCACCCTGTGCCTTCCTATGATGGTGTAGCTTCATCCCCATCCTGGGGCTGGAGAGGGAGAGAAGAGCTGTGGATGCACTCAGCTTGCTCCAGGTCCCCAGGCACTCTGCTAGAGTTCGTTCTTGCAGGAACCTGGGAAGATTGGAAAAAGAAAAAATAAATTCAGCCAGATAAATTCAGTCATTAGCCTGGCTTTGGTTTGTGACTTTCCCAGGCAGAACGAGACTGACCTGAACCTCTGGGAATGTCACCCACACTTGCTGCTTTCCTTTTGAAAAACAACCCCAGGCTGGCTTCATCCCCCCACACTCGGGAGTGTCACTCTCACCTCCCTGGCATGTCACAGTCCTTGCCTGTGCACAATGTCCCCAAATCCAGTGACAGTAACAGTCTGTGCTGGTTCAGGGTAATCAGACCTAGAGAGGCCAAAATCATTATGGCTTACAGAGCTCTGACCTGGTGTCTCTGCTGGTAGTTTAAAGAAGAGAAAATGGGTTTTTGGTCATTGCACACATCCCCACTGAGCAGTAAATTGGGGAGTTCAGTTGCAGGACAGCTTTCAGTTGGGAAATGCTCCACCAGGCATGGAACAGGGATGGCTGAGTAACTCCATGGGATGCCCTGTGAGCCCCAGAGCTTGCTGGGGTATGACAGGACAGCTTTGTATCCTACAGGGACCATGAAAAGAGACAAAAACAGGTTTTGCTTGCTGAGACAGACTTGGCAGAAATTAATTTCAGGACTTTGGAGTCATCCCTTGGAATGAATCCATGTTACCTTGTGATACTGCTCACATTTCTCTGTGCTGTCACTAACATGTGCAGGGCACTACTGGAAAACTCAGCCTGCTGGAACACTCAGTGGTTCTGGCAATTACCCCTTTCTGAGATGATTTTTAAGTGTCTCTTTGCAGCTACTTTGTCTTCAGACAAGTTCTTTGAATTCTTTTTCTCTCTCAGCCATTACTGCAAGCACTGAACTGGGACTGAATATGCCCTGAACCAGTTTCTCCTGGGTCTTTCCAAGACTCAGCAAGCTGCCATTGCACACCCCAGCCATGCCTAGTTTCTGGAATTATTTGATGGGAAAATGAGCTGCCTATCAAAATAAAAGAGTTCAGATGGTTGTGTTCTGCTTGGAGTGCAGGTGAGCACCACAGGGATACGAGGGGTGCTGTCCCTCTGCGTGGTGGGGACACCAGGCAGAACCTCCCCACCTCATTTCACACACGACAGCTCCCACTGCGGTCCCTCCCTCAGTTTGCTACTTCAGAGACCCTCTCTGGTGCCCTTACTGGTCTGTAAACTTCCAAAAGAAATGCCTAAAGCTTCCCAGGCTCATAAATCTGCCATCTTCTGCACGCTCCCTAAACTTCCCTGATTGACTTTTTGGGCTGTTAATTTTCTAAGAGTTGGGGGTTCTTTCCTAAGGACTGAGCTATCAGGAAGGGACAGCAGCTGTGAGGTGCTGCCTGCCACAGGTGCCCCACTGCTCCCAGTGCCTCCCACAGCCACGTTTCCATGCACCAATCCTACAACTTTTGGCTGCTACAAGGGCAGTCAGATGGTGCAGCCATAGAAACAGCTTTGAAATGAAGCTAATGGGCTGTTTGTGTTCATCCTTTATTAATTACAGGCTGCTGAGCTTGAGGCAGATCCAGATTAGCAGTGGCATATGTGTTACTGATCTCGCTGGCCCACGTCTGCTCCCCGTGGCCAGCATGGCTGCAGGGACATCCTTCCCCACTGCTTTTTCCAGGCACTTACAGGTCTCCAGCCGCTCTTCCAGGAAGGAGATCTGCTCGCTCAGGGACTCGATCCTGTCCAGCTGCTGGAGGGAGTGGGACAGGCGGCTGATGGGGTCTGCACCGACATCCTCTGGCGGCATCAGGTTGTGGAAGGGGGCCAGCACCAGCTGGAGCTTCTGCAGGGAGAAGTGGGAGCTGTGAGTGCATCCCCCCCGGCCAGCAGGACCACCGGGGGGATGCAGCACCCACCAGGGAGGGCTCAAGGGGCTGTGGTTGTGTTCAAAGGGCTGGAAAAGCCGTGGCGTGGGCGCTGCCAGCGGCTGCGGGGAGCACAGCTGGGATTGCTGCTGGGATGTTAAAAATAGAGCCGGGAAAAAGGGAAACCCTGGCTGCAAACAGCCCCGGGTGGGAGGTGGCCGAGCAGGAGCAGGGCAAGGGGATGTGCTGCAACTCGCCTGCTCCAGCGCTTCCACTCTGCTCCTCAGATCCTTCATTTCTTCCTTCATTTCGCTGGAGGGACCTGAAAAAGTCACCGAGGGAATGCCAGTGAGTGAAAGCTCACTGCTGAGGTGAGGTGGAAGCTGCTGGGGAGGAAGACATGGCTGCAGGGCTGTGGCCAAGCTCTGCTGCTTTCCACCCTCAGGGTCTGCCCCGCTGGGATCACCCCCCAGAGCATCAGCTGGACCTGCTGGCATCTAGTCCAGCTGCTAAAGGCACAGGCTGCTCCTGCTGCTGCAGCACCTGCAACGAAGTGGGGAGGGTTTCAGGCAGTGGGGCGATGCTTAAAGAACAAGAGATCTGGTGGATCCTGGCCTCGTGTTGCCAAAAACCACCCAGCTCTGCCCTGTGCTGTGGTGGGCACAAGGGATTGTCCCTGCTGAGGGCCCTGCACAGGGGTAGAGGCAGGTGGGGCACGTGTAGGCTGTCCCAGATGTTTGCTGGTGATGCCCGTGCTGGCCACAGCGCATTATTACTCACGGTACGAGTTTGAAGTGTCACAGCGCGTACCAAAAGTAATAATGGGCCGTCACCAGCGGCGCCCGCCGCTCCTCGTGGCTCCAGACCTGCCCTGCAGGAACGAGGATGATGAGGGAGAGAACAGACACATCCCAGACAGCTCCAGCCACAGCCAGGCCCTGTCACCCTCACAGACAGATTTGTGCTCAGGGGAAGTTGTTTGGGTGGGAGAGAAGCAGTCCTGGGTCTGCGAGAATAAAGCTGAGGGGCTCTGGCTGTTGTCCCCTCTCCCATCTCCTGGGAGTGTTCCCTCAGCTCTCACTGCAGGCCCCCAGCAGCTGGGGCTCAATGTGGGGACAGGATACCTGTGTGGCTGGAGGTGTCTGTCCCAGGGGCTGGCACCAGGGGCTGGCAGCCCTTGTCATCAGCAGCCAGGCTGAAGCCGTCCCGGCAGGCGCAGTGGAAGCTCCCAGCAGTGTTGATGCAGAGCTGGCTGCACCCGTGGCTCTGGCTGGCACATTCATCCACGTCTGGAACACAGGAACAGCTCAGTGAGGAGGGGATAGGGCGAGGGACACAGGGGGTCTGCAGTGGAACCCCAGGGAGTGCCCCCCAAGTGAGCTGGTGTTTGTGCCAGGCACAGCTCTGGCTGTCTCAGCACCACCAGCACCTGGAACAGCCCTGGAAAAACCTGGGCTAAGCTGGAGGAGTCTGGCCTCATCCCCTCCTCCTGCCCCCCCTACAACACAGCCAGAAGGAGAAGCTGTGGTCAGAAATGTCCCAGCTCTGGCCAGGCGGGCGCAGGCAGTGCTCGGCTCTCATCCCGGATTTACGGCCGGGGTTTTGGATCCAGCCAGCTGTGGCGAGGAGCTATCAGCCTTTCAAGTGTGTACAAAACCCAGTAACCTCTCCTCACACGGGGGAGTTATTAAAGCTGTTCCCACAAAGCAGAAAGAGCTGAAGCTCTTCCCACGCCCGGGCAAATCTGTTTTAGGCAGTGGGAAAATCCTTTCCCTCGGAGCTGGAGCTGTCAGCGATGGGCTCAGCCCTGCCTGGCCCAGCATGGGTCAATGCCACACGCTCCTGCTCTGCCTTACAGGAGGCTGGAAAGCTGGGAAAAGCTGGGAAATGCCATGGCAGGGGTTTGAAGCACTGATGTGCACCACGCTGCCTGATTTCTCCATGTTGTGAGGAGCACTGGGGCTGTTCCTGTGACATCACCAGGCTTCTCATCCACCCCCAGATATTTTTGGGTTATGGATTTTTAGTCTCTGCAGTAAAAGGGAGTTTTCGTTTACAGCAAGAGCCTGGGAGGGATGATCACAAATGAACACAATCCCAGGCTGGCCCCACAAAGGCTCTGTGCTGCAGAGAGGCTCACAGCTCTGCTCACACTGACCCAGCACAGAGCAGCAGGCAGAGAAAATGGGGGTGCCAGAGCTGCACAGGAGGGAGCACTGAGGCAGCCAGAGGGAGGCCAGACCTCCCCTGGGAACCCCACTTCCCATCCTTCCCTGGAGCAAGTGTTCATGTGTGTGCAGAGGGATGGAATCAGACATGGCCCAAGGTCTGACAAGGTCTGACAAAGTCCCTGTCCCCCCTGAGGGGCTGGTGTAGGGCAAAGGACACTCAGAGCCCCATGGCAGCTGGCATGCTCCCAGGAGAAGCTCTCCCAACAGCAGCAGCAGGACAGGTATGACACAGGCAGCAGGGACAGGGGGAACGTGGCCAGTACCTGTCTGGCAGGCCGGCCCTGTCCAGCCGGGGGGGCAGGAGCATCTCCCGGGGAAGGCGCAGCTCCCTCCGTTCTGGCACGGCTCCCAGCACAGAGCTGTGAGAGGAACAGCAGCACAGCATCACCCAGCTGCTCCGGGGGTCCCCAGCTCCCTCCCTGCCCCCTGGAGGTGTGCACACCCCAAAACACACCAGCAACACACAGCAGGGCTGAGCTGCCCAGAGGGAACAGGACTTAGGGTGGGTGGAAGGAGGAGGAAGAGGAGCTGGAAAGAAGCTGAGAGGCCTGAAGGCAGCAAAGATGGGAAGGAGGAGGGCAGCAGGCAGCAGCAGCCCCTGGTGCCACGCTCTGAGCTCACTGGGGACAGACTGGCTGCTGCTGTGGTTTGTATTTGTTGCCTCCTGAAAGTGCTTCTCGTCCATTTCTGCTGATTTAGATGAGAAGGACTTGTTTTATTTATCCCCTGGTAACCATAAAGGTAATAAGTGATCCCAAAGGAAAAAGGCCCAAGAGGCAGCAGAGAAAAGCTGGGAATTAATCAGATATTGAACCACATTTGGCTGTGATGCTGAAAATTTAATTCAGGGAGAATCCACTGACAGGCAGAGGGTTGGTAAAGGAGAGATGTGGTCCTGGGGCTCCCTCCAGGGACATGAAGGGTCTGGGGACAGGCAGTGGCACCGGGGTGACCCAGCAGCTCCTTACCTCTGTTACAGCCCAGCGTGTGGCCGTTTGCTCTGCTCCATCCAGGACAGCACGAGGCCACGGGCTGGGGCAGCTGCCTGTACCTCTGCCTGTAGGCAACCCTGTAGATGGTCCTGCAAGGCAAGGCTGGGCTGAGCAGGGCACCCCAAACCCCTCTCCTGCTCCCACAGCGGCACAGGGCGCTCCCAAGGGCTGGGACCCCCATCCCTGCGGGTGCAGCAGGATCTCTGCTGCCCGTGGCACAGGCAGGTGGGCTCACCTGTAGGTGCTGCAGAGGCGGTGGCCCTGGCAGGTGGTGAGGTAGGGCTGGTACACGGGCTGCACGTGGGACTCGGCGTGGGCGCTCAGGCGGCTCGAGCACACCCTGCGCCTGGGCACAGAGGGATCGCTCAGTGCCGCAGCCAGGACGCGGCCTGAGCTCCCCTCCCTGCTCTGGGCTAGTGGACAGCAGTGGCTGGTTGCCCCAGCGACCTGGGAAAGCCACTTCAAGCAGTTTTGGGTCAGTGACACAACTCTGGAGCGCTGTGAGCGGCGCGGGCGCTTCCTCCCCCGTCCCGAGGGAGCAGTTTGGACGCAGATTTAGGGATGATTTACTCACTACATTCATTGTCTCCCTTCCCCTAAAATCACTCACTTTCTGGGAGGATTTTTCCTTTCTGAGACTTTTGCATTCCTAAAACAGATGCCCCTGTGTGGTCACAAAGAAATTAATGATTTCACAGGAAGGGTCAGGCTCACCGCAAAAAAAATTAGAGGTTGGATGAAAGGCACTCCCCAGCCTTCCTAAGATAAGTGTTATCCAGTCAAAAACTTTCCCAAGGTTAACAGCCAAAGTGGTCTTGGTTAAACATCCTTTTTTTCAACAACTTCCAGCCCAAGCAGGTCAGTCCCACTGAGGAACCCATCTACTTGTCTCAGCCTCCCAGTTCAATTAGAAACTAAAATAAAAAGCCTGGGAATTAGCATGGACATCAGATGGTTTCCATTAACTCCAGAAAACTCCTTTCAGCCTCATGATTAATGTTATAGAAGATGCAATTTTTAAATGGCAATTGTTTGCTTTATAAAATTCAGAACAAAGTTTTAGCTGCAGCCTGTGTGTGAGAGCGAGGAATTCAGCTGTGGTTTCAGTCCTGGACAGAATGTGAAAGGTTTGACACTGGAGGAGCATTTCAGTGTAAAAACAAACTTTGTAGAAAATGTGAGCTGTGTCTGGGGGAGGGTTTTGAGCTCCTCTCAGCTCAGGAAGAAACTGGGGCACTGAGCTCTGGGCTTCCTCAGACCCAGCAGGAGCTGAGCTGTGCCTGCCCAGGCTGTGCTGGATCCAGGGAGTCCTCCCAGACCCATTTCCCAGGAAGGGAAGGGGAATTGCTGGAGCTGCCAGTGCTGGGCTGGCAGGACCATGGGCCCCAGCAGCATCCTGGGGGGCACAAAGCCCAGGAGGGAACAAAGCCCAGCCCAGGGCTTCCCACACCTCTGTCCCTGGGTGTCCATCAGAGCTGGGAGCTGCATCCTCTGATGGAGCTGCATCCTTCAGTGACAGCTTGTTCACAAGGCTTGATTTGTGTGCTAGCAGGATTTCACACATATTTTCATGAAGGATATGCTTGAAAGAGACTGTAATAACTCCTGAACAGCTCAGGGCCTGATGAGCTTTTGACTCTCCTGGACAAAAAGCCCAGAGTGTCTTTGTGGCCCTGCACGGAGTTAAACAGAGCTGGGACATTTCCTCTGAGAGATGTTTTAGCTCCAGTGAGAAAGCAAACAACCAGCAATGGGCTGCTGAGCCTTGGGAGAGCTTTTTCCACCTCCTCACCACCCAGAGAGCCACACAGGGCTGTTCCCCCCCAGAGAGGATGTGCCTCACCTGACGGGTGAAGAACACACCTGAGAGGTGCAGACAAAACAGGCTCTTACCCTGCCTGGGCAAAGCCCTCCGTGCTGCTGGTGCCGAGGATGAGGAGGAGTCCCCAGAGGAGGCAGCTGAGGCTCCACATGTCCCGTCCCTCCTGCAGCTCTGGGTCCTGCTCTTCTGTGGGATGTGCTGGCTCCTACTGCATGGCTCGTCCTTCAGTGGGGATCCCTGCAAGCAGGAGGGCAGCACTGTGAGTGGGAGGACATTTCAGGAAAAAAAATTCTTCACTGAAAGAGAGATTGGGCACTGGAATGGGCTGCCCAGGGAGGCAGTGGAGTCGCCATCCCTGGATGTGTTTAAAAACAGACTGGACGTGGCGCTCAGAGCCATGGTGTAATTGAAAGGAGGTTTTAGGTCAAAGGACTTGGTCTCAAAGGTCTTTTCCAGCCTAGGTCAGTCTGGGATTCTATGAGGAGTCCCTGCCCAGCTGGTGACACCCAGCAGAGCCGTGGGGACAAACCCCTGGCAGGGTGGGAGCTGCTCCAGGCACAAACCCACCCTGCCCCGCTCATCACAATATTAACTCAGGAATTATCCTTGATTTACCCCGGGGGATGCCTGGAGATGCTCTCAGGGCACCAGGGCCTGTGTTTTGCCTCCAACTCGCTGCCAGTTCCAGGCAGCGAGGGCAAAACAATGGCCTGTCATTTCTTAATGCACACAGCATTGTAAAGCTGTGTTTTCCCACCACATTAAACACTGAAATCTGATCTTCTTCTCTTTAAAACACAAATTCGTGACAGGGAAAAGTGCTGCAAGGGCTGTATGTACCATCTGCAGAGCCGGCTCTGAGGCACAAACCCAGAGGTTTTGATTTTCTAGCAGAGGACAAATACAAAACCAGGCTGAAGAGGGTCAGTAACAATATCCAGTTGAAACAATATCTCATTTAAACAAACCACTTGGCCTCCGGATGGCAGCAGAAATAAAGAAACCCACCTTAAATATGCACCAATGAAAGAAAGAATTAAACTTTCTGAAAGGGGAGACTACACAACAAGAAACCTCCTTCTGAGACTGCAGATATGGTGAGCTGCAAATCAACTTTCTAAAATCTCCACATGCTGTGGGGCAGGATTGGACTGGAAAATTGCAGTTTGATCCCCAAACTCCACTGGGAAATCCCAACTCTGAGACAGATTATTACAAATAACCATGGCAAATCTGCAGACCCTGCAGGTCTCCAAGCTCTTCTCAAGGCACTCAGGATCATCCTTTCCTTGGCGCAGGAGAAGAATCTGAGGCAGGGAGAAATGGAGATTCACATCTGGAGAGAGACCAGCCTGGTGCCTTCCTGCCCCTTAATATCAAATGTCAAATATCAAATATCCCAGCAGATTTCCATGCAAGCCCAGCCCTGAGGATGGAAAGGGGATTTTGTTGCTTTGAAGCCTGTAGTCCTCCATTCTTCTACAAACACTGCAATTAGTTTAATTTCCTAATGAAGAATTTGTGGTACCTCCACCATCAGGAAAGCAAATCTTGCTTGTCCTGCAGGAAAGTTGTTTTTTTTTTTTAAATAGAGAAGGAGCTTTCCCTTTCCCCAGTCCTCCTGGAGACATTCCAAGGACACTGGTGCACAGACACACACCAACTCCCCTTTGCTCTATCAGCCAGCTTTTCCCAGGGCTATACTGGGACACAAAACTTCCCTACACAGATCAAGTCTGGAAGTCAAACTCTGCCAACCATCTCCATCCTCCCACAGGATTCCTGTGGCTGCCATGGGAGCTTTCCTTGTGGGGACTGCAAGAAGCACAGGGCACGAGCCTAAAATACAGTTTGTTTTTTCACTTTGAACTGGAGCAGCACTGCCCTACCTCTGGGATCCCTCTGGGCCACAAAATTATGGTTGCTTTGTACCAGAAAAAGCTGTAAAAGTAGAAAATATCACAATCTAGACTTGTCTTTTTTATGTGCTTACAAAAATCAACCTCTTTAAAGATGCTGAGGATCCTCCAACCTGTTGACACCATCTATTCCATGCTTTTTTAAAGCACAGAACTTAGAGAAGAAAAAAATTATGCTCAAGAAAAAATAAATACTTTTTTTTGTCTCTGCCTTTTAAGCCTCTCAAACGAAGAGGTGAAACCCTGTGGTCTGACAAGTGAAATTATGTCTTAGGGGTCAGCAAACCCTCCTGGCTGACCACGTGCTCCTGCGAGTCTGGCGGTCCCTGTCCCACCAGGCAGAACCATTCCCAAAATTCTCCTAAATTCCCAAAACTCTGCTCTTTCCTCACCTGCCACAGCAATCTAGGGGACACACAACCCACGGCACAGGTGAGCAGCACTTTCTCCAGCTCTGCCCACGGAACCACGGCCAAAACTCCAGCTGACGGCAGCAGGAGGAATCGTGCTCTGGCTGCAGAGGGATGAGAGAATCCAGCCCCTGGCGAGGATGCCACGGCTCTCCCGGGACCTGGAGCTGCATTTTTCCATCAGCCCGGCCTGGTCTGCAGGGGAACCCGCGGCTCCAACCCTGGCCTGCGCCCTCAGAGCCAAACCCCGCCGGAGAGGCTCAGTGCCACCCGCAGGGGATGGATTGTCCCTCGCAGACACCTCCAGCCGCTGCCGGCGCTGCCTGGGATGCGGCACGGAGCGGGACACGGGCACGGTGACACCGCGGAGGCGGCTGTGACACTGTCCGCCGGGGCACGGGGACACGGGGGCTGCGGGGACAGCGTCACCAGGCAGGGACCGGTACCGCCGGGGGATGTAGGGACACGGGTGTCCCGGGGGGCTGTAGGGACACGGGTGTCCCGGGGAGCTGTATGGACACGGGTGTCCCGGGGTGGCTGCAGGGACACGGATATCCCGGGGGGGCTGTAGGGACACGGATATCCCGGGGGGGCTGCAGGGACACGGGTGTCCCGGGGGGTGTAGGGACACGGGTGTCACGAGGGGCTTTATGGACACGGATGTCCCGGGGAGCTGCGGGGACACGGATGTCCCGGGGGTCTGTAGGGACACGGGTGTCCCCGGGGGAAGGCGGGGACGCGGCTGTCCCGGGGATGCTCCCGCGGCCGCAGCAGCCCGATCCCCGAGTCCCCCCGATCCCCGGTGCCGAGCCCCCCCGGCCGTGCCGAGCCCCCCCGGGCCGTGCCGAGCCCCGGGCGGCGCCCCCCGGGACTCACCGGTGCCGGTGGCGGAGCCGCGGAGTCGCCGCCGCGCCGCGGCCCCCGGCGCATTTCCTCCCCCGGCCCGGGCCGGTCCCTCCGCCCCGACCCAATGAGCTCCAGGCGGGGAGGAAAGCGGAGCCTCCCGGCCGGGGGGAAGCGCCGGGGCCCGGGGATCTCCGCCTGCCCCCGCCCTGCCGGTCCCCACCGGCCGCCACCTGCCCCCGGCTCCCCGGGACACGGCAGCGCCGCCGGAGCCACCGGGACCCGCGGCGGAGTCATGCGGGGACAGGGCAGGACCCCCGAGATGTCCCGCCCGGGTGAGGGGACACGCTGCTGTAGTGTCCCAAATGTCGCTGATGGGGGCAGGATTGCGGGGACCCCTGTCCCGGGGGATGAGGAGCCTTACCTGTGACCCCAGGGCCGGAGGAGCCGCACGGGCTGCGGGACACGCGGTCCCCGGGCCCCCCAAAGGCCCAGCCCGGCTGGGTGGGCAGCGGATTAACAGCGAGAGATCGCGACTCAGCCCCGGCCCCTCGCCCCGGGCTGCTCGGACTCCCCGGGGGGATGGTCCATCCCCAGGGCAGCGGCCTGGGCAAATTGAATCCTCTTTACTGAAAATGACTGTCCTGGTCCGCGCCCCCCACCACGAGCACAGAGGATTTTAGGAGGAGGCATCACCTCTCCCTGGGTTAGAGACCTGCTCCAGACCCTCCCGCTAATCCCCTGGGCTCATCCCAAAGTCCTGCAGGAGCCGGTGGTGAACCACCAGGTTTCAACAAATCATAAAGGATGCTTAGAGAATTCCTTGGAAGCCCCCCAGCTGCAGAGGGACTCTCCTGGGTGACACCGGGGGCTCAGCCCCGACTGCCCAACACCTGCCCCGGGACAGCCCGAGCCCAGCTGCCTGCAGGCTTCTCCTCTTAAATGCCCAGTTATTTATCAAAGCCGCTCGGTTTGTGCCAAATTGCCACTTGTTTTGTCTACATTTTTGTCTGGAAAATTAGAGCACAGAGGGTTATTGTTTCTCAAATGACTTAGGCGCCTGCCCATGCACAGAACCATTCTTAAAGATAGCAGGGATCTGATGTGCAAATGAATGGCAGGATACAGCCCCCTGGGAATATTTGTTCCCATTAAGCCCTGTACATTTTTGAAAGCATGTAAGCATTTAAAGGAAATATTTACCAGTTCAACAATAATGGCTCCAAGAGAACAACTGAGATCACTGGCCCATCCCCTCTGTTTCCTCAGGGATATGCAGGGGCTGCCGATGGAACTGGAGCTGCCCCGGGCCGTGCTGCACCCTCTGGGGAAGCTGAGGGGTGCTTGGGGCTCCCAGTGTAAAAGCAGCTTTGGTGGGATCCTCCCTGGGAAGGGAACAGAGGGGAATCCTCTCTGGAAGTGCTGGTGGAGATGGAGATCCCTCCCAGCAGCAGGGAAAGGTTTGCTGGTGCTGGGGGAAGTGCAGCTCCATGCTGTACAGCATCTCACACGGGTTTGTTCACCCTCTGGAGCCATCCTACCTCTGGGGAATGATTTCAGCTCCCTTAATTTCATCAGCACAGGCAACTGCTCCCAAGAGCCTTGGAAGAACAGTAATTATCTTGTTATGCAGAGAGCCTTATTGGTTTTTTTTTCTGGTGTACAGGGGAGATTAACAGAGCCTGAATTATTGTCTAATAATTGCAAAATGCACGTGGAAGCCAGAGCTTCTCTGCGTGGCCATACTGAAAACACAGGATCTCATTTTGCAGCTGAGACAACTCACCTCACCCACGGTGCTCCATCAGGTGTCCTGGGCAAGGGATCCTTTGCTTGAGGAGCATCTTGGTTTCTTTCTGTGAGGACAGAAAAAGCCCAGGGTTACACTCCCCTTGTCAGGCAGACAGAGAGCAGTGACCCAGCCCTCACCCACCATGGAGCTGGTGTTCCCGGGACACTCCCAAAGATCCCTGCAGGGTGGTGGCCACGGAGCCCCTGTGGCACTGAGCTCACACCTCTGGTGTGCCAGAGAGGCACAGACACTGTCACACCCATGGCAGGGCATCAGGAAACCCATCCCACCCCACAGGGGGTGTTTTAGGAGCATCCCATGGCCCTGATCCTCCCTCACCTTGCTGTGATCCCAGCGGGAATCCAGGCAGAGCCACGGTGCCTTTGCACCTTTTAGGGCTGAGCAGGCTGGTGGATGGGCAGGGGCTGATGAGCAGGAGGGATTTGCTGAGCAGGATCTGTCCCCTCCAGCAGCTTTGCCAGTGCTCAGAGCTGGGATTTTCCAAGGACCCAGGAGAACAGCACCTGGCACACTCTCCCAGGTGTATCCAAGCTTACCCCCTCATTTGTGATCCCCTCTGCCCCTCCCCAACACTATTTTACCATTACATTCTATTTTACCATTTACCCTCATTTAAGGACAGGCATCCCTCAGTGCCCAGGAAACCTTTGCATGAATCCCTGGGATTCCAAGTGCAAATTTGATGGTGAGGAAGAGGATGGATTCATCCTTCAGCTCCTCAGAGGACAACACCACGCAGCACAGGACCGAGCCTGCTCCTTCCAGGGACCCCACTGGAGCCTTGTCAGCCACAGGCAGCCACTCCCCAAGTGCACTGAGCATTTTAAAATTCTGCCAGTATTTTAACTGCAGAAACTTTCCTTTCCAGTTCCATTTATTGGTTCAAATCTTTGCTCAAGCAAGTGCCCGTGTCAGCTGCTAAAGAGCTGCACACAGCCCATTAAAAGAGCATTTAATCCTCCTCTCTCAGGGAGGGTTCTGTGTCTTCTGTGCTAATATTCATTATGCTGGGAGGGAAATCCCGCAGGACAAGGCCTGGCAAAGTTCCCTTGGAAGCAGAGGAGTTATGCCAGTTCAGAGTGGGGGAAGATCAGATCTGTTGGCACTGTTAATGTCAGTGTGATGAGCTCCTGACAAAGGCAGCAGGGGATTTTTGCCTCCTGCCTGCGTGGCCGCCTGAATTCAAAGTCCTCCCTTGCCCCATGTTTTACATTTTTCCCCCACAGCTTTCTCCCTTGCACACCAGAAGCGTACTCCCACGACATCTAATATTAATGCTTGTCTCCAGGCCAGCAAAGAAATGTTTCTGCCCAACCTCCCTCTTGGACTGAACAATGTCAAAACCTCCTTGTCTCCCACTGGTGTTACCCCCAGCCCGAGCTGGGAGGGACGGCGAGTGCTGGCCCCGAGCAGATCTCAGGCTGAGCACCAGGCTGGCTGTGCAGGTGAGATTTTCACCCACCTCCCAATTTCCTAGAGCCTGCCAAGCCCACTGCACCTGCCTGGGCATCCAGCAAACCCCTGAGAGCACCCGTGGGGGACTGAGGGCTGGAGCTGAGGGCTGGGAGCACTTCCCTGTTTGCCAGGAGAGCCTGGAGGGTGGCAGGCATCTGGGGCATGAAGAAGGAAGGATTAACAATGGAGAATTGAAGTCCCACATCAGGAACCTGCTCTTTAGAGAGGAGCACTTCCAGCCCCTCACAGAAAACGGGACGTGCCCAGGCACACGAGCTCTCCCCAAATGGAGTGCTGGAGTGACAGATGGATGGGGACACGGGCAGGAGAGTGACACACATACAGATGCAAAACTTTTCAGCCCCCACAAGCCGTGGCCGACCCCATACCTGCGGTGCACAATGGGCTCTCACTGGTCTCCATGGGGGTCTGGCACAGAACTGCAGGCACTTGCTAAAGCAAAAGGGAATTTTTGGTGCTTCTCAAAAATAGAAAAAAGGAGGAATGGCTTTTGCTGTTCTAGGACAAATTCTTCTGCCCAGGACTTCATGAGGCTGTTTGTAAACTTTACACTTCAGTTTAAGCTTTGGAGCAGCCCCTGTTCTGCAGAGCTCTGAGGAAAATGACCTCCCACTATTCTTTTCTGGCCCATATTGTTCTCAGCTGCGTCAGCTGCACTCCAGCTATCTCAGTGGAAATCTAAGAGTCCACTCATGGCAGTGGGATAAAACCAGGTCAAACCAAGAAAAAGACTTGACCCATAACTCTTGCTCTTGTTGCCACCAGTGGCTCAGGACTCTGCATATTAAAACTGAGACCTGAGCCCCACAAAGTGATTTTTTTTGGCCTCAGTAAGGACTCACAAGCATTATTTGTCTCAGGACCAGTGTGTTATAACTTAAGGTGCCCATGGGGACAACCAGCAGCTGAGCTGGAGCTGTGCAAAAACAAATGCAGGAACATCCCATAGCCAGCTTTATTTTCCCTCACACGCACACTTGAATTTTTATTTACATTTAGAGGACGCAGCAATGGCTGCAGTGTAAAAACTGGGAAATGATTCATCCCACCCAAGAATAAACTGAATTTTGCGGCTGTCTGTAAAATTTCCCCGGCAAAACCTGGCAGTGGTGCCCTGCCCCACTTTCCCAGTGAATCAGCACATGGGAAGTGTGGTGGGATAGCTGGGAGCTGCAGGATGGCTCAGCCCCTCCACCATCCCAGGGAACAGCTCAGCAGAGAGCCTTTCACACAAGAAATTCTTGCTCTGATTATCTTTCTCTTCCAGAGGGAAGTTTCCAGCTGCAGGAACCTGCCCTAGGCAGGACAGGGATCCCGGAGCTCACTTTGGGAGAGAGGAAAGAACAGCTCTGATCCCCCCTTCTGTTTGCAGAGGCACTTTTGTTTTCCTGCCTGGTCT
The DNA here is from genome assembly GCF_017590055.1 of Onychostruthus taczanowskii. Taxonomy (NCBI): domain Eukaryota; kingdom Metazoa; phylum Chordata; class Aves; order Passeriformes; family Passeridae; genus Onychostruthus; species Onychostruthus taczanowskii. The sequence goes on from NW_024499796.1 coordinate 8,408,632, forward strand.
GGGACCTCTTTCCCGGTGTTTCTCCCAGCCCTCCTGCTGCTGGGGCAGTGGGGTGGGCTCGTTTACCCCAATTTGCTGCAGTTTGTAAATCTGCCTCCCCGGGGCCAGCCCCATCTGCAGAGCCGAGCCTGGGAAAAGGCTGCAGTGAGCCTCCGGAGCGGATTCAATTTCTCGTCCTTACCTCCAGGGAAACTCGGGAGAGCTGGAACAGCAGAGAGGGGGAGTAGCTCCATCGGCAGATCCCAGGGAAGGACAGTGAGAATCTGCCGGGGCAGATCCGTGTTTCCCACTGCTGCCCAGAGGTGAGGTGGGTTTTTGAGGATGCTCCAGCTCCAGCCACAACGGCCTTCCACAGCCTCCCAAGCACTGCCAGACCTTCCCAATCCAGCTTGAAATGAATTGAATCACTGGCAAAGCCTTGTTGTTGCTTTCTGTGTTTGATTCTCTGCTCGGGGAGTTGGTTCCGTGGATGCTGGACCCTGGGGAAAAATATGCTGGGTTATTTCTACCAAGAGCCCCTCACTGGCGTGGTTCTGCTCTGTATTCCTGCACAGCCAGGCAGTGCCTGGGTATCCCAGCTGTTCCTTTATCCCAAAATACCCTGGGTGCCTCACTGGAAGCCTCCTGCCTGCACTGTGCAGTGTCACAGACGAGGACAGCAGGACCCACAGGTAGCTGCAGACAGCATGAAAACCACCCAGCACCGTGGTTATAAATCTGGGAGGCTTTGCTGAGCTCTGGGTGTGCACACCCAGCAGGATCCAGGCTCGGCTGTTAGTCAGGACAAGCCTTGGTGGGAGAGCCAGGACAGTCCTGCCCACATCCCTCTGTCCTGCCCCACATCCCACCCGGGTCTGGGGTGAATTCAGCAGCACACAGAGGAGAGCAGAGGGCAGGGAGCAGAGTGGGGAGGATGGACAGCCTGCTGATGTACCAGAGGTATCCAGAGAGCAGGCAGAGGGAAAAGGGAGGGAGTTACAGAAAGAAAAGAGATTAGCTAAGAATTTCCAGTTATCTCACAGGAATTTGTGCAAGTGTTTGCAGCCTCTACATGCACAGGAGGTAAAATTTACCCACTGCCTTCCCTTCCCCATGAAAACAGCCTGAATGCCAGTGGGGTGACTTAAAAATAACAGTGCTGGAGGCTGGGCTGGGCTCAGAGCAAAGCCCTGCTCAGCACGTGGCTGCCAGCAGATCCAGCCTTGCCGGGAGCAGGTGGAGGCTGCCTCACACCCCTGTGTGCTCCAAGGGATGCTCTGCACCCCTGTGTGCTCCAAGGGATGCTCTGCACCCCTGCTCACTCCGTGCTGGGTGTTCAACCATCCCCAAGGCTCCCAGCATCACCAGCAGGGCCAAAACCCACTCAGAGCTCACAAGGAACTGCCCACAGTGCCAGCTCCCCATCCCATCCCATCCCATCCCCTCCCCTCCATCTTGGGTTGGAAAGACAGGGGCTTGCTGAGGAAGGCAGGAGCCTCCCCTGAAACGGAGAACGTGAACCACCACCCCCCCTCCGAATCGCTGTAAATTTTACATTAAGGGGCTCAGTGGTACCTTGGGTGCCCCCCTGTCCCCCGCTGTGCTCCAGGTGGCTCCTGGTGGCCATCCCTGCCCGGCCACCCCGGCTCCAGCAGCCCCGTCCCGCTGTCCCCGCTGTCCCCGCTGTCCCCAGCCGCCGGCTGTGCACAGGCAGGAGGTGGCTGCCGAGGTGGAAGGGCGGCTTTTTATGCTTTTCTTCCTGTATAAATCAGGCCGGGGATGGACAATCCCAGACAGGACTTCCTGTGTGTGTTGTGAGCTGATAAGGGGCGCCGCGAGGAGAACAAACACGGCCGCCCCGAGGGGGAGAGGGGCACGGGGCGGGACCCCCACGAGCCCACCACGGACAGGAGGCAGCCACCAGTCCCTGGGGACATGGGGAGGGACAGGGCTGCTGGCCCAGGCTCCCTCCTGAGCCTCACACCAGGCCTGAGATGGCTGGGACCCATCCCAGTGGGACACATCCCACCCCATTAGGGCACATTTTGGCAGCTCCCACTCCCATTCCCCCTCAAAGGGGCACACTGGGGACCCCCCCAGCACCAGGGACCTGTGCCAAGCATGGCAGGGTTGGTGGCCACCTCCCCAAGAGGGGCCATGTCCATGTTGACCATCATTGGAGCACCTTCTGGGGTATTTGTGACCCCCCGAAATTTGGGATACAAGGCTGTGCTCAGGTTGTTGTCACCCTGTCACACCGTGCCTGTGTTGGGAAAGAGAGAGGTGTGTGGTTTGGGCCACTAAACCTGCAGGGCATCACCTGCAGGGCATCACCGCGTTTTGGAGTTCTCTTCTGTGCCAGGCAGCACAGAAGTGTGGAAACAACTGCCCTGATGCCCTAATTTTCAAGCCCATTCGTGTGCAAATCTGATTGTATTCCGAATTTAATCTCTCTCTGTGTGTGTGACCTCGGTTCTGGGCAGCCAAAGGAGCAACAACACAGTTTGTAACAGGATTTTGGAACTTCAGACTAAAAACAGGCGTTTTGGAGGGTGAGGGCTGTGGCAGTGGCAATCATTTCTCTAATCTCCAGACCCCCACAGCAGCCTGTGGGCTCTGCTCCTGTCCCAGCAGAGTGCCTGGCATGGATTTAGGGCCAGCCACGTGCCACCCGGGGTCCCCTGTGTCCCCAGCTCGTGCCGCAGCTCCTGCGCAGGCTCACGGGGAGCACGGAGCTACTCCCACCCTGATTCAGCAGAACAGAGCTCTGGGCAAATCCCCTGGGAGCCGCAAAATATTCCTGTGTTTATTTATATCAATGCATGGCTAAAGAAAGCCCCCTCTTGTTTTCCTTGGCAGAAAGGGTTTTGGAGGCTGCCCATCACCCTCCCCAGCAGCAGGTGATGGTGTGCCCTGTGTGTGAGTGCTCCCAGTGTGCAGCATTCCCAGCTGAGGGAATCTTTGGGAGCACAGCTGTCCCCGAAGCAAAAATGAGCTCAGTCTCCCTCTTTTCCCCTCAGTGATGGGTTTTAAGCAGCAGCTCCCCGTGGAAAGGCTCAGGGGTCACTGTGGGTTGAGGGATCTCAGATCCAGGGCTGAGACCTCTCCCCACCATCAGCACACACACAGGCTCAGCCCTGCAATGCTAAACACCTCCTTAAAACTCTGCACCCAAATAAAGCAAAAATGAGCACCTGGGTGCTCACATTAACTGCAGGGAGGCTCAGTCTCCCTCTTGTCCTCTCAGTGATGGGTTTTAAGCAGCAGCTCCCCGTGGAAAGGCTCAGGGGTCACTGTGGGTTGAGGGATCTCAGATCCAGGGCTGAGACCTCTCCCCACCATCAGCACACACACAGGCTCAGCCCTGCAATGCTAAACACCTCCTTAAAACTCTGCACCCAAATTTTATCCCCTGCAAGCAGCCCTGCCTGGCGCTGTGCCATCTGTCCTGGGATGAGTGGGGACACCATCACCCACCCCTCTGAGCCCACACGGACTGCAGGAGTGACATGGGATGTGTGGAAAACCCTTCCTGTTTACCCAGGGCTGGGAGCTGCTGCAGTCAGCAGGGGCCACACGAGTGGAGGGGGTTTAAATCTGAAATTGGGACGCTTCATCTTGTCCTCCCAGGGAAATCAGTGCTGGGGGAAAACCTGGGAGGCAGCCAAGGCTCAGTTAGGAGGGAAGGAGGGAGACAGAGGAGGGTGGCCATGCCAGCTGTGTCCACACCTCTGCCTGCACCTCCCATTGTCCCCAAAGCCTCCTGCTGGCATCTCCAGCCCACCCCAAGGTGACCACAGGGGCAGGGGGACCCCCCAGAGCAGAGCAGCCACTCTTCCTGTGCAGGTCTCTCATTCCTCCTGGAAGTCTCCACTTCTCCAATAAAGACATTTTCCAAAGGCTCTGACACCCACAAGGCCTCCTCTCCAAGTAGCTGCTCATTAACACCAGAAGCTAATTGTTAATTAGATATTTGACATCACATTGCACAAGGAGCTGGTCCTGGTCCCATTTTCCAGCTGGGGGTGCAGGTGTGGGGGCTTCAGCAGCCCCTGGTAGGACCCAGAGAGGGCAGCTCTGTAGGCACAGTGACCCACAGAACTTTTGGGGTGCTCCATCCTCACCCTGGGGGCTCAGCCTCCCCTCTCACCGACAGCCTGATAAGAGAAGAGGAGAAAGTGAGGGAGACAGGGAGCAGAGATTTAATTCTGTGCAAGCCTGGAACACGGGCAGCAAAGGCTGGGGGTGAAACTGCCTGCCATGGGGCTGCTGTGACTGCAGGGAGCACAGGGGGGAAAAGGGGGAAAAGGGGGAAAAGCCAGAGCCCCCCTTGGCCAAGGCAGCGTGGGGAAGGGCTCTGCTCTCTGGATAAGGTGTCAGGGCTGTCCTGGGGGAGCAGCTTGTGTCCCTCACAGCCTGCAGAGAGCATCCAGGCTCTCAGAGCACATCCTGGAGGAAGCTGTGAGCAGTGGGAAGGCGCAGGGGATGGGTCAGCTCTGCCCTGCAGGGGTGCAGTGCCTGCTGTCCTGAGCACGTTTCCTCAGCCTGGCAAACTGCAGGGAGTCTCCTCCTGCAAGTCCCCGTGGAGAAAAATTATCACAGACCAAAAAAGGTTTATTGCTGGGCTGGGAATCCCGCCCATTCCCCCCAAAATTCCCTGAGGTATGAGGTGATGTGGTCCTTGCACACCCCTGGTGTATGCCTTGGAGCCAGCTCCCACTACCACAGAAAGATGGGAAAACGTTTTCCACTGAAAAAATTACACTCTATTAATCCAGCTGCCCCTTTCTTGCACCAGAAACAACCCTGTAGATGCATTAAGAATAATTAATTTATTTTTGCTATTATTTGGCAGCAGAGTCCAAATCATAAATGCAGAGCCTTGCTTTCAGCAAAGATCCAAAACACACATTTTGAATTCTCTGCCAAAAGCAACACCAAATTATGGATGGTAAGGGCTCCCACAGACCTGCCATTTATTTCATGGAATCCCAGACTCATTTGGGTTGGAAAGGAACTTAAAACTCATCTCATTCCCCCCCTGCCATGGGCAGGGACACCTTCCACTGTCCCAGGCTGCTCCAAGCCCTGTCCAGCCTGGCCTTGGACACTGCCAGGGATCCAGGGGCAGCCCCAGCTGCTCTGGGCACCTGTGCCAGGGCTGCCCACCCTCACAGGGAAGAATTTCTCACTAATATCTATTAAAAATCTACATTCCTTCAGTTTAAGTCTATGCCTCCTTATCCTATCCCTCCATGTCCTTGGAAAAGTGACTTCTGGGCTATTCCATCCTCAGCAGAGTCCCGAAGGCTGAGCCCTCCTCTTCCTCTTCCCTGCCTGCAGCCAACCATCTCTTTCCCAGCAACTCTTACTGGTCACTGCAGCCGACAAAAATTGACATTTTCAACCTTCCCAGAACAAAACACCTGCGACTGATTAAAAAAGTTTTCTACCTGGAAAAAACCTCCGTGAGTGGGAAAAATGCACTCCAAGGGCTGGTTCTGATCTGGTGGTGTGGGACGAAGCCCAGAGGAGCTCCCATGGAGAAGCCCTGAAGAACGGACAGCACGTCACCCTACCATTTATTTCATGGAATCCCAGACTCATTTGGGTTGGAAAGGAACTTAAAACTCATCTCATTCCACCCCTGCCATGGGCAAGGACACCTTCCACTGTCCCAGGCTGCTCCAAGCCCTGTCCAGCCTGGCCTTGGACACTGCCAGGGATCCAGGGGCAGCCCCAGCTGCTCTGGGCACCTGTGCCAGGGCTGCCCACCCTCACAGGGAAGAATTTCTCCCTAATATCAATTAAAAATCTACATTCCTTCAGTTTAAAGCTATGCCTCCTTATCCTATCCCTCCATGTCCTTGGAAAAGTGACTTCTGGGCTATTCCATCCTCAGCAGAGTCCCGAAGGCTGAGCCCTCCTCTTCCTCTTCCCTGCCTGCAGCCAACCATCTCTTTCCCAGCAACTCTTACTGGTCACTGCAGCCGACAAAAATTGACATTTTCAACCTTCCCAGTCGCAGAACAAAACACCTGCAACTGATTAAAAAAGTTTTCTACCTGGAAAAAACCTCCGTGAGTGGGAAAAATGCACTCCAAGGGCTGGTTCTGATCTGGTGGTGTGGGACGAAGCCCAGAGGAGCTCCCATGGAGAAGCCCTGAAGAACGGACAGCACGTCACCCTAACGGTGCTGCACAGAAACGATCCAGCCAAATAACCCCCAGCTGAATAGAGCTGCACAGCCTTTTTATGAAATTAATAATGCGTGTAAGAGATAAGTGTGTCCCATTAGTGGATTTAATGCCTTGGCTTAAAAGTCCTACCCAGGAAACTTCCACGGCTTTTCTGCTGACTTCGCTGGATTTCAGAGCGTAAGAGAGAAGTGGAATTCAGCCTAAAAGTCAGACAGTGAATGCAGAAGTCAGGACTTAGGAAAAAGATTAAAAAAAAAAAGAAAAAAAAAAGAGCTGTTGATATTTCTCCTCTCTGACACGTCGCAGTCTGTCAAAATGGCCACTGCCTTTATTTTGTTTAATCACTTATCTCCATGGAGGGAAGAGGAAATTCCCAAGAACGCACGGTCGTTAAAAATATTAGCCAGGGCCTGGTGATTATTTTTGGTAGCTAAAAACTTCCTGGCTGAGGGGTCTGGGTTTGCATTGGACTCCAGTAAATGTTTTAGGATAACTTTCATAAATACCCATTATGCTCAAACCAGTGGGCAGTTTACAATTCAGCTGGGAAGGGCGGGGACATGTTTCTCTTTCTTTTGTTCTGCCTGGCCGCATGCTAAAGTGCATAGATCCACACTGAATTAGCATTTAGCTATTTTCTTGTATCCTTAAATAAAGGACCAGTTCACACAGTCAGAAATCTCTGTTTCCTTTCGGGCAGGAAAAAGGAAGTGAATGCGAGGGGCAGATTTGGAGTTTGCTTGCAAGAACAATTGAACTCCCATCCAGAGGGGAAGGGGATCTGCGTCAAGAGGAATTCACTTTTTTTTTTCTCTTTTTTTTTTTTTTTTTCCCCCCTCAACTCTGGAAGGGAAGAGAAAAATGACCTTTAGTTTAAAAGCCTGAAAGAATAAAGGTCTGAGCCTTCAGAGCTGCCTGCACAAATATAACCATGAAGGGTTTTTCCTGAGCTGCGACACGGCTCCAGTGCTCCCCTCTCCTTATCCCAGGTGAAACACCCAGACCTGTCAGCAGCTCCTGCCCACCAGGGACAGGCCCTGGGTGTTTCTGAAAAAATATCTGCTCTTTTCCTCCTCCAGCGTGCTGCCCACGCTGCTGGGGCGGATGAGAGCTGGTGGATGAAATGGAGAGGATCCCCTTGCCTTGCTCGCCCAAAATCTTATTTATAGATGTGTGTGCAAGCAGGCAGGGCAGTGATTCAAGCTGCTGTGTGGGAGCAGCTCTTGCTGGCCCCATTTTGGTCCTTTTAGTGTACAACACAAAGCCCCTCCCAGCTTCTGTGGGCAGGGGATGTGCACGGAGCTTGGCTAAGTGTCACACCATCATCGGTGTGCTCTCATCTCCATGGTCTCCCCCAGAACCATTTCAGTCCCCATTTAGTGGGCCTTAAATATCCACAGAGTGTTTTTCTCTGTGTTTTTTCCCCCCATGCAAGCCAGATTTCCAAGACAAGCTTCCAAGGAAGCCCCAGAGCTGGAGAATGCAGAGGTTGAACCTTGTTAGGATGCTTGAGCATCTCCAAGGGCATTCAGGACTTTGGGATGAAGGCGAGTGCCACAGGCTGGGGTGCCCCCATGCTTCCCAGCTCTTGCCAGAGCAATCGTGGCAAAAGAGGGACTCATCACCCTTCCCTCCTCTCCACACATCAGCCAGACCTGTTCCAAACCCCAGGCTCAGACCTGCCTGAGGGGTTTCTGCCCCAAAGCAGAGGCAGCCCAGCAGCTCCCATCCTGCATCCCGCAGAGCATCGCTGCCCCAGGTCTGCTTCCCTGCAGGTAATCCCCAGGGCCCGAGGGAGCACAGGGCATCCAGCTCCACTCTGCATTCCCACACACTCACAGAAGCTCCTCGGAGCAGTTTTCCTCCCATCCAAGGAAAATATTTGCTGGGAGTGTGAAGCTGTGGCTGGGCAGTGTCAGCAGCAAATGTCAGCGAGTGCCGGCAGGAGGGAAACTCGTCAGGCAAAATGGCCAAATTCCCCTCAGGAGGAGCTGCTCTGCGACCACTGCAGCAAGGATGGATGTGCTAATGGGTCCACGGATCATTTTGTGCCCTCTCTTTGCCCCTCTCCTGGTTTTATCTCAGCCCAAGGGCTCGGGGAGCTGGTGACCCTGTGACAGCACATCAGGGACACCTCCCAGCCGAGCTGGGCTGAAATCACCTCTCAGTGCTAAAGCTGTCTCTAGACCTGTTTGGAACAGGGTCTCCAAATGCATTTTGGAAGGTTTCCACTTTTCTTCTCTGGCTTGTCCATCCTCAGTGAGTGCAGCTGCAGGGATGCCCCCAGCAGCACCCGGAGGGACAAACCAGAGCCAGCAGAGACCCAGAGGGACAAACACAACCGGCCCCAAAGCACTCAGGCATCACCTCGGAGGTCATCATCTAAGGTCAGATGTCTGCAGAGCCTGGCACGAGGCAAAGGTGCATCTGGGAATGCTGGGATGACTCAGTCCTTGAGGAAATGGTGTCACCCTGTGCAGCAGCCCCACTCCCTCACTCTGTTTCCAGCTCCACGCACGGATTTACCCTTTACTACCAAAACTTCCTGACCAAACCCCCCCAGCTGAAGCTGGAGTGAGGTTTCAGGTCCTGCTTATGGGTTTGTTACATCGAGGGAGCCCAACTGGGAGCCCATCCCCACACCCAGGCCAGGATGGGAACAGAACAGCAGTGGGAGCAAGGCAGGATCCCACTGAACACGTGGGAATCTGCCAGCCCCATGGATTTCTAATCTTATTCCTGTTCCTCTCGGGCTCCCAGTGTGCATGGGCTGCACCTCCTGCCTTGGTGCACAAAGGTAATTCATTAACCTGCAGCAATGAGGAGCCTCAACTTTCCCCCAGTCCCTGTGCCAGCAGCAGCTCCCCGCGGCGCTGCCAGGCTGGGGACAGTCCCCCGGGGTGGGGACAGGCTCCTGGGCAGTGCCAGCCAGGCAGGACATGTGTGCCCAGCTCCTCAGGAGCCCTCCCAGCAGCAATGGGGAGGCACCAAGCCCAGGATGGGTGAGGGGCTGGCTGCAGGAGGGGTTTTGTGCCCCTCAAGGAAAGGCTGGGTTTAGCAGGGTCACAGAGCTGGGTTTGGGATTCCAGGGGGCTGCAGTGGGACCAGGCAGGCTCCTCCTGAGGATTGTGACAGGGTGCTGAGTGCTTGTGCAAGGCCAGGGGCAGTGGCAGAGCTGGAACTGTGACCCCACAGCACCTGCAGGGCTGCCAAGTCCCCTGTGGGGCTGGAATAATCTCATTGCCTCCCCAGCCCTTGATTGACCCACCAGAAGCAGCAGAACCAGTCCCAAAAAGGGCTGAGCAGACATTGGGATTGCTGCCCCAAATGTCACCTGAGCGCCCCAACAAAGAGGATAAACTCGTCTGGAGGGAACACTGGAATGACCCAGCTTTAATTTACGGCAAAAGAACACTTTCCTTCTGCTCCTGGAGGACCCCCAGGGCTCAGGGCTGCTCCTGGAGGCTGTGCCAACCCAGTGGGGAGCCTTCAGCTGTTTTATTCATAGAAATCCAGAGCAGCCCTGGAGCTGGCAGCAGCCCAGAGAGGGTCTGTGCTCCGAGGAAACGGGCAGGGCAGCCCAGGGCCAGTGTCCCAGCAGGAGAGATAACATCTGGATCAGGCACAAATGGAGCCAGGCCAGTGTCCCAGCAGGAGAGATAACATCTGGATCAGCCACAAAGGGAGCCACTGGAGCAGGACCCATCACGTGCCCTGCTCCTCCTGCTGCACACATGGATGGTTCAGGTTGGATCATCTCATTTTCCATAAACACACCAGGTTTTTAATCCTGGATTTGCAGGACAGCGCTGCTGGGCTGGTGCTTTGAGCTCAAGTGTCAGCCTTAAACCTGGGCTTTGCTGGGATTAGTCCCAGGTACAGAGCCAGCAGCACTCAGCAGGTTCTGTGTGAGCACAAAAATTGGTTGGATCAGGATTCCTGTGGCACACAGTGAGCGAAATCACTGGCCTGTTTTTTTCTGAATTCCTTTTCTTTCCTTTTCTTCTTTGCTCTGTTTTGATTTTGATTTATTTTTCTCCCCTAGGAAGCAGCTCAGAGATTGGTTGTGACATTCCCCAGGTCACAAAAGCCTGTTTTCCAAAGGAAACATTTCCCATCTTACTCCCAGCTCGGATTTGCCTGTCCCTGCTCACTTGCCAGAGCTTGTTCTGCAGCATTAATAAGGAAGTTTCTTTGCACAGAGCCAATTGTGCCCGAGTGATTTTGTTCAAGGCATAAAAAACCACATTCACTTGGTGTTTGAGATGACATTTATTTGGTGGGTGGGCAGAGAGAGAAAAAAACACCCTTGTCAGGAGCTCTTTCAAAAGCAAAGGAACAAGAGCCCAGGAGAGATAAGAAAATGAGCGTTTGCAGAATCTGGGAGAGCCTCGTGCAGGGGGACAGAGACAAAGCACGAGAATGCACTTTATTTGTGACAAGCTTTCCATCCTGGGCAGCCAAACAGGACATCCTGCTTCAGTTCTCCTTCCTCTCTTTAATTAGAGTTGCGTTCAGGACACTGCCATTAATGTCATCTCAGCATTTCCATGACAAAGCCCTGTTTTTGCTGGACTTTAGGAACTTGGCCCTAGAAAAGCCTGTTATTGGTGTAGAACTGTTCAGCACGGAGGCTGGAGCAGGTTTGCAGCCAGCTGCTGTGACATTTCCATCACAGGGAGCTCGGACAGAGGTGTTTCCATGCAGGATGTGGGGGCAGTGAAGGAAATCAGAGCCCCTCTCTGGCCACAGCGGGATTAGGGCTGGTTGTGCTCCAGGAATCTCAGTTTCAGGTCGGAATTGTGGCACCTCTCTGACATCTAAAAGTCACTGAAAACACACCACCCACATTTTCCAACCTGTGAGTCACCGTGGAAGCCTCTGTGGCTGCAAATAACTGAAGAAGGATCTGAAAAGAAAAGTGGATTCTCCAGCAATGGTGATTTCACTGCCTGAGAACAGAGCCTGGCTACAGCCCCCCAAAAAGGAACCCCTGAAATCCCTGTCAAAGGGGCACAACCTGTAAAACACCCGGGTTTGAAACGCACCTCAAACACCAGGACAGCCTGGCAGAGCTCAGCCAGCTCTGCTGATAAACCAGATTCCTGTCGTGCTTCTTGTGCTGTATAAACTCCTTCCCTGGGGTCTCCAGGGCAGGACCTGGGGTTTGTGCACAGCTCTGAGCACACAGGCAGGAGAAATCCTCATTCCATCCCACTGAGAGCCCTGTTACATCAAACTGGGCATCCCTGAGCAGAAGAAGCCAGAGCTCAGTCCAGCCAGCTCCTCTGGGGCTGGTTTTGGCTGGAGAAGTGCTAAATATTATTAGCAAAAAGAAGAACCGCTTTTATTTTTATTTTTTCTCCGCAGTGGAGAAACGAGTCCTTCCAACCCAAAATATTAGCGAGATTCTTCCACTCCTAAAGGGAGGGCAGACAGATTCCTTTGTTCCTGCTGCAGTCCCAGGTGCAACGCTGGCATCCAGAGAGGGGCAGGCTCTGGAAGAAGCTGCAAAGCAACATTTCACCACAGGATACTCCAAAGCAGACAGGGTTAAGCCAAACATCCTTTTACTGCTCCTCTTTCACTTCCCATCCAAGGGGAGAGCTCACAATGGCCCTGCACCCTGAGCTGGGCTGTGCTGGGGGATCCCCTCCCTGGGATGAAGGAGTGCAGCTGCATTTTCTCTTGGCTTCCTGCACGGCCAGGCTGCTGTGATCCCTGCCCAGCTCCCACCAGGAATCCCCACCAGGAATTCCCTGCCTTTCCCACCCCTGCTGCCACCCCACAGCTCCCCTGGCTCGCTGAGGAGCCAAATCAGAGAATTCAAATGAACTAACAGAGGGAGGAAACGGTGGAAAGGGGCTGGTTTGGGGCTCCCCAAGCTCCTTGGAGCTGTTTCCCCACTTTCCCACCTGCTGGAACAAACTGCTTTGGGCAGAAGGAGCTGATGCTCCGATGCCACCGCATGGCACAACCCGGGGCTTTGGCTGAGGAGGTTTAGGATGTGCTGGATCAGGGTTCCTCAGCAGTGCCCCCGATGCTGGGCGCCCCCGGGGGGGGCTCAGGGCTCCATCCCCCTGCCCTGGCCCGCAGCAGAGCAGGGCAGGGCAGGAAGGGAGCAGCGGAGCTGAGGAGATGAGTGTTTCCTGCGCTCAGCAGCGCTGTCACTCAGCGGCCCCCGCAAGTGCAGCAGCAAGATAACTCCAGACACAGCCACCATCACTTCCCCCCTTTGTCCCTGGCTTTTTTCAGGCCTTCCTGAGCACAAACGTCCCATCTCCAAAGGAATGTCCCTGCTGCTGGGATGCCGAGTGGCCGCGCTGCCCGCGGGGTGTGGGTGCTGCAGCACCCCGGGGTGTGGGGCAGCTGGCAGCCCTGAGCTGGGCACTGCCATGGGGGGACAGGGAAGGCATCCTGACATGGAACCTGTTATTGGTGTAGAACTGTTCAGCACGGAGGCTGGAGCAGGTTTGCAGCCAGCTGCTGTGACATTTCCATCACAGGGAGCTCGGACAGAGGTGTTTCCATGCAGGATGTGGGGGCAGTGAAGGAAATCAGAGCCCCTCTCTGGCCACAGCGGGATTAGGGCTGGTTGTGCTCCAGGAATCTCGATTTCAGGTCGGAATTGTGGCACCTCTCTGACATCTAAAAGTCACTGAAAACACACCACCCACATTTTCCAACCTGTGAGTCACCGTGGAAGCCTCTGTGGCTGCAAATAACTGAAGAAGGATCTGAAAAGAAAAGTGGATTCTCCAGCAATGGTGATTTCACTGCCTGAGAACAGAGCCTGGCTACAGCCCCCCAAAAAGGAACCCCTGAAATCCCTGTCAAAGGGGCACAACCTGTAAAACACCCGGGTTTGAAACGCACCTCAAACACCAGGACAGCCTGGCAGAGCTCAGCCAGCTCTGCTGATAAACCAGATTCCTGTCGTGCTTCTTGTGCTGTATAAACTCCTTCCCTGGGGTCTCCAGGGCAGGACCTGGGGTTTGTGCACAGCTCTGAGCACACAGGCAGGAGAAATCCTCATTCCATCCCACTGAGAGCCCTGTTACATCAAACTGGGCATCCCTGAGCAGAAGAAGCCAGAGCTCAGTCCAGCCAGCTCCTCTGGGGCTGGTTTTGGCTGGAGAAGTGCTAAATATTATTAGCAAAAAGAAGAACCGCTTTTATTTTTTTATTTTTTCTCTACAGTGGAGAAACGAGTCCTTCCAACCCAAAATATTAGCGAGATTCTTCCACTCCTAAAGGGAGGGCAGACAGATTCCTTTGTTCCTGCTGCAGTCCCAGGTGCAACGCTGGCATCCAGAGAGGGGCAGGCTCTGGAAGAAGCTGCAAAGCAACATTTCACCACAGGATACTCCAAAGCAGACAGGGTTAAGCCAAACATCCTTTTACTGCTCCTCTTTCACTTCCCATCCAAGGGGAGAGCTCACAATGGCCCTGCACCCTGAGCTGGGCTGTGCTGGGGGATCCCCTCCCTGGGATGAAGGAGTGCAGCTGCATTTTCTCTTGGCTTCCTGCATGGCCAGGCTGCTGTGATCCCTGCCCAGCTCCCACCAGGAATCCCCACCAGGAATTCCCTGCCTCTCCCACCCGCGCTGCCACCCCACAGCTCCCCTGGCTCGCTGAGGAGCCAAATCAGAGAATTCAAATGAACTAACAGAGGGAGGAAACGGTGGAAAGGGGCTGGTTTGGGGCTCCCCAAGCTCCTTGGAGCTGTTTCCCCACTTTCCCACCTGCTGGAACAAACTGCTTTGGGCAGAAGGAGCTGATGCTCCGATGCCACCGCATGGCACAACCCGGGGCTTTGGCTGAGGAGGTTTAGGATGTGCTGGATCAGGGTTCCTCAGCAGTGCCCCCCGATGCTGGGCACCCCCGGGGGGGGCTCAGGGCTCCATCCCCCTGCCCTGGCCCGCAGCAGAGCAGGGCAGGGCAGGAAGGGAGCAGCGGAGCTGAGGAGATGAGTGTTTCCTGCGCTCAGCAGCGCTGTCACTCAGCGGCCCCCGCAAGTGCAGCAGCAAGATAACTCCAGACACAGCCACCATCACTTCCACCCTTTGTCCCTGGCTTTTTTCAGGCCTTCCTGAGCACAAACGTCCCATCTCCAAAGGAATGTCCCTGCTGCTGGGATGCCGAGCGGCCGCGCTGCCCGCGGGGTGTGGGTGCTGCAGCACCCCGGGGTGTGGGGCAGCTGGCAGCCCTGAGCTGGGCACTGCCATGGGGGGACAGGGAAGGCATCCTGACATGGAACTGACCGGCCACACGCCCCAGGTTCCTGGCCTGAGTCACTCCTGAGCACAGGAGATGAAGGAGCTCACGGAAAACAAAGCACTCAGGAGCTCAGGGCAACCCGAGAGCCAGCAGAGCAGTGTGCCACACGTTCCCCAGGCTCCTGGGATGGCACAATTCCCCTCCAGCCCCTCTGGATGCTCCAGGAAGGTGCCCATGGGATGTTTCCTGGCTGTGACAGCCCCTGCTCCTTGCCTGTCCCTGTTAGGTGCCCACTGAGCCAGCTTGGGGTAACACCCAGGCACTGCTGGCCCCACAAACCCCACAAACCCTTCTGATCTGAAAGCAGGGAGCACTCCCAGCCCTTCAATTAAGCTGTATTTTCCCCAGATTCCTTCCCAAAAGAGGGCTCTGGGTTTGGCTTTTGGGATGCTGCCACCCTGCAGAGCTCTGCCCGTGGCCCTGCTCAGCACGGACCCGTGCAGGGCACACGGCTGCACACATCAGCCCCACAAGAGGTGTTTTCACTGCCACAGCACTGTGGGGCAAAGGGGAGTTTGAGAGGAACACGGGGGAGATGTGGCACCCCCAGAGAGGGCCCGTGGCCAGCACAGCACCAGCGTCCCCAAAAAGCCAAGGCTGGAATGCAGCGAGGCTGTTTGGTTATCTCCTCCCCTGCCTCTCAAGGACACAATAATCTAACGGTTGTAGGAACACATTTTTCACCACGGGATTCTTCATTAGTGCTTGTTTCCTCCCCCAGCCGTTTCCTGGAAGCAGTTTGAGCTGCAGGGGCTGCACGGGTGCGTGAGGGAGCACACGCATTCCTGCAGCTCCCTGGGCCAGGGTCACACCTGGGCACGCTGCAGTGCCACTGCCACCAGCTTTCCCTGCAGGGACAGGGCAGGGGGGATGCTGTCAAACTGAAACAGGAGAGATTCAATTCAATATTAGGAGGAAATTCTTCCCTGGGAGGGTGGAGATGCCCAGAGCAGCTGTGGCTGTCCCTGGATCCCTGGCAGTGCCCAAGGCCAGGCTGGACAGGGCTTGGAGCAGGGGGAAGGTGTCCCTGGGATGGATGATCTTTAAGATCCTTGTCCATAATTCTGTGATTGTAAGCACCTTGCAGACAGCTCCTGGTGTTCCCAGCCCCATGGATGGCCCACAGCTCCTGCTATAAAACTCCTGCATGGCTGTTTGTGGATCAACCGTAAATATTTGCTCCTGGCTGCAGTTTTCCCAGGAAAGATTTCAATCCACGAGCCATTCCTGCCCTGAGCCAGCTCTTCCCTGGCTGTTTACTTCTGTAGTTCCTCTGATTTAAGCACAGCTTTATTTCCAGAACAACCAGAACGCCATCTCCATCATCCCCATCGATTACAGCAAACCAATTACGGATCGTGCAGCAACCAAACAACAAACCACCAAAGTGCAGCCCAGGGAGGGAGGGAGGGAGGGAGGAAGAGGATATGGTGCTTCTGGGAGCCATGGCCGTTTGAAGGCTGCAAAGGGAAGCGGGCCAGAGGGTTATCCAATCTCTCGGAGCAGACATTTCCGCCTGGCACGCCCCAGCAGCGCCGTGCTGGGTCATTCATCAATCACCCATCCTGCCCCGGCGAGGAAACGGCAGCGGGGCCAGCAGCGGGGTGAGGGTGCCCCTGTGGGCGTTGAGGAGGGGGCACCTCACAGCCAGGAGCCCCCAGAGGTCCTGCACGGCCTTTTCCAGCTCTCCTGGATGTGGCAAAAGGAGCTGCAGGGCCCCAGCACAAGCTGGAGATGGTCAGAACTGTTTTTCTGTCAACTGTCCATTCCCCCTTGGCGGCTGTGGCAGCAGCTCTCTGGCCACAGGGAGCAAGGCACAGACTTTCCCAGGGAATAGATAACTTTCCTTTTCCATCGTTCTTAGAAAGGCTCTGAGAAGATCAGAAAAAAGAATGAGGGACAATTCTTGCCTTCGCTTGCTGCACCTGGCATTGTGAACATGTGGAATGTGCTGTGGAGATCTGTTTATCCAAGGGTGGTTTCTTAATTAGCCAATGGTGTTTGGAGTGGAGGACTAATTAGGTCCACCTGTAGTAGGACTGTCCATAAAAGAGCAATGGGTTTCTTCATAAAGATTATTATTGATCAGCCTTCTGTGAATCATGGAGTCAATGCTAATTATTGCCCAGCCAGGGGCCCATTCCAACAACACCCAGCTGCCTGCCTGTGTTTGTAGCAATCCTGAGCTTTCCAAGGGCTCCCAGGCTCTCCAGGATGCTCCTTCAGCCCCAAACCATGCAAGCAGCATTGTTTCCCTGAGAACACAAGCTGACATTTTTGGCAGATGACTTTGAGCAGGTTTTGGCAGCTGTTTGAGCCCAGGTAACACGGGCTGTCCTGCTGGATCCAGCACAGCAGCATCCTAACCCATTCCCTGTGGCACCCACAGTGCCCTGACCCCCCTGGGGATGGGTGCAGGGATGCCAGGGAGGGTGGCACACCTCGTGTCACCCCGTCCTTGCAAAGACACCCTGGCTAAAGCAGGAGGGACAGGGACACCCAGCCTGTGGTGGTGCAGCCACCTCGGCCCCACACCTCCTGGGGCTGCTCAGCGACACAAATCCCTGCTAAATGACACAAATCCCTGCTAAATGATACAAATCCCTCACCAGAGCTTCCTGTTTTCCTACTACAGCAGCTCACGCTTCCCCGCGGTCCCTGACCCCTGGGACCGGGCTAGAAAGGATGTGAAATCCCTCTCTCGGGACTGCCCCTGGAGCCCTGAGCCCGTGGCTGCTCATGTGTGTGTCTGTCTGTGTGTCAGTGTGCCCGTGTGTGTGTCAGTGTGTCCGTCTGCGTGTCAGTGTGTCCGTCTGTGCAGACACAATGGTCACAGCGTGCCTCCCGAGCTGGCACAGCTGCCAGCAGCCTCGGGGGACAGGATCTGATAGCTCCGAGGACAAAGCAAAGCCCAGCAAAGCTGAGTCTTTGATTCCAACCCTTTTTTTTCTCCCTTCTCTAGGCAAGGAAATACAGAATGCAGTTGTTTTTTCCCACTTGCACTTCCCCAAAAATTTCAGGTTGATCGAAGCCCAAGGGTTTTGCTTCCCCTGCGCAGCTGGAAAAGAAATTCTCAAAATCCTTTCCTGGCACAGGCTGGGCTTCCCAAAATGTCAAGCAGGGGAAGGTGGGGTCTCTGTGAG
Source organism: Onychostruthus taczanowskii (assembly GCF_017590055.1). Taxonomy (NCBI): domain Eukaryota; kingdom Metazoa; phylum Chordata; class Aves; order Passeriformes; family Passeridae; genus Onychostruthus; species Onychostruthus taczanowskii. The sequence goes on from NW_024499796.1 coordinate 8,426,234, forward strand.
AGCAGAAACTGCTGCCCCAGGCTGTCCAGACCACCACGGACACACCTTCGAGGAAATGGCCCAGCCTGGGCCATTGTTGCCTTTCAGAGTCACCACCTCTTATCCCTGCTGGGAAACGATGCTGCTCATTTCCCAGCATTTCAAGATTTCAACATTTCAAAGTGTAAAATGTTGATCAAGCCAGGATGATGGGCGTTTCACTCTGCTTTTCTTGGGGCGACAAGATACTTCAGCCCTGGTTCGGTTTCGTTTTCCTGTGGCAGGAGTGCCAAAAGTCAGAAATCCCTCCAGAAACAAAGCCAGGTCTCCCCCAGCAGCTGCTCCACAGGAAACTCCACACACAGGCATTATTGCAGAGGGGACAGGAAACATGAGCAGGGCTTTGGGGAGGGGGCAAGGACAAGGGCACTGGGTACCAGTTCAGCCAGCATCGGGCAGATCCAACTTCCTTTGGAAAGATCCAACATTTGCGACCCTTCTTGCCAAAAAGAGCTGTGATAACCATTTATTTTGAGGCTTTGCTGCTGGAGATCTTCTCATCTAACAGTGCTAGGCCAGACCACCCAGCAGCACCTCGGGGGCATCATCAAAAGCTCTGCAGAAGGGCTCAGCTCCCAGAAGGGTGAGGACACGATGGCACAGGAGCGCTCATCCCACTGCCCACCCACGGCTGAGCCTCTGCACAGCTCAGGGAGCTCGCTGCAACCACAGCCAGATCAATCTCCCCCTGCCTGCCCTGGGCTCCAGTTACACCACACTTAATCCTGGACACTGCAGCTCCAGGCTGACCCACTTGTGAAGCAGCGAGGCCCCCTGAGCTCAGAAATGTTAAATACGTTGTAATTGGACCCCCCCCCCCCCCCCCCCCCCGGTGCCTCCACTTTCCTCATGATGGAGAGGCCCTGGGAAGTGAATTTTCCAGAGTGTTCCTGGTGTAGCAGCCCCAGGGAGCAGCTGATTCTCAGCCCAGCAGGGACAAATTGGGATCTTCTCCATCTGTGGGGTGGTCTGGGCTGGCCACACCAATGGCAAAGAGAAGGAAACCCAATCCACCCGTTCCTGGTTTATCCCAGGAGGAAAAGGGAGTGGGGCTGGATAAGGAGTGAGCTCCCTGGGGAAGGGAGGGGAGAGCTGTGCACTCCCTGTTCCAGCTTTTGCTCCCTGCTGCACCTTTAATATCAAATGCTGCCCGTGATGCTGGCAGCAGGCAGGGCAGGGTGGAGGGATGTGGCATCACAGCCTCCAGTGACACCCAGCTCTGCCCTGCTGCAGCCAGGAGTGAGCTGCCAGCACGGATCAGCTGGCTCCTGTCACCTGTCTCCTCTCCTTGTCCATCCTGGGGCATTGGGGACAGCATCAAATTGGGAACAAATCAGCCCTGATGTGCTGGAGGGGCAGCACGGGCACTTGTCCCCACTGTCACCTCTCTTTGCTATTGCCAGGTGAGGCTGGAGGCTCCTGGGGCAGGGCACGGCCACGGGGCACTGCTCCCAGCTGCTATTTTGATGTAAAAAGCAGCATTTCCCCCAGCTTGAAAACACTTTTCCTCCCTTCAGTGCAGGTGAGTGCTCCTCTCGCAGCTGCTGTCCTCTCCAGAGGGAGTTTGAAGGCCACGGTCACAAAATCAGCAAACTGGGGCAAAAGACTCTGCCAGACACACAGGCAAAGGAAACAGATGCAAGGGGAGCTCTGTGACAGCCTCACTTTGCTACCAAACACTCCAAAACCTCGTGAGGACAAACCCAGCAGGAGCGTGAAACTTCTCCTCCGCCTCTTGGGGACTTCAAAAAAAGCCACTTTGCTCCCCTGGAGTTTCCAGACTCACAGGTCACAGCCAGGGGAGAAAGTGGCAGGCAGAAGCTGTTCCCTGGGGTGTTGGGGCAGAGCTGGGGGCACAGAAAGTCCAGTGGGCAGTGGGGAGCACCCACATGGGAGGAAGGCAAGCTCCAGTCCTGTTCCCATGGCTCTGGTGGGCTCAGGTTTGGCGCTAGGAAGAGTTTTGATGCTCCCAGAAATCCTGGACACGGCTCCCAGAGGCGTTTCAGCAGGGAGATGCTCTGGGGGTTTGCCTCCCTTTGAAGTGAAAGCCCTGGGAAAGGCAGGGACGCCTCCAAACACACTTAATTAATCCAGCTTGTCACATTAACGACATCAAACCACAGCGGCTGCAGCAGGGCCCCATCTCACACCCAGCAAAGCTGCAGAGCTCCCCCAGAGCTCCCCCAGAGCAGAGGGCTCAGGGCACAAGCTGTGCCTCCTTTGGGGCAGCACAGGGGACAGCAGGACCCCAAGGGCTGTGCTCAGAGCCCACCCTGAGCCCCCCGAGTGTTCTCTGCCCCCTCCAGCTGGCAGCTTTGTGCCCCCTCAGCATTTGTGTGCCCTTTACCAGGCTGGGATCAGCACGTGTGTCGTGGTGGCTGTCCCCACAGCCCCCTGGGCTCAGGGTGGCTGTCCCCGGGTGGGGCTGAGCCCCCTGCCCTGGCACCCCCAGCCTCTCAGTGCCTTGCCCAGGTGATAACCTCGGGAAGCTCCCTGTGACCTGCAGGAGCTGGCAAAGGGAGAGACGGTGACTTTTAACCTCCTGCCGTGCTCCATCCTCCTCCTGGAGGGCTGAGCTCCCCCCTGCTGCTGCCCTCCGCCCCGAGCCCATCCATCTCCCTGGGGCCGCCAGCTCTTCCCACGATCCCATCTCAGGGAAGGAGAGGAAAGAGCTTCCCTTGAGGCTGCAGCTCACCTGGAGCTCCTGCTGGCCCTTCAGCCCCAGCCCGGGCCAGCAGGACCCAGCAGCAGCTCCCAGGCCAGCCTCAGCGAGAAAATGCCACAGGAATTTTGGCAGGGCTGCTCAGTGCCCAGATTTTGGCCGAGCCGCCGAGTGAGGCAGAGCTGACCCCGGCCCCTCCCTGCCCCACAGCCGCAGGACCTGCCGATAACCCCGGGGCTTTGATGTGCAGGGGAAAGGAGATATCCCTTATCTCCCTCTCCTTCTGGGCTGAAACCCTTCCCCAAAGGCATCCCTGGGATGGAGGGGCCGGGCAGAGCCTGGCTACCCTGAGAGCCCCGGGTCTGGGTGTGCCAGGACGAGGGAAGGGATGATAATCTTGGCTCCATGTTTCAGAAGGCTGATTTATTATATCATGAGTCTGTCATTGGTCATCAAGTAAAAAATTTCACATGCTGGGTAAACAATTTTCCAAATCACATTCCAAAGCAGCAAAACATGCATAAGCTGAAGCTTCCCAGAAGAAAATATCCTTCAAAAGGCAAAAGGATTTTTCATACAATATGTCTGTGGCAGCTGGGGTCTGGCCAGGCAGGAGCTCAGACCCAGCCGGGACACGCGGGCTGAGCACAGGAGCGATGCTGTGTCCCTCTGCCTCCTTCTGCCCTCCTCTGGCGTCCCTGGGAGGTTTTCCTTGCATCTTTCTCCTCGGCTGCTCCGGCTAAATCCCGTCGGGAGGCAGGGCTGGAAGGAAGCCCCCAGGGCGGCAGGGAAAATTATCATTATTGGTTATTAATCCCCTGCCCCAAAGGCAACCCAGCCCGGAGCCTGCCAGGGCTGGCACTCCTCGGGAGTTGTGCAAAAGGGCTTGGGACTAAACACAGACCACGAGGAGAGGAGGAGGAGGAGGAGGAAGCAAAGCCAAGAGTCGGGAAGGGGAGAAACACCCGAGTGGTTCCTTGGGAGGAGCAGGAGCCGCCTGTCCTCGCCGGGAAGGGGAAGCACACCCCGCTGTGGCTGCTGCTGCTCTCATCCACCATCTCCCTGTGGAGATCTCCCATCTCCAGCCCCCCCAAAGGCGCCCTCCTCCAAGGGGTCACCGGGATTTTCCAGCCGGGAAAGCCCAAGGAGGGGAATGCTGGGGCTGGAGGCTGCGCCTCGCTCCTCTGTCCAAGGGGAAAGGCAGCGGGGAGGAAAGGGAGAGCTGCTGCCTTCCCTCCTTCACCCCTGTCTGCTCCAGAGAGGTGAAAATTCGGGAAAAGGTGCAAAAAAATTCCGTGTATCCCGCTGCTGGATAGCACAGGCTGTCCAGGGAATGTCCCCACCTCGGGGGGACACTCCACAACATCTGGGATGCAGCAGGGACATTTTAAAATTATTTTAAATTATTATTTACTTTTTTTTTTTTTTTGAGCCTCAAAAACACATTTCAGGAAACCTTTAGATGAGAAAATATATAAAGCAAGGAGTAGCAGCAGCTGCAGGCGACAGGAAGGTGGAGTGGGAGAGCCACGCTGGCAGGAGCTGAGCTGTGCAAGAGCAGGGAGGTTCCTCTGGTTCCACAAATAAGAGGTTCAAAGTTGGAAAACGTGTGAATCTGTCTGCTGGCGTGGGTCAAATTGAGGCAGCAGCTTCACAGGGAAAGAGGAGGAAGGATGGATGCAATAAAAACATTGAAATACTTTGCAGCAAGGCTTGCCAGCAACAAGTTTAATTCTTGAGCTGCTGGATGTTTTTTGTCTCATTATTGTCAGATATGAAACGTGCTTCTGGTGAGCAGCATTTTCCCTGAGAAATTGCTCCCAGCCTCAAAAGAAAGAGAAAAAGCCTTTAAAGGATATTGAACATCCCCCAAGAAAGAAAGGAAGGTTTTAATTTCGCGTGGAACACGGCACTTGCACAATGAACCAGAAAAGGAAACATGGCAGAGATTCTCCCTTTGGGCCTGAGCCCGTCTGACTTTGCCCTTGTGGTTTTCGGTTCAGCTACAGAGCAGAAACCTCTGTTTCCCCCCAAATTTCTCTCCCTGAGCCCTCAGGAACAGCCTTGCCACGGACACAGGCATGGGAACTGCACCTGGAGCTGCACTGGGACATGACTCACCCCCTTTGGGTGCTGGGGGTTAAAATCCCTTCCCAAACCTGATTAAAATCCCTCCCCAAATCTGGTTGAAATCCCTCCCCAAAGCTCTCAGGCAAGGCTGCTGCTCCTCCGGGCTCAGCCATGTGTTTCTGTTTACTCCCTGTGTGTGCCAGCAGAGCCTCGGCGTCCACACACATCATGTTTGCATATAAGCTGCAAATTTGAGTTTGATTTGGTGGGCTGGAGCCCCCGGGGGCCTCTTGGATGCTTTTGAAAGAGCTGCTGGGTCTGAAAGGTCTCCAGTGCGTGGGGATGTGTGGTCCAGGAGAGGTGCTGAGAGGGGGAGTGTGGGAAGAAGAGCGGGAGGGAAGAGAAAGGAAAAGGAGATGAAAAGGATGGGGGTAATGGAGGAATTGCAGAGAGGAGAGGGAGGGCACCCAGCCCCCAGCCAGTGCCCGGGGCACAGCACACACAGCCCCAGCTCCCCACATCCTGTCCCGAGGGATGTGCTGGGATCTCAGCAGCCCCAGCCCTGCAGCCAAACTCGCTCCCCTGAGGCAGCAGAGGCAGAGCCACCTCTGGCCACCAAAACCCTGCAGTGTCCTCCTGCCCTGGTGTCCCTCTGCAGCCTGGGGGTGACTTTGTACAGCCCACCCTGTCCCCTGTGCTCCCTCCTGCCCTGGGGTCCCTCTGCAGCCTGGGGGTGACTTTGTACAGCCCACCCTGTCCCCTGTGCTCCCTCCTGCCCTGGGGTCCCTCTGCACTCTGGGGGTGGCTGTGCAGAGCCCATGCTGTCCCTTGTGCTCCCTCCTGCCCTGGTGTCCCTCTGCACTCTGGGGGTGGCTGTGCAGAGCCCACCCTGTCCCCCCATCTCCCCCCAGGCCCGGGGGCTGCCGTGCCCTCCATCCTCAGCGCTCCCGTCTGAAACACCCAGCAGGAGGCTGGGAACGTTTGGCTGCTCTCCCAAGGAGATTTTCCTTCATAAAACACAAGGCAGGCGGGGGCTTTTCACAAGCAGTGGGCACGGCTGAATCCTTTTTCTCGGCAGCCAGCGGGAGGAAAATGGAAGAGGGACAAGTGAGGGGATGGCCACTGCCTTTGTTCAGTTTTAGAGGCAGAAAGAGGACAGTGTGGGGGGTTTAAAGATATGATGATGGGCCTGAATGTGCTGAAGGAGCAGCTTGAGGTGGGGAGGCTTCAGACTGCCATGGGAGGGGAAAGGCAAGGTTTGGTTGTGGTGCCAGTGGCTCACGGGACAGGGGTGAGCCTCATATGGTGGGCATCCAAAGGGCTGGGGTCTCCCTGCTGCACTAGGGTGCTGTCCAGGGGGGAGCAGGCTGCTTGGGAAGGGTCCAAAAGGAGTGTGGGATGTTGGGGACACGGTGAACAGGTTGGTGCTGGGTTACCCATGACCATTGAGGGCTTTCCAACCTTAATGGTTCTACCATTAAATAAATTAATGATTTAACACTGTTTTGCACTTCGGGGCTTATGCACTGCCTCACCCCAAAAGAGTGAGGAGAAGGAACCCCAATCCTGCTTCCTCACCTGGCTCTGGCTTTGTCCCCCCAGCCCTGAGGAGCTGGGGATGGTGGGGACAGGGACACGGGGCCAGGGCCACCACTGCCCTGGGGACCCACTGGGGAAGCCCATCCATGTGTCACTAGATGGCGGCTCCACCTCAGGAATGGCTGCAGGGGCACGCTGGGGGCCAGCCAGGGGTGTCCTGTCCCCCATGGGGGCCCAGCAGAGCCCCCCATGTCCCCCTGATGTCCCCCTGCCACCCGTGTCCCCACGGGCACCAGCGGAAGCCACCACGGCCATGCAGGATTTTTCTCTCTCTGCTCACTGCAGCCTCCCCTTGCAGCACCATTCCTGCTGGGAGGACCTCAAATTGCACCAGAGGAGGTTTAGGTCGGATATTAGGAATCATTTCTCCACTGAACTTGGGATTCCCTGTATCCAGCTCCTTCCCACGGGGCTGCTCCTGAGCCACGGCTCAGCCTGACCGTGCCTGAGGTCAAAGAACTCTGTCCCTGTCTTCCCCCTCAAGGAAACCCAGATGGAGACACGGAAAGGATCTCATCTCGTGCCTAGACCAGCCCTGAGGGTATGAACCTCCCGTGGTGGTCTAAAACCCCCTGCAGCACAGGGGGGAAAGGCCCTGGAGCCCCGGCCTGGCAGGCACAGGCAGGGAGGGTGGGTGTGCATCCCTGGGGCACAGTCCGGGATCATCACCCCTGCTAAATCATCAGGGATTCATTCCCTGGCAGGTACAAAGAAATGGAGAGCAAGCACCTCTCCCAGCAGCACACATCCCCCAGCCCCTGTGGGGTGCTCACACTCCCAGTATGACCAGTTCCCTCCAGCCCCGGGCCTGGCTCTGCACGGAGCTGCAGCTCCAAGCACAGCCAGGCTGGAGCAGGTTCCTCCTCCCAGCCTCCAGTGCCCTGCCAGAGTCAACTTAGCCGAGAGTAATTAGTGTGGTTATCAAGGGAGGAGGTGGATTAATGTGGGAAAGTCATTGATGAAGGCAGAGAAGGGCAGATGCTTTCCTGGAGTCCCAAATCAATACAGACCTTGGAGGATGAATGAGGGCTTCAAAGAAAAACATCAGCCAACAATTGAGTGCTTTTAGCTCCCGGGACGGCTGCTGTGCCTGGAGCAAGGAGTGAAACACAGCCCAGGGCACCGCACCCCCTGCCAGTTATCCCTCCTCGTGCCCGGGAGAGCCTCTGCCCACCGTGCAGGGAGGAGGTGATGCTGCTGGGGCGGGATGGAGATGGGCACCGAGGATGTGCAGGTGGCCGTGAATCTGTTGGAATCCAAATTCCTGCCCCCTCTAGTCCCTCTGGGTCTGCCTCACACCTCCCCTCCCCGGCAGGGTGAGGGGACACCGGCAGCAGGGCTGGTGACTGCCAGGGCTCTCTGCGACAGCCACAGCCTTGAACGTGTCCCTGCAGGGCAGTGGGTGAGAGAAAACCATCCTTGATAGCCCAGCTCCTATCTGGGAGCCTGAGCAGCTTCCAGAACCTCGGTGCCCTGCCCAGTGCCCTGCCCTGTGCCACACAGCAGTGCCAGGGGCTGTGCTGCCTGTCACCCTGTGCCCCCGGCCCTGCCAGCATCCACTGCGTGTTGCTTTTCCTTTATTGCGCAATGCAAGGGCACACAGTGGTCGGGAAGGGAGGGAGAGATGGAGCTGCAAGGCTGTGCTGCCCCTCGGGGACACTCTCTGCTGGCCAGTGACACCAGTCTGGTGGCCACCACGGCTCCCGAGTGCCACCACTGCTGGATGTGGGCACACACACAGACATGTCCCTGTCCCCAAAGCTGGTCCTCTCCAAGGCGAAGCCTTGCCCGTCTCCAAGGTGCAGAGATGTCCTTGTTTCAGGGGAAACTGAGTCACGGAACGGGCAGCAGCTTGCCCAGGGCCAGCAGCCCTGGCAGTGCCAGCCAGGGGATGAGTGCTGAGCTGCAGGGGTGGCTCCTGGCACAGGGGGCATTTATTGCCGGGGGGCAGAAGGGTCTGGCCACAGATGCCGGTCACAGGGAGCATGGCCGAGGTGGAGAGGGGACAGCAGAGCTGTCCTTGTCCCTGGTGCCAGCAGGGCAGCGCTGGGTGCCCAGCCAGAGCTCCTTCCGTGCCCCCTGCAGCACCCAGCGCTTTACTCGAAAGCCAGGCGGGGCGGGACAGCTCTGCGGAGAGGGAGAAAAAAAAAAAAAAAACAAAACAAATCGCAGCATGTATTTTTTTGCACTCCCGGCCCAGCTCCCAGCGCCCCTCCTCTGTCATTCCCGCTGGAATGCGTCTCCAAATTCCTCTCTGGCTCGCTGCGTGCTGCTGCCGGCTTTGCCTGTGATTGTTTGCAGCGATTGCGCTTTTCCCACACTCCGGATCGTGGCTCGGCATCGCCGTGGCTCCGTGCCGGCTCCGCATCACCCGCAGCGCCACGGGCCAGCGCAGGCTGGGGCGAGCGCAGCGTGACTCTGCCCTGAGTCACACCTGAGTCACCCCCCATCCCCTCCAACGCCTCCTGCCCCTCTGCCCCGGCTCTCTGGGGGCTGGCAGGTAGGGAGAAGTGGCTGCTGCCCTTTGGTGGGTTCCTCACGGGATGATTCCTGCAGCCTCCATCGCCGTTTCGGCACGGCCGTAATTTTTTTTTTTGTGCCACTTTCGCCGCTGTGCAGGCTGCAGACTTTGGGATTTCTTCACTTTGGGGGCAGTTTCCCAGCTGGGCTTTGCTCTGTGCAGCCCTTGGAGAGGCAGGTGGGTGGGTGCAGGGATATGTTTGTGTCCTGCTCTTTGTTTTTCCTGGCTGGGGCCGCGTCTCCCTGCCCGGTGTCACTTCCCTGTTCCCTGTGCTCAGGGTAGCTGCCATTTCCATCACTCTGGAGGCTCTCAGGAGATCCCCAAACTCAGTGCTGGGACATCACAGCAGCAGGATGGCCCCAAAACCGGCTGAGAGCAGCTGTGCTCACACAGATCCCGTGTCCATCCCAAATCCTGAAACACCTACTCTCAGCACGGCATCACCTGGCAGCCACTTCTCCTTCCAGCACCCCAAAACTCCCTTATCTGCACCATAAACGGGGGAAGAAGCCCTAAGGAGAGGTGTTATCTCCTGCAGACACGCAGGAGGAGGTCAGGAAACACCTGGCAGTCCAAGGCCTGGCCTGGCAGGCTGAGTGCAGGGTTGCAAAACCCTCGTCTCACTCCCATTAATGGACTGTGTTTTACAGGGACTCCATAAAGCAGTTAATCCTTATCTGCAATTTACAAAAGGATAAACTGCACGTGATTAAAGCCACATTGTGTAAGGCAGGCAGCTCCAACAGAGCGGCATCACAGCCCTGCAGCTCCCCTGAGGATCCAGCACACCATCCCAGGTCCCTCGAGCTCCTCCTGGGATTTCCCCTCCTGGGACTTCCCAGGGGTCACCCACAGCCCTGAGCACCCTCCAGCTCCTGTCTCCCAGCTCTAATCTCAGGGCTCAGGACTCTGAGCATGAATAAACTCAGCTGTTATTTGCAAACAATTCACCCACAAGTACTCGACAAACAAAAACCTGTAATTAAGCAAATAACGAGAGAACCTTCTTCCCCATTAACCAGCGCTGCAGACCGGCTTCTGTTTGAGTTGTTTTATTGCAAAGGGTTTTAAATCACTCTTTTTTTATTTGAGATGAGGTAAAAGCTAAACATAAATTCAAAAAAATCAGGGGAAGGAGCTGGATGGGTGGCTGCCAGGGCTCTATCGCTGCTTTTCCCATAGGAAACCCCCCTAAATCTGCTGAGAACGGGACACCCACAGCATCGCCTGCTGCTCTGCTGCTATCACAAACCAAACACAGGGGAAGGCGAATGTAAACAGTTCCTTCAGCCCCATCAAATGAACACGGTTAAAGGTTGGCCCTAATTGCTCCTGCAGCAGGGCTGGCACAGCACCTCATCCCCCCGCCCCGGGGGGACAAGGACTCCTGTCCCCCCACTCCCTGCCCCCAAAGCAGCACTGCCTCCCGTGGATGAGGGGTGATCCCAGGTGAGAGAAGCCCCCAGGGAGTGATTTCCCCCCTTGCACCCCCAGTTTGGGGACAGGGAAGAGCCCCTGCAGACTTTCCCTGGCAGAGCTCCCCAGATCAACCTCGTCTCCTTTAGTTCTCCCTGTCCTGACTCTCCAGTTTTCCTTGGGCACCGTGATTCCTTCTGGCTCCTGGCCAGCCAGAGCCCCTCTCCTCCAGCCCCTGTGCCATCCCCAACCACCTCCACATCCCTCCACATCCCTCCACATCCCTCCACATCCCTCCACATCCTTCCACAGCAGGGACAGACTCACTGCATGTGCTGGCACGTGTGGCTCCAGCCCCGTCGCTGTCACCCCCGGGCAATCCTTCAATCCTTATCACGTTTTCCAGTCGCTCCCTCCTTCCCCACACAATGAAGGTCAGGGGGCAGAGGGACATTTGGGTTCTTGCCATCAAAACAGCCCGGTTCGGCTTGGTTTGGTTTATTTTTTATTTTTTTTTTCCCTTCTTCCTGCCCATCAAACCCCAGCTCCCCATATCCGAGGCTGAGGTGGCTGACACGGCTGAGGATGTTGGGATGGGGCAGCCCTGAGCCAGCTCTGGTGTTGGAATCTCACTCATTTCCACCAGGGAGAGCTGGGAAATGACCAAACTGGGAAATCAATGGAGTCAACAAGCATTTACTGCTTTGCCTGTTTTGTTTTTTTGGGTTTTAAAATTAAATTTTTTAATATTTCTATTTTAATATTTAATATTTATTTATATTTAATATTTATATATGTAATATATTTTTAATATTTATATCTTTAATATTTATATTTTTAATATTTATAATTTTTTTTCTGCTTAGAGTGTTTTGTTTTTAAAGGCTCAGTTTTTTCCAAGGCTGGGAAAACCTGCCCCAGAGCAAACCCGCTGGGATAGCCAAGCCCGGGGGAGCGAGAGAGTTCTGGCAATTTTGAAATAAAACTATCTTTTTCTGTCACAAAAACAAGTCCTAGGCTGGCCAAAGACAAATATTCTGAGTGTTTGCTTTTAACTCTTTCAGTGCCAGCCAGCTGGGGCTTCCCGTTTTACAGCAGCTCCTCACCTTGCACCACTCCCTGAAGGGGGGTGCCAGGTTTTTGATTAATAAAATAACACATTTTCATGTTTGCCTTTGTGAGGAGAAGCTTCCTCTGGCCGTGTGGGTTCTGCAGAAGCCAAAGTGACTTCCTCCTGCCTTCAGGGTCCCCTCAGCCACTCCAGCAGCCCTCCAGCCCCCCCTCCCCATGCCCAAACTGCTCTGTGTGTGCAGGAGAGCGAGGGGCCAAATCCAGGCTCCTCTGACCCCGCAGTGAGGCTCTCAGAGCTGTTTTCTGCCAGCTTCGTGCACGTAGGCGGCGGAACGCGAGGTCAGAGAGCCACCCTGGGTGTCACTGCTGGTGTCACCTCAGGGCCACTGCGTGGGGAGCTCAGCCTTGCTAGACAGCAGAGCACCCACGCACCAGAAACCATCCGAGAGGCGAGTGCAGAGGAAGCCAGGCGGGTTTCCTGCCCGGGCTCGGCTGCTCCTGGAGCTGCCCAGTGCCCCTGTGAGCCCCTGTGAGCCCCTGTGAGCCCCAGCCGTGCCAGCCCCTGTGCAGCCTGGCACCGCAGTGCCACGGGCTCAAGGTGGCTCTGCCATGCCACCACGGTGCTCTGCAGCTCTGTCAGGAATTGTGTGACACAAAGCTTTGCTGAGCTCTTTCTTTCTTTCTCCCTGTTGATAAAAGGATGTTGTGGCCATGCCCAGGGCTGGGTTCTCTGTGGAAAGGGGGATCCATCTGGCACAACCTGAAGCTTCCATGGTGGTGTCACAAACTTCCTTGAAAAACTGAGGGATGGGACATCTCCTTGGCTTGGGCATAACCAGAGGTGGGCAGGGCCAGATTCTTAGGTCTTGTGGCCCTGGTGACACTGATCACCATGCTGTCATCCCCAAAATGCTGGTGCCACGTGGCCCTGGCAGGGGACAGCTGCTGGCACCCAGCACTTGGCAGGGCTCAGAGGAGGATCTCAGGAGTTTGTGTTGGAAGCCACGGGCAGCTGGGGCTGGGGGGTGTGGAGAAGGGTGGCTGAGTTTTCAAATCCATTGGTTCACAGAGAAGCCAGTGAGGGAGGGGCAAGGAGCAGCCTGCCTCGTAATTGTAATTGTAATTGTGTTAATTACCCGGGCTGGCTCCGAGCAGGATCCCACACTGAAGCAGGTGCCTCATCATCCCCTACCCTGGCCACCATTCCCTCCTGTCCCCAGCATCCCAGCACAGCATCCAGCCAGGCCTCTGCTCCAAAGGTGGCTCCCAACCGGTGTCCCCACCCCTGCCACACACCCAGGGTCACATCTGGGGCCACCCCGAGCGTGCAGCTCGTGACACCACGGCTTTTGGCTGAGCCCACACGCTGCTGTCGGGAGGGCAGGGCAGGGATCTCATGATGCTCAGGGGTGTCACCAGGGTCCCTGAGTCCTGTCAGTCACTCAGGGCTGTGCTCTGCAGGAGCAGGCAGGGTGGTGTGTGTGGGATCTGGGCCCGGGGCGCTGGCTCAGCCGGGTCCAAGTGACGCAATGGAAAGCAGCAAGCAGGAGCGTGCCTTGCCCCTACTTGCAGCTCTTCCAGCTCTAGGGCTCGATGCTGGAGATAAACGGCCTTGATGGGACGGCAGGACAAGTTCCAACACTGCTTCCCAGTGGCTGCTGCCAGCTCCAGAGCGTGAGAAAATACCAGGCAGGGAGGGAAGGATCAGCATCGCACGGATGTTTGGAGATGATTGATATTTTTATGGTGAAGTTGGGATTTTTGGGTTCCTCCATCCCCTCCACGTGGCAGGTTCCTTGGCTCGGGCTTGCACGCACGTGTTGGGCACTGTGCTGCCCACGGGCACCCAGGGATATGTCAAGGGCTGGGCTGCACCCCAGCTCTTCACCTGGGCACCCACAGCGGGGTGCAGGCACCCTCTGAGGCCCTGCACAGCAGCCCTGTCCCTGTCCTCTCTTCACACCAGCGTCCCCCAGGCTGGCTAGGATGGACCCTCAAAACCAGCGAGTTTGAAAGTAAATCAAGCAAAACACTGGAAGCACAAGTGCCCCATGAGTGTCCATCCATCCCCAAGGACAGGGATTCCCTGGGTGGTGTCATGAGTGTCCATCAATCTCCAAGGACATGAACTCCCTGGGTACTGTTATGAATGTCCATCCATCCCCAAGGACAGGGATTCCCTGGGTACTGTTATGAATGTCCATCCAACCCCAAGGACAGGGATTCCCTGGGTGCCTGTCATGTGTCCATCCACCCCCAAGGACAGGGATTCCCTGGGTGCTGTCATGAGTGTCCATCAATCTCCAAGGACATGGACTCCCTGGGTGCCTGTCATGTGTCCATCCATCCCCAAGGACAGGGATTCCCTGGGTGCTGTCATGAGTGTCCATCCATCCCCAAGGACAGGGATTCCCTGGGTACTGTTATGAATGTCCATCCATCCCCAAGGATAGGGATTCCCTGGCTGCTGTCATGAGTGTCCATCAATCCCCAAGGACATGGACTCCCTGGGTGCCTGTCATGTGTCCATCCATCCCTAAGGACAGGGATTCCCAGGAGTTGCCACCTCCCTGCCCACAGTGCAGCTGGCTTCAGGGACTGGCCATAGGGAAGGGAAAATAAATAAAAAAACAACGAGAGAACTTGTTGCTCCTCAAGCAGGCAGTGAAAAACCCTCTCCCCTCAGCTCCCAAAGCTGTGGGGATCAGAGGGTCTCTCTCCCCTCCTTGTTTTGGCTCTTTGCATTTACAGCAGCTCCAGCACTGACTGAGGGAGTGAATTCTGGCCGGCTGGGAAGGACCAGACTCTCCTCAAGATGTCCCAGGCCATGGCCTCCCTCTCCTGGCACCAGTTCTCCCTTTGTAGCACTGGGAAGAAAGAAAGCAGGGCAGGGAACACTCTCTCTTAGCTCTCTCCTAGCAGGTTGTGGGACATGTCTGGGCATAAACCATCTCCTGCTGCAGACGTGGAGCCACCGTGTGCTCCAGGGATGCTCCCTCCATGCAGGGGTCTGATGTGGGCAGGAGCTTCAGGACACGTCCCCAGGAGGGCCCTGTGCCCATCTGGATCCCACTGGAGAGGGGAAACCACAGAAAGCAAGCTCAGCTCTCTGGGAAAGCTCCCTGCCTGCATCCCTTGGGGTCGAGCAGAGGAATTCAGCCTGATTATCATTAGAATAAAGGCCAAAGGAGCTCGGCTCACCCTGGCTCCCTGCTCTCAGGTTCCCACCGTGGATCCAGCTCAGGGACCTGCTCTGGGATGCAGCTGGAGTCCTGCCTGGTGCAGGAGCTTGCTGTGGGGCAGGCAGGGCTGGTGTGAAATGGCAGGAGATGGGCCACGCTTCCAGCAATCCTATTTTATCAGCTCCCAGGCCCTCCAAAATCAGCCACGCTCTCTGTTACCTGCCTGACCATCAGCACATGAAATTCAGGAAGGGGGAGATGGTAAAAGCATGCACTCCTGACCCTCCTGCAGCATCTTGTCAGTGCTTCCACTGGGACGTGGGTCAGGAGCAGGTGAAGCTGGAGGAGGGAGCCTGCTCCTTCCCAGACCTACGTGCCTCCCCGAGGTGAGGCTGCAATTGCTAAAAGGGACTATTTTCCTGAATAAAAATGAGGCTTAGCCACAGAATTGAACTAAAAAAGACACAATCTGCTTCAAAATGAATGTCCGGAGCGGCTGCTCCGGGCAAGGAGAGCCTTTGCAAAGGCACTTCCCACCCAGCAGTGCCCCCGGCAATCCTCCCGCACCACCTGCGGACGCTCCAGAAAAGAGGGAGACAAAGCTACCCGGGTGTTCTATCAGTTAATTTATGTCCGAGTGTGCAAAAATAAAAAAAATTAAAAAAAAAAAATAAATAAAAAAACAACCACCACGCACCTTGGAAGCTGGGCACGGGCTTTTTTTTTTTTTTTTTTTTTTAAATAAATAAAAAAACAACCACCGCGCACCTTGGAAGCCGGGCACGGGCTCTTTTTTTTTTTTTTTTTTTTTTTTGCCTGGGGCGCTCCCAGTAAACGCCGCGTTTCCGACAGCACCCGGGGGTTCGCTCTCGCCTCCTTATCGCAGCCGGGACGCGTGTGGTTTTGTGATGCGGAATTGTGGCCCGGGGCTCTCCACCTGCCGGCTCCCCCCGGCCGCTCCCCGCGGAGGAGGAGGCTCCGCACCGTGGGATCCTCATCCTCCGCAGCAGCGGCCGGGGAAGCGGCCGTGCCCGGGCAGGTCCCCGCAGCAGGCAGAGCTGGGATTGCTGCTCCCTGGCCATGAGCTCACCCCAGACACTCAGCCCGGCTCTCTCGTGTTTTCC
Organism: Onychostruthus taczanowskii; assembly: GCF_017590055.1. Lineage (NCBI taxonomy): Eukaryota > Metazoa > Chordata > Aves > Passeriformes > Passeridae > Onychostruthus > Onychostruthus taczanowskii. The sequence continues at coordinate 8,441,918 of NW_024499796.1, forward strand.
CTTAAGGAATTCTGTGCAGGTGTGAGAGGAGGTTGGACTGGGGGGGGGGTTCAAAGGCCAGACCCTCACGCTGTCCTCAAACAGCTGCACAGCCACGCTTTAACCCCGCTCTGGTCCCTCTCCAGCCCTTGGGCAGTTTCCTTGCAGGTCCAAAATGTTTCTGTGAGGATTATGATCCTGCAAATTCCTGCAGTGGGGCTGGAGCACAGGAAGTGTTTCTATCCGACCTCTAAACCAGTGGTTTTCAGGGAACTGATCTGCACGAGCAGGATTGCACCAGCCTGTCCACATCCCCGTGTCAGTGATGATGGCAGGGCTGGAGGGCTCAGAATGTCCCCCCTGTCCCTGTCCCTGCTGCACTGGCCCAGCCTGGGAACACCCATCAGGCAGCACCTGATATGGGCACACCTGGAAAGTCCCAACCAGCTGTGCCAGGAGCAGAAGAGGGGACACTGAGAGCTGTCCTCATGGATTGTCCCTGCCCTGCTCCCTGAACAGAGCTCGATGCTGCCCCAGCTGAAAGGGGGCTGGGGCTGAGGTGCCAATGCCTTGGAACAAAAGGTTGGGAGTTTAATATTACAGCAGGAAAACAACTGGCTGGAAAGCTGCCACAGTTCCTAAATAAACAAGGCACCAGCCCTGACAGGTCCAGCTCACAGCTCTGATGACACAACCGTTCTTCCCTGTGCCCTTTGAAAAGCAGGAGTGTGGACAGGGAGCATCCTCCCCCTGCACACCCCAGCCAGGGATTGTGCCAGGCAGGCAGCTGCTGCACTGGCCAGGGACAGTGGCTTTTTCCCAGCCACTGGCCATGGCTCATCCTGGCAGAGCCACAATTCCTGTGGCACATTCCCTTGGCCCATCCCACATTCCCCATGCTGGACACTGCGAGGTGGGGAGTGGTACCTGGGAATGGTTACCCTTACCTGGGCAATACCTGCCCTGACAGCAGCAGGGAAGCCCAGGACAGGAGGAAATCTGGTCTCTAGAGCATGACTAATCCCTGGAAAGCAGAGGTGACTGACAGCTGTCAATCAACAAATGACACAAAGCAGGAATGGCAATTTGGGTGCATCTGGCCTCCAGTGGGGGCCCAGGCCAAGCATCTGCCTGCCGGGCTACTGATAAAAAATGGTGTTTTCATAAAACTGAGATTTGGGGGGAGGGTGCGTGGGGGGTGACATTTCCAACAAAACTCTTCTCTAGTGCCGGAACAGCAATCATTTTTATCACTTTTTGGCAGCCAACCAGATTTACAACAGCCTTTCACTGAAGAAACAGAGCTTCTGTTTGTTTTCGGGGCACCCACATTCCCAGGGTTTGACAGAAATTATTATTTTCCCCCCTTTTCTTCCAAATGTTGACACAAGAGTGAAACACTGCTGCCAGGCTGAGAAAGGGAAATGAGCTTGGCCAGAGGAGAGGCCAGGCCATGGCCCTGGGATGCTCCACCCAACCAAGGTTGCTCTGAGCTCAGAGCAGCTGCTCTGGCCCTGCTGTATCAGAATTCATCTCTTGGCCCCTGGGCCAGAGCCTGGGAGGGGGGATGAGGCACTGGGAGCTCCTCTGACACTGTCCCCCCACCAAGGCTGAGTCCAGCTGTGTCCCACGGGCTGGCCAGACATGTCCCTGCACAGCTGCCTGTGTCTGTGGCTCCTTCTGCAAGAATTGGGAGCTGCAGCATCCTCCCCCTCTCCTGCCTGTGCTGGGTGTTTGCATCCCCTGGCATGGGGGAAGCAAATCCCCCCGGCCATCCGCTTTCCCTGCTGCTGCCAGTGCTGGCTGTGCAGCCCCCAGAGCCATGCAAGGATAAATCTGGGGGTGCAGGGCTGATGGCTGGGCCCCGTGGCACTGTGGATTTACAGTTCCACTCTTGGGGATGGTGTTTGCAGACCCAGACCAGAGCAGGGGGAGCTCCCAGCTCTCTCTGCCCACCATGGCAAAGCCCCGACACTTGGGAAGCTGGAGCACCCTTCCTCTGGGAAACACCAGTGCCAGATTCCCAGGGAACTTGAAACAAAGCAAATCCAGTCCAAGACACGCATCTCCAAGCTCTGTAGCTGGAGGGCACCGGGGGGAGCTCAGGGGGGAGCAGGCTGAGGGGAATCAAAACTCCTTTTTGCAGCCAAGTGCTGGTTTTCCCAAATCCTTTGCAGCGCCTGCATCAGAGGCTGCAATTACCCAGACTTGCCCTCTCTGTCTGCACAAGGTTGCCGTGCTGGGTGCTGCCCCACGCTTTGAAGCGGCTCCTCACAGCAGGGTGAAGGTTCATTAAGTCTTTGGGGGTGAGCAGAGCGACCTCCAGCATCCCCTGGATGGTCAGCAGGGAGAGCACCCGCAGCACCACGCTCGGCCTCGAGCTGATGTGCCAAACACCTGCCCCTGGCACAGCTGTGCCTGGCAGGGCCATCCTGCCGTGCTCCTGCCCTGCTGCCAGATGGGGACATCAGCCCAGCGAGGGCTCAGCCACATCGTGCAGAGCTGATGCTTCCTGCATCCCTGCAGGCGCTGGCCATGATGCTTCCTGCATCCCTGCAGGCGCTGGCCATGATGCTTCCTGCATCCCTGGAGGCGCTGGCCAGCGGCACGGCCGGACGTGTCAGCAGATGGCAATGTTTCTGTGCTCTGCTTATCTCTGCTGCTGGCTGCTGTTCAGCCCACAGCCCACCACCAAACCCCAGCAGGACCCTCCCGTGGGCTCCAGTCATCACCCAACCCAGAAAATCCAGAGCAGCAAGGCCCAAAGGTGCAAAAACCTCCAGCGCCCTGCTAGCAGGATCTCCCAGCCCTTCTCCTCTGTCCATGGATGTGGTCATCTCATCCTCTCCATCGTGGTGGTGCTGTTTCTGGCCTCAGCCCCTGCCAGGAAGGGCAGAGGCGCTGACAAAAATAGCCAACAAACTGTTCAATGAAGCTTTTTCAGACGCTTGGGTGTGGTGTGACTTTTGGGCAAGAGATCAGGGGTTGGCTTTTCCCATCCAGCACTGCACTGGCTTGGCCCGGTTTGGCTCGGCTCAGCTTGGCTGCTCCAGGAGTTTGGGAGCACTAAGGGAAGCAGGGAGAGGCTGGGAACAGCAGAGGAGGTGGAAGAAGTCTGTTCCGGTGGTTAAATGTCAGCCAAAACATCCCTGTGGGGAGCTCTGCAATGCAAGGTGTGAAGGGCAGCAGGTCACAGGTCGGGGCTCTCTGTCCTCAGCCTCCTCCGGCCACAGCACCCCCTGAGCTGTGCCTGCCTGGCCAAACCCAGCCTAGCACGGTCCGGCCCAGCCCAGCCCAGCCCAGCCAAACCCAGCCTAGCCAAGCCAAACCCAGCCTAGCACGGTCTGGCCCAGCCCAGCCCAGCCCAGCCCAGCCAAACCCAGCCTAGCACGGTCTGGCCCAGCCCAGCCCAGCCCGCCTCGCTCGCAGCGGCAGATTTCGATTTCGCAGACTTCCTCTTTCGGGTGAGATTTATGGAGGTCTGATCACAGCAATTAGGAACCGGGAATGACCCAGCCAGGCTGCCCCAGGGGGTAAAAATAGCCCTGGCTGGTGACTCACTGCGCGGAGCCCCGGGCTGGGGACACGCTCCTGGCTGGGGACACAGCCCTGCGTCACCCTCTGTGCCCTCCTCCTGTCCTGCTGATGTGTCTCCCACACTGATGAGCCCCATGGGGAGCTTCCAGAGGCATCCAGGTGTGCGGAGTGGGGGGAAAAAAAAAGCTTCATTGAACAGTTTGTTGGCTATTTTTGTCAATTTGCATGGTGGAGCTCCAGGCGTGACCCAGCTCCCTGGAGCTGATGCCCACAGCCTGGCAGAGCCTGGCCAGCCGTGCCCATGGATGGGGGCTGCCTTCCCAGGAGCCTCACGCCCTGCCTGGGAAAGCACCATGGCCGCAAGGATCTGGAAAAAGCCAGGCTGGACCTTGGGAATGTCTGGGGATTACCTTTTACCTCCCGATGCAAACACCTGCAGCCCAGCAGCTCCGACCCTCCCTGCCCGCAGGCTGGGACTGGAGAGGGGCCAGACCCTTGGTGTGAGCACTGCGTGTCCCTGCCACATCCCCGTGCTGTTCCCTTTCCCTGTCTGATCCCATCAGGCACCAAGCTCTGCTGAAGCAGAAGTGTCTGCTGAGGGTGGGTGTTCCTGCAGGGCAATTGTGCTTCCTCCCTGCCAGCTAAAAATAGGTGTCAGAGCTCAGAGAACAAGGTGCTGGGTGCACCTCAGCAGTGCAGGGCACGGGAAGCAGGATCTGGGGAGTTGTTGCAAGAGCAGCTCAATTCCAACGCTCCAGTTTCGGGACTCCCCTTTTGTTTTCACGGGAGATTTGCACTTGAAAAGCCACTGTCAAATTTGCATGCACAAACATGTAGCCAGGCCAGGAACAGGAATGGTGCCCTCTGTTTTCCAGAGCCATTCCAGTGCCTGTTGCACACCCACGGAGCAGCACCAGGCTGCCGAGCTGGCCCGGAGTGGAGGCACATCCACCAGCACCGCTGAGTGCTGAACCCTCATCCCATCACCAGGCAGACAGAGCTGCCCTGCCTGCTGATTAATGACCCTCTGCTGAGGTTTCCCAGGAGGAAACAAGCCTCTTCCCACTGGAAGGAGCTCGTTTCTAACGACAGGGCCCCGACAGCTCCCGCCATCCATGGCAAAAGCGGCTTTGACCGTGAACTCCCGCCCTGCAGGCTGACTGTGCATCCCCGACTGGGGAACAGCAGCAGTGCCAGTCCCTGCGGTGCCCTGTGATGCCCTGTGGTGCCCTGGGGCACTCAGGAACAGGCACACATCGCCCTGGAGCGGAGCAGAGCTGATCCCTGGCTCAGCCCCTCTCTCCTTTGACAGCGAGCTGTTCCCTCGCGTGGCGACACGTCCCCAGCCGCGCCACCCAGCGCAGGCAGCGCCGTGCCAGCTCCTCTTTAAGGCTGAATTCTCTTTAAGGCTGAATTCTCTTTAAAGCAGCTTAAGGGAGCTGTGTGCTCCGAGCATCACCAACGAGGCTGCCCCGTGGGGGTTGCTCCCAGCACACGAGGCTGCACAGTGCCAGGGCCTGCGGGGAGCGGGGCTGCTGGGGCTGGGAATGCTGAAAGGAGCCACTTTTAGGGCCAGGGTGTCCCCACACGCATGGTTTGCACTCCCGTGGATGGTTTTGTATCATCCCAGAATGGAGGAAACCACAATCCTGGCAGGCCTCAGCCATCCTGCTGCCTCAGCTGGCACCCTTGGGGCTGGCCACATCCAGGGAGAGTTTGCTCCAAGTGCTTTTGGTCAAGCACAGAGAGCTGGAGAGGGCTCGTGCCAAGAGCTGGTCCTCTCCCACTCGCTGCTGGAAGGGTTATCAGGACAGGAGTGAAATCTGGAGCACGGCCGAGGTGGGAGAGGTGTGGGAACTCAGACAAGGCAGGGTTATTTCCCCTGCTCTGTGGAGAAGCCAGGCAGGAAAGACACACAAATAGACATAATTGAGGCTAAATGTCTTAGGTTTTTGAAGCAACATGCACCACTGAGAGCACAATCAAAGGCTCTTTAGTAATTTATTGACTTACCACGAAGTAAAATTATCTGCGTGTATTTATCACACCCACACCCACCCCCACCCCTTCCTATTAGGTAACTGAGTCCTTCCACAGCGCTCAGCTCCCCTGTGCCACACGCCAGGGGGAGGAGGATGGGATGTGGGACAGGGAATTCTGTGCAGGAACCAGCCCCACACCAGCCAGGTGCACAGCAGCACCCACAAGGTGCAGCTTTGCTGAAGGTCAGCGGACACAGCCGGATCCTGCTGCTCTGAAATTCAAATTACATACAAACACAGCTCCTGACACATCCCCAGTGGCTCTGTGGGCATGGGGCACAGGAAGATTCCTTGGCTGGCTCAGCAGCACCGTGGCATCCATCACACCTCCCTGCCCAGCCCAGCAGCACCGAGGCTCCCTCAGAGTGCTGGGAGGTGCCTCAAAATTATTTTGGGTTCATCACCCCACGATGTCCCACCTCCCCATGCTGGTGCTCCTAGTGGGAGTCATCACCTCCCTGCCCAGTCCAGCAGCACAGAGGCTCCCTCAGAGTGCTGGGAGTTGCCTCAAAATTATTTTGGGTTCATTACACCACGATGTCCCACCTCCCCATGCTGGTGCTCCCAGTGGGGAGTCATCACCTCCCTGTCTCTATGCCCAAGCAAACTCAGGGCAGGGCTGTCCCTTCCTGCCTCCAGGCCAGCTCGAGTGACGTGCCAGGCTCTCCTTGCAGGCAGAAAGGGGAAGGTGGCAGTGACAGGCGCAGCCAGCAGGCCCTGAGGTCAGGCTGGGTTCCAAAAGGCACGTGCAGGTTCTCTGCGCTTGCAAAACTTCCCCAGCCCTCCTCTTACGAAAGACCCTCGGCTTGCAAAAGAGCAGGGCCTTGGGAACAGGCGGGAAAATAAACAAATTGTAAAGAAAAACCGCACTTAAGGTGTCTGGCTCTGAGTTCCCCTCCACAGCAGCGGCGAGGGCGGCTCGTGCCTCAGTTTCCCCTTCAGCTGGGGGAGCAGCCAGTGCCACTAGGCTCAGGCTGTGCTCCCAGTCCTGCTCCCGTTCTGGCACCCAGTCCTGGCCCAGGGGCTCGGAAAAATCTTCCCTCCCCACCCCACAGTGCAGATTCAGAGAGCTGATTTTGATTACTGACACATGAGGCGGCAGACAATGGAGGAGGAGACCAATCCTGACCCCGCATCCCTGGAAAGCACCGACTGCAGCCGTGGGCAGCTGGGATGCAAAAGGGCTTCCATCGCTTCCAAAAGGGCTCCAGCTCCCACAGAAGGGGAGATGAATCACCAGGAGATGAAGCTTCTCCAGTGGGAAACCCCAGCACCAGGCACAGCCCTCCCACAGGGCATCACCACACCCCGGGGTGGTTATGGGGGGGTAAAACACAACTGGAGGGGGCAGAAGCAGTTTGACATCCCAAGGATTCACCCCTGGGCACCAGTGTGGGGTAGAGCCAAGCCAGAGGGCTGCTCCAAAGGAGCAGAGGATGTTCAGGCTCCAGCTGGAGAGGTGCAGGGTCCAGCCTGACCCATAAATGAGGGGGGGGATCACACACACCAAAATCCCCAGTGGGATTTGGGGTGTTTTCCCTCTCCACTCCAGCCCTATCACCCGAAACCAGCATGGGAAACTGTGAGTGTGACAAAGATAGTGCCCAAGGGCAGATATCAGCCACACTTCCTGCAGCACACTCAGCCCTCCACCCACCCACAGCCCCTCCGGCCCCCAGCTCACCCACCCTGGCATCAATTAGCCTGATTAACACCAGAACTTGCGTAGTGATTAGAGGGAGAGCCCCAGCCCGCTGCAGCAAAGCCTGGTGTGTGCATGGATCAGGGGATGCCTCTTCCCAGGCTGGTGTTACCCCAAAAAGGAGCAGAGCTGATGGCCCTGATACATTTTGGTTGCAGGCTGGCCCTGGATGGACAATGTCCCACGACACAGCAGGGAAAAGCTTCAGCCTTCCCTCCAAACCATCTCTGGGTGTGCCCACAACCACACTGCCCACGTGGCCCCAAACCTCTGGCAGACACCCCCTGCACGGGCCTGATGGGGAAAGATTTGACCCCAAAAAACCCCAAATCCCACATTTCTGAGCAGAATCATGCCTGAATCCCACTGCTGTGCCCATACCATGGAGAACAGAGAGCCATGGGTGTGAGCAGGCACAGATGAGTGTGCAAGGACAAGTGAGTGTGCAAGGACAGGTGACACCTCGGGATGTCACTGGCAGCAGGCAGGAGGTCAGAGCCCAGGTCAAGCCCTTCCCCGTGCAGGCTGTGAAGCCCAGGAGCTGGGAAGGGGCAGGGACGGATGCTGGCGTGGTCCCCAGTGACAAAGCCAGCCTTGGGAACAATCGCCAGCAGCTCGGCTGGGGCTGCCCTGAATTCTGGACACCAGTCCCCACGGCAGAAGGCACTGCTTGGGTTCAGCCCTCCCAGCTGCCTCCCCAGGGCTCCCCGGGGATGGCAGCCCTGGGAATGGGCACGGGGGGAGCTCAGCCATCCCAGGATGGGACCTGCAGCTGCTGCTCTGCCCTGGCAGCACCACTGCCGTGCCCTGGGGTGAGGCACAGCACCCAGAGTGCTGCAGAGCCAGCCCGGAGCTGCTCGTGCTCCCAGCACTGCCCACGGGGGTCCTGCAGCTGGGGAAGGGCAATCCACCCCATAAATCCATCAGTTGTACTGGGAAAATGTCTGGGAAGATCACACAATCACAGAATCCCACAATCACAGAACCATGGAATCCCATAATCCCAGAATCCCACAATCTCAGAATCACACAATCACAGAATCACACAATCACACAATCCCAGAATCACACAATCCCAGAATCCAACAATCCCAGAATCCCACAGTCTCAGAATCCCACAATCCCAGAATCAGAGAATCTCATAATGACAGAATCCCACAATCACAGAATCCCACAATCACAGAATCCCATAATCACACAATCACAGAATCAATCACAGAATCTCTGGGTTGGAAGAGACCTTCAAGATCATCGAGTCCAACCCAGCACCAACACCTCAACTCAACCCTGGCCCCCAGTGCCACATCCAGGCTTTGTTAAACACACCCAGGGATGGTGACTGCACCACCTCCCCGGGCAGCCATTCCAGAACTTTATCACTCTTTCCATAGATGTCATGGTTAAAGTCAGCAGAGTGCTGTGCTCAGCTGGGGGGAGGTGTGGGGTGAGACAACAACAGAGCTGCACAAGGGCTCCCAAAACTCTGGCAGCAACCCCATCCCCACATGTAGGATTGGATCCACAGTGAAGGACTCATCCCTGTCCCAGGGCCAAGGTGTCCCATTGGGGTTTTCTCACCCAGTCCCACAGGTCTGAGTGTGGAGTCCCTGTGCTGGCTTACAGCAGGATAAATCCTGGCCCTGGAGCAGTGAGGAGCCCAGCTCGAGGCAGCTGGGGACAATCCATGGGCGAGGAAGATGTGTGGGGGCAGGAAAACACAAGGCAGGGAAATGTGGCAGCACTGGGAAAAGTCAGCGCTTTTTTTTTTTCGGAAGGTGCCTGGGAAAGGAAGCGATTGTTTGGAGCAGATCTTGATGGCTCCAGGCCCCTCATTGGGGAGATAACCAGGCACAGCCCCTCCACCGTGTGAGACCCGGCCTGGCCCCGGTGGGAAATGTCCCTCTACAGCTGGGCAGCTGCAGGGGGGCTCAGACACCAAAACACACCCCCCTCAGAGCTGGACTGACTCGGGGAGGGGGTTCTTGGGGTCCCCCAGCAGTGCCACCCCCACAGCCGCAGCTCCAGGCCGTGTCCCCCACCTCGGTCCTGTCCGTTTGAGGCTATTTTGGGGGTAAGCAGGAATTAGGCAGCTTTAACTCCTTTCTGATGTTGCTGCCAAAAATCTTGGCTAAGCATATGTAATGAGGGACTCGGTCATTCCTGGAGCTGTTACCCCCCTGCCCAGCGCTGATTTGCAATATCCACCTCTTAAACACCACCGGCCCGGCCCTCTCCTCTGCTTCCCACCACCTCTCACGGCTCGGGCTGGAGATTAGGAAACAAGAGAGGGGTTTGGGGCCTCGCTGTCAGCCAGGAGATAGAGCGGGGTTTGCTCTGAGGAGGGAATTATTCTGGGTATGAATTATGTCATTTTCCTCTCCGGAAGCGGCGCATGCTCCCGGGTGTCACAGCTGCCGGGGCCGAGGGGGAGGCTCCTTCCCCGGCACGTCCCGGCTCCCTGGCTCCCCAAACCACGAGGAGAACAACGGCAGCAGCCAGAGGGGGAAGGAAAATGAGCAGTGGCTCCTTTTCCCTGTCCCCCTCCGTCCCAGCTGCCTGGAGGATGCGGCCGCAGTTGTGCCGGGGCCGTGCTGGGCCCCGCGGGCTCAGCTGTGCCCGGAGCAGGGGAGATGTGGGGAGGATCAAAGAGCCCGAGCCCCTCTCCCAGCCCCCCGAGGAGCCCCCGCAGGGTCCGGGCTCTGCGGCACGTGGAGCATCCCAAGAATCAGAGCAAATGGTGGGGGGCTGCATCCCCCTGCCCTTGGCGGGGCGGTTAAAGATAGAAATGAGGGGATGGGATCGGATGGTGAGCGGAGCCAGGCTGGGGTGCAGCACCCCACACGCTCCCACAAACCCCTCTGGGAGCTGCTGAGGAGCAATGAGCACCCCCCAGCCCCTCTCCCGATGGCAGCCCTTGGATTCCTGGTGAAAGGGAGCATTTAGGGCCACGCTGGCACCCTTGGCAGGCGCCGGGGCGCGCGGCCGGCCCAGCTGCTGCCGCTGGCGCCAGAGCCGGCGGCGCGGGCCGGGGGCAGGTGGACGGCTGGCTCGGCCGCCTCGCTCCCCACAAAGGCTCCCCTTTCTCCGAGGCAGGCAGCATCGGAGCTGAATGAATCCTCCTGATTTATCTGGCCTCGTTTCCTCAAACGGTTTTTCCGCCCCGCGAGCGTGTCCGTGCTGCCGCTCCCCCTCCTGCTGCTGGCACGGCCCCGGAGCTCCTGCAGCAGCAGGTGGGCGGGGGTCACAGCTCTGGGGATCCCCCTGAAAATGTCCAGGGAATGGGACACATGAGCATTTTTTGGGGAGAGGCCAAGTGGTTCGCCAGCACCCAGGGAAGATGTTGGGGGTGCGTGCAAGGAGTGAACTGCTGGTGGGACTTGCTCCAGAGGCTCACATTTACCCCAAATTCCTTCAAAAGCACACTGTGACCTGCCCACATCCTCCCTGAGCGCTGGGCACGCAGAGGGAGAAGCACAGCAAAGCCCTGCTCCATGCCTGGGGGTATCACCCTGCCCACCCCGCACCCTGACCCCAGCAGCACCCAGGGGCCCGGGGTTCTGCGGGAGAGCTGGGGCTCAGACATGAAAAGGGCTCTGTGCTTTCTTCTTCCTGGTGTTATCCCAGCACAATGTCAATTAAAAACCTCTCTGTGTGAGGATGCAAATGCTGCCCGGCGTGCCGGTGCAGACCGAGGGAGTCACCCCGTCTCTGTTGGTGAGGGCCCAGATCTGCTCAGTTCACTATCTCACCCCGTCGGAAACCTTAATTAAACACTGCCTTTGATTTTGGGCGTGCTCCTGCACCCCGTGCAGCTCCTGCCGGGGCGTGCAAGCCTCCCCCAGCACCCACCCACTCCTCCTGCCCTACACCCACAGATCCTGGGGGTGGTGGGTGCAAACCCCCCCCGAGTCAGGGGGTCCCTGAACGCCGTGACATGGCACCACACGTGCGGCAGGTGTGGTAAAACAGGACCTGAGATAGGAAAATCTTCATCAGCTGTAGAAGGCTGAGACTGGAGGCTGCTGGAGGTGCCTTTTCCTTCCAGGGTTTTCCACTTGAGTTGACATCCACCCAGCCGGCCATGCATGGCTGTGTGTCGGGTGCTTAAAAACTTTTTAAAAAAAGAGAAATATCAACCCCAAGAAGACGCCGGGGGTCGTGGCTGCTGTTTCCACACCCTGGTGACAGATAAAAAGCCATCCACGCTTATCAGAGACGCCTTCCCCCAGCATCCCCCCAGCCCTGGTGACTTTTGCCGGCGCAGCCCCCTCCTCCTGCCTGCGGGGGGGTTCCAGCCGGAGGGAGAAGCCAGGCGGGTGCCTGACAGCTCACAGATGGGGCAGAGCAGCAAAGTAGGACAGCTTGGGGAGGCAGCTCTGCCTGCCCGGCCCCATTGTCCCCTTTTCTTCGCGGGAGGACGCGCGGGGCTCAGCATCACGCCGGCGGGTTTCCATGGCATTTCCCTGCCAACCCCAGCCAGCGGCTGCCCCGATCCCGGCCCCTCCGTGCCTGCTGATGCCTGAGCCCCGCGTGCTCGGCACGGCCGAGCCTCCCTCCCTCCTTCCCTCCCTCCCTTCCTCCAGCCTCTCCTCCGAGCTGGACCATGAGCAGCCGTTGGGGATGGAAGCTGCGGGCAGGAATTCATTGACCTGATGGCAGCTGCTCCAAGGATGTGTTTCACCTGCCTGGTGAAATCTGGGACTTTCCTGCCCGGCTAACTTGGACCAAGCACAGGATCAGCTCGTTTGCTGCTAATTTGCTATTTTGTTCCTGCTGCTACGGCAAATATTTGTGTGTGGTATGTGTGGAGAAGTTCCTCCTTTGTTCAGCTGCCTCTCCCTCTGCCAGTCCCTGCAGCAAAGGCAGTCTGGGCTGACTGTTGATGTAAAGTGGTTTGGCAAGGAAGATCCTGTCTCTCCCCAAAATCTCCATCAGTGATGGGCTCGGGATGGCACCAGGCTCCACTTCCCACCTCTCCCCCTCCCACAGACCAAGGGAAGAGGGGCTGAGCAGGGAAGTGAAAAGTCTGTAGGAATCCACAGCCAAGTTTGCAAAGATTTCAGGCATGCACTTCTGCAGACTCCTCTGTAGCAGAGCCAGAGGAGCTCCTGCTTCCCAAGGCATGGGAACAAACTGTTCACAGACTCTGTGCTGGAAGTCTTGATGACCCGAAAAACCCCCAAATCCCAGCTCAGGGCACCTGGGCTTGCTGGAAATACTGCCCTGTCCCAAGGACCTGTCCCTCCTGCAGCCAGTGTGCTGGAGCAGAACATTCCCTCATGGAAAATCAGGGGCTTTTATTGGATGCTGAGCTGCCCCACAGCTCCTGGGGCCACCCCTAGCCACAGATGGTGTCTGCTGCAGTGCAGGGAGGGGTTGGAAGGATGGCAGGGATGGCTGGGAGCATTTACACACCCTGGTCCACCCTGTGCTCCTCACAGAGCTCCAAAATGAGCGCAAGCACCATGCCAAATCCAGCCCTGAAGACAGAAACCGAAATTCATTTGCTTTGTTAATTACCTAATTACCCTGGAGATAAACAACAGAGAACATCTTGGGGGCCTTTCAGTGTGTTGGATGTCAAATCCCTCCGACCTCTGAGGCCACCCACAGCACACCAGATCGATTTTGGGGTGCCTTGTGCAAGGGGCAGTGCTGCTGAGCTGGGCAACAGCTCAACTCACACCCGCCAGGGCCAGGAAAGGAATTTGGCCTGCAGGGCCACATGAATTAGGATTCCTCCTCGCTGCTGCAGCCAGGTTCCCTTCACATCTGTGAGCTTTGCAAACACCCACATCCCCGCTGTGGGACATGTGGGTCCAAGGAGCCTGGGATGCACCAGCCCAGCTCCACAGGTGCCTCCACATCCACCTGCTGCCCCATCCCCGGAGCCGAGACAAAGCGTGGCTGCTTCCCTCACCCTCCCGCTGCTGGGATGTGCCCGGGCAGATCCCCCTCGCCTCGATGCAGCCACCCAAAACTGGCTCTGCTGGAGTTCAAACGTGCAGGGATGTCCCGGGGCACAGGCAGAGGGGACTGTGCCGACACGTCGCCCGTGCGTGGGGTCCGCGTGCCTCTGTCGGGAGCTCCACAAACCCTCTGGAGCTGGGAAGGAAGGATCCCAGCTGGGATAATCCACCCCAGGCCTCCCCGTGGTGCCAAACCCCCCCGAGGTGCCTGTGGAGGTGCGTGGGCAGGGGGTGCTGGTGCCTGGGCTCCCCGAGCCGGCCGAGCCCCGCGTTTCCGCAGCCGCGCTGGTTTCACGGAGCAGGCAGGGCTCCAGCTGGGGCCCGGCCAAAACCAACCCATTCGTTACAGTCCGGGTCTCAGACTGGGCTTTACAGCACCCGCGGGCCCGGCGTGGAGGGGGGATGCCCAAACCCACGGCTCCTGCCTGTGTCCCTGCCTGTGTCCCTGCCTGTGTCCCTCCAGAGCCAGCTCCGGAGCTGCAGGGTCAGAGCTCTGCTGGCAGAACGGAGGGTGGGGCTGCACTGCTCTAGCCGTGGAGAGGATTTTCTGCTCCCAAGGGCCAGGCTGCTCCCAGGAAAGCCTCGTGGTGGAGGCACAAAAGGTGCTTCTGCTCCCGTGGGGATCCTCAGGAGCCAAGCCCGGTGTGGTGGCAGGGAGAGTGCAGGAAACGCTCAGGCTGGGACCGGGGGGGATGAGGAACAGGGAAAAACATCTCCAGCCCTCCCTCCACCGGGATCCTTACGCTTAACACTAAACGCCTTTGGCACAAACGTGCCGCTTGCTCAAGCCCTGAGGAGGCTCCGGGGGCCGGCGGCGAGCCGGGGGCGTGCAGGAAGGCGGCTTGAATTACCCCAGCGGCCTCTGCAGAGCCAAGACCTTGGAAAGACTCTCCGGAGCCTGGGAAGGGTCTCTCTGCCAGGTGACGCTTGGGAGAGCAAAACCCTCTCGGCGTTTGGGATCCCGCATCGCAGCCGGGGGATGCGGGATGCGGGATGCGGGATGCGGCGCAGCAGAAGCGGCGGCTGCGGAGGCACGAGCAGCTCCCGGCTCGCTGCCCCGGGGCTGGGATGGCTCCAGCTGGAGCGAGAGCAGCCCCGTGGGCCGGCCGGGGGGAGCGGTGGCACAGCTGGACACAGCGGTGGCACTGGGGACAGAGGCGCCGCGGCTGCCGTTCCGCAGAGCTGGAGCGGCTGGAGTGCCTCGCCTTCCCTTGCCGCAGTTTGGGGGTTTGTGCTTGGAAAGGCAAGAAGCGGTCCCCAAAAGTTTGATGGTTTCCTCCGCGCCCCCCCTCCCTCCTTCTCGCAAGCAGCGCGAGTTGAATTTAATGTTGTTAGTCAGGCAGTGCCTGGCTGGCTGTGCCGCTCTGCAAGCTGATGGGGAAACCAATTGAGGGCAAAATTGCTGCAAACAATTGTCCTTTTGTCCCTTTCCCTGGGGTCTGTCTGCCAAGGTTAGTGGAGCTGAATAAAACTCACTTGAGCTGCAACTCACACAACATACCAAGGGCTCCTTTCGGGGCTCGGCGGGGCGAGAGGAGGGGGAGAGCAGAGCAGGGGAGGATGGGGAGCAGGAGGGGACGGAGAGGGGAGGACACGCCACCGGGCACCGCGATGTGGAGGTGGTACAGGGAGCATCCTGCAGCCCCCAGCTCTCCATGAGCTGAGCCGCTGGGATTTGGGCTGCCCCGGCACCAAGCGTGGCTCTGCTCACCCTCAGCACCCCAAAACTGCCAGTGCTGCCTGCCTGGGCAGTCCGGGGGGGCTGCTCTCCCATTGCCCCCTGCCCAGTGCCAGCCCAGAAGCAGTTTGGCCGGTCCCTCCTCATGCCCTAAGGAATCGTTCCTCCGTGCCCGTGGGCAAACCCCTGTAAAACACACGGAAATCAATGCCTCCTCCAAATAAATAATAGCACACTTGTTTGATTTCCTGAGCACAATAATTAAAAAGCCCGGGGGCAGGAGGCATTGTCTGGGCGCCCCTGGGACCCAGCTCCCTCAGCTGACTCTTTCTGTTCCCCCAGTTATTCTTTGCATTCTTTTTTTTTTTTTTTTTTTTTTTTTTTAGCTTCTCCGTTGGCGAATGAAAAATAAAAGCACTTTTTTTCCATCAATCTGGCTTTGTTACTGGAAGCTGATGCCTGAAAAGAACTTCTGTGGGGTTTTTTTCATGAGTAATGAGCACTTCTGTTCTCGCTGCCCAAACATGTATGTGTTTTCCCATGGGGATGCCCCTGGCTTCCTCTCCCCCCACTCCTCCACGTCTGTCCCAGGAGATTTCTTGTGTTATCTGTGTGATGTTTTAGAGTCACTTTTCCCTTTCCCTGCCATGGTGCTCATCTTTAGGTATTTCCTCACCTGCCAGGTGGTGCAGCAAGGCCCTGGTGGGACCAGCAGGCTCGAGCTGAGGGGCTGCTGAACTTCTGGGCTGGCACATCTGTCCCAGCCCCATGCCAGGGGAAAAGTGACATCTCAGAAGGGAAGGAGAGGCTCAGCCTCACCAGCACCTGACACAATATTTGGTGCTCCTCTGCTCTGATATGGAGACACTTCAGTCAGAGGGGCTGCTGCAGCCTCCAGCCACCGCCAGACCGTGGTGGGAAGCTGCAACGTGCAAGAAAAACAAAGCAAAACGACACCAAAGAGGGACCGGCTGCATCCCTATTATCATTCCTGGGTTTGTTTGCAAAGCTGCACTGGGCAAAATCCAATTTCTGGGGCTGTCTGGGAGCTGGTTTTCTAGGAACCAGCCGTGGGAAGGACGAGGGGCAGGCGGGCTGGTGGCGGCTGTGCTGCCGTGACAGGAGCGTTCCGCTGCCAGCACGGGCAGGTTTCGGTTCCTCCTGGGATCGTCTGCCGGAGCAGAGCGGGGCTGCTCCCCACCTGTCCGTGCTGGCAGCCCCAGGAAAGGCACATTCCCACCCTGGGCTGGGGTCCCACAGGCACAGGGGAGGGAAGAGGGGCTGCTCCAGCTGCTGGGGTGAGCGTTCCCACAGGTGACGGCGCTCCGGGTGTTTTTATTCCCCCCTGGAGGCCCTGATTTGCCCAGGGATGAGAAATCTCTCGCCTGCTTGTGAAGAGCAGCTGGGACAGCTGCCCCTAACTCAGTGCTTCCAGTGCTCCCAGCACAATCCACGTGGACACAGCTCTGGCCCAGCCACCCCTGGGACACCCCACTTGTACTGGAACATGAGCCTGAGGAGACCAAGCCCTCCTTGCACACCCCATGACCCCCAAAATCCTGCAGCATTCCCAGGAGAAACCTCTAAGAGGGACATCAGGAAGGGTCCCATCACCTGGCCACCACCTCAGAAATATTTTGCCTTTCCGTTTTTAGCTTTGCTGATGAGGAAAACCAAGAAACACCCCCAAAGGAGCTGTGGGAAGGGGGGAATGCCTGAAAACGAATCAGCCAAAGCCAGGCATTGCAGTTTGCAGCCAGGAGTGCTGGGAAGAGCTCAGCAAGTGCTGCACCAATGTGGCAATTAGGTTCATTTCCCAGGAAAACATCCTCGAACACCAGCTGAGTGTTGGTTAACCAGGCATTGGGTTTGGTGCTTGGTTTGGTGAGCTGGAAACCAGAGAGGCAAAGCAATATCCAACAAAGGTTTGCCAGCACTGCCCACAGAGCTGTGCTCCCACCAGCCCAGATGTGATTCTGACCCAGAGTGGTTTTAGTTTACAGTTGTGAAATGCAAAAAAAAAAAAAAAAAAAAAATCAAGCCTGAACCATTCTTTTTATCCCTTTTTGGCAAGTTTTGTTCTGAAAAACCTCTGAGTGCTGTAGTATTCTTGTCTCTTCCATCCCAGAGCCTGCCTGGTGATTTGAACCATCAATGAAAGCTGCTGCCCCGGCCACAGCAAAATGAGGCACTTTGAGCAGCCTGGACGTGTCGTTGGGAAGTTGCCATCAAACGCTGGTTAAAAAAACACAGCAGAAAAAAAAAACCTCAAAACAAAGGCGAGAGTACAAACAGACAGAGCTTGGGATCAGACTGAAGGCAGGAAGAAAAAGGAGTTATGAACTATATTTACTCTGCCCGAGATCCTTCACTTCTGTGTGTGGTTATTTATTCACCGAGGGCCAAATCGCAGGAAGCGCTCGGAGCCGGCGGCTCCTGGCAAGTCACTGGAGCTGCTGCAGCTGCCACGGCCATCCTGCCTCCCACACCCCTCGGGGACCCTCTCCCAGCAATCCTGGCTCCTGCATCCTCAGGGAGCCTCTCCCAGCAATCCTGGCTCCCTCATCCCTCAGGGACCTTCTCCTGGCACAGCCCAGAGTCAGCGTCCTGGCTGGAGAGCACAGCATTCCCAGAGGCTGCAGTGGTCCCTGTGGTGGTTCCCCCACTTCCAGATGGTGGTTTCCAGCTTTTCCAGGTGGTTTTTGAGCATTGCAAGCTGCCACCACAAGCAGCGTCTCAACAGAGCTGAGCTGGTTAAGTGAGAGCCCAAATTTCACGTGTTTGACCAGAGGAGCTGGGAAGGGGCTGGTTGGGCACCCAAAACTGAGTCCAGCCCCCTTGAGTTTTGTAAGGCAAGTGCAGAGGAGTTCAGACCCACCCCAGCATGGCCAGGCTGCTCAAAAGCAAAAGACAGCAAACGCTGATGGCTGCGTCCACATCATTTTTACTTTTGTTACTTAATTTTTTCCACTGAAATGCCTCCTGCTGGGGCGTGGGGCTTTCCTAGGGAGCCCCAGGTGGATCCCTGACCCTGCTTTCACCCCTTTCAGGGGCAGCAGGTGGGGAATGACTTGAAATGCAAAATCTCCCTTGTTTTCAGATGCTCTTAACACCTCGCTCAGGCCGGCAGTGAAAGCGTGGGCAGCCCTGCCGAGCACTTCACACCCAAGTGTGCAGTGCTGTGCCATCCCCAGCCCCAGATGCCGGCACTGGGACCAGCCAGAGGCTGCAGGAAGGTTTCCCTTGGCTCTGCTGCTTTCCAGGAGCAGCAGCCCCAGCGAGGGGTTTCTGCTCCTGCGGCTGCCAGGGCTCAGCATTCCCACGTGCCTCCACGCAAGGTTATTTTTCTAACATTTCTTGGTTGTTTTTTTTTTTTTCCACTCATCCGGTACGGTTGTTGTGACACTGCAGTCAGCAAATATCACTGAGCAGTAGGAAACGTGAGGTTTTACTGCTTCAGTGAGACTCGGCTGATGAAAAGGGGAAGAGAGAAACCCTCTCTGAGAGGGTGTGAAGCCCTCGTGTGTCACCCAGGGCCTCCCTGCACCCCTGCACTGCTCAGACCCCAAAATCTGAGCAGAGTCTGGTCCAGGGAAGCACACTTGGTGTGGGTGGGACTGTGGTGTCACCCACTGAGATGCCAGGGTGTCACTGCCTTCCTGGCACCCCAGGCTGGAGAGCAGGCTGGGACTCCCTCTCTGCAGGCAGCACACGAGTGGGGTGCTGCTCCCAAATTCTGCCTAAACCCCACGGGCTCGTGCTGGTGGCCGTGGGCAGCACAATGGGACATTTCGAGGGAACAATGTCCCCCGTGGCAGAGCTGGGGTGAACAATGGGCGCGGGGCCGCTGGGCGGCCAGGCTGCGGGACCCCGGGCGCCCCGGCCCGCAGGAAATCCTTTTATTTTTCACTTGTGCACTGAAACAAACACAAGCTCCTGTTTATTTCCTGGTCGATTGTATTTTGGAGGATGGAGGTGGCTTCCCCACGCCGGCGGTTTAACTCCTGCCGTGCCAGCTGGGGCTGTCCCCCCCTCTCCAGCGAGGTCGTTCCTCGCGCGCCGGTGGCCACGAGCGGGACCCCGCTTCCCCCGCCCCCGCTAATTTATGTTTAATTTGAAAACCTGCGGGTCATAAATAACACGTGCTGGCGTGGGAAGTCTGGGAAGCGGGAAGCCAGCCCATCCCCTCCCCTGGATGAGGCCGGGGAGTCTGGAGCTGCTGCTGGAGGAGTGATGCAACATCCCTGAGGCTGCTCCACACCAGCCACGCTCCCGTGGGATGTCCCGCTCTGAAGCACAGGGAAACGGGGTGGCTCTGGCTCAGCTGGGCACCTCTGTCCCTCCTGTCTCCATGCCATGCCCAGCCCAGACAGCCACCATCCCTCGAGCAGGGGCTGGCACTGCCCCGGAGCCCTGTCCTGTGAGGAAGAGGCTCCCACGGTGAGGCCGAAGGTTTGCCGACCTCAGGCTTTTCTCACAGCTTCCCCATCACATCCTCCCCTCTCCCACGTCTGCCGTTCACAGGCGCTGCTCTCTTGGCTCCCGGCCCCGGGGCCTGTGCCTGGGTGGAAACAGCATCCAGATGGAGCTATTTTTTCACATTTTTGGGGGGGAGGGGAGGAAGGTTTGGGAAAATGCTGCCGGGACCAGGAAAGCAGAGGGAAGGAGAGGATTTGAAAGGGGTCTGGTTAGCATGGCCCTGTTTCTGTAGGGAATGGAGGGCTTGGCAGGGAAACTGAGGCACAGAGCATCCCACCAGGGCAGTGTCCTGGCTGACAGTGAACTCTGACTCCTGCCCCAGGAATTAAATCCTTTAACTCCTGCCCTCAATGCAATTAGGGCCACAGCACGGTCCAGATCCCACTTCCATCAGCGGGAGCAGCTGCCCAGACAAGGAATTTGGTGCCACAGGCAGAACCCAAACTCATCTCTCACTCATCCAGAGCCCAGAGGGGGAGGAAAAGCCCTTCCACCCCTCCAGCCTTAAATCTCATCCACAGAAAACTTTTGAAACCCCACCATTGTGCGAGAGGATAAACATTTATTGAATATTTCCTGTTTGGCACAAATTCTCTGCGAGTCCTCTACAGCCTTTTTCTTCTCGGGTCTTTAAATGAGAATTATTTGAGTTGAATGTAAAGGAAAAGTATCCCCCAAGTGTGGAGCCCCTGGGAGCAGGGAACGAAGGGAAGCCCACGTGTGTGCCATGCCTGCTTGCTGTTAGCTATTAATTTCTGTCTCCCGAGGTCTGACATGAGCAATGCATTGTGCAAAGGTTGTGGGAATATTTCAGACTCTGCATCCCGGGAGAACTACAATTTCAGTTTTACAGGGTTTGGGGTATTTTTTTTTCCCCCCTGTTTCTTTCAAATGTGTTATTTCACTGAGTTGGAGCAGTGGTTATGAGTTACACAGTGCAGGGAAGGACGAGATGGGTCTGGCTGGGGTGGCCAAGGCATCAGTGCCTGGCCCCTTGTGTCCACAGAGCTCTCCAAAGTAGGCATGCATCAAATCCAGGAGCAGCAGTGTGACCCCACTTGCGTATTTGGGTGCAGGAAAAACCTGTGGGGGTGGAGAGGGGCAAAAATCAGAGCTGGAAAGGGGTTGGAAGTGGGGATGTGAACCCTGTGCAGCTGATGCTGAGGCAGCAGCCAGGGTGGGAGGCTGGTGGGATGGGGAACACACTGGGGTTTGGGCCAACACTTGGCATACCCTGGGCTGGGAAAAGCCTTGCAAAACATGAATTTTTCCAGCAGATCAGTCTTGCAACAGCCACTGGGGGTCTTCTGCTCACCACCAGTGCTTGGGATGTGCCAGCACAGAGCCTCTGGGCTGGAGCTGGAGAAGGTGGGGGCACTCAGAGCCACCCTGTCTTGTGCCAGAGGCAGAGAGGCTCAGGCTGAGATGAAGTTGAACAGGGTTTGGTCTGAAAGCATTCTAATTCTGGCCCAGGCACAATCCAAAGGGATTTATTTTTAGGCTCTGGGCTATCGCTGCTTTGGGTAATTGAATGGAAAAATGTATATTTAGCTTCTTTGGTGATATGCTTAGAAAAATAAGCTCCTGTCACTGTTGTGGGTGGTGATTTGTGCCAGCCCTGCCCTTGCCAGTGCAGGGAGGCATCGCCCACCTCACAGCTGGAGCCTTCAGCCCTGGATCTCTTGGACAGCACGGAGCTGGGAGCTGGATTCCAGGCTTCCTTCTCTTTTGCATCCCAGAAGGACCTTGCCACCCATCCTGCTGGCTTTGCCCTCGCTGTGCAGGTGTTGAGGGCAGCACCAGGCGCCCTCCGTGTCCCCCACAGCCCCGTGCCATGGGTTTCCCCATGGGGCATCACAGCCGAGCCCAGCACTGTCCCCTCAGCAGGGACGCTGTCACTTTGTGCTTTGTGCCCGTGGGAAGCTTTGGGGGCCTCTCTGGTGTGGAAGCCATGCACGAACACACCGCAGGGAGATGGGGTTTCCTCCCTGAAACGCAGGTGAGAGGCAGAAGGGCAGCACTCCCGAGCCTCTCACACTATAAATACACCACATGCACAGGAACCCGGGGCTATTTTTGCCTGCAGGAAGCCAGGATGAGAAGGAGAGCATCCCTCCCTCCCTCCCCAGCACGTTGCTGGCAGTGGGACGTGCCCAGGGCCAGGACTGCCTCTGGCAGAGGGTGCAGGGTTCCAGGCTGCTTCCCATCATCTCCAGGGGGAATGGCTGGGATAGAGCCTGTGGTGGGTGACCCCAGAGCCACTGGACCCCGTCATGTTCCCCAGCACCCTCTGGTTGGGCAGCTAATGGAATAGCTTGGAAAGTTGCCTTCTGCAGGACTGAAATCAGCTCTACATCCCACGGAGATCTGACTGATGTCCTGCATGGGAAACACCAGCACTGGGTGAGGCCTCTGAAGCCCAGCCAGTGTGGGAGGCACCACTGGGGCTGCCTCCTCCTCTGCTCAGCTCTCAGACAGCTCTCTCTGTCCTGACTGCCTCCTTGCTCAGCTGTGTCTTGGCTGGCATCACTTCCCTGGAAGAAGCCAAAGGCAAAAATTGCACAGAACCAGGAACCATCAATGGCAAATCCCCAGCAGCATCATCACTAATTGCACAGATGTTATCACGCCCCCCCAGCAGTGCCTGTCTGTCTCTGCATCCTCTCACCTCTGGAAACTGGGACCCAGAAATGTTTCTTGGTGCAGAAAAACTTAAAGCAGAGTCCTGTCTTTGCCAGGTGCTTGCTCAGTACCTACCTGTGTGTGTGCCTCTGGGTTTGAGTGTGTTTGTGTGTGTAGAAAGCACATTTTGCAACAGACAAATGGGAACAAAATATTTCAAGAATGTCTCTTAAATCAAGTAATCTTGGGGAATTTGACAGCCAAGGTCACCAATGACTTTTGGTTCTTGTTTGCTCAGTGTGGAGCCAGGGCTGGGCTCTGCCCAGGCAGGGCCCCATGGCTGAGGGGGGTGTCTGGTCCCCAGCACCCTGAGGAAAAGCTGTGTGTCTTGAGATCTATGTCCAAGAGCAGGAATAGCTTCAGGACGTGGCTGGAACCCAGAGCTTCCACCTCAGGAGCAACCCTGCCTGGGGAGTGCCTCTCCTCCGAGTCCTGGCGTGACCTGCCGGGGCACGCTCCAGCTCCGGCATTCACCAAGAGAAAAGAAGCAGGAAAAAAAAGTCAGCTCCTCGTGATGCAGCCCAGTAATTACCTGTTATTCTCATATCGAGGTAATTAACAATTAGGCAGCTGTCTGAATCACATGCAGAAGAACAATCATTTTGTTATTAATGGATTCTATTTAACAGGTCCGATTTTCCCAGTTTTTTTTTTTTTCTTCTTCCTTGTGCTCTCATGAATTATCCTCGCAATTAAACCTGCACCAGAAAGAGGGAGGAGTAGTCCTAATATTTACTGAACCTTGCAAAGCATCACATTTCTCAGCTTATGAACCTGTCACAAGCCATCGGGGGGCTCTGGCGGTGATGGGGAGCCCGTAACCCAACACCCTGCGCTGTCACCTGCGCAGCCCCGCCGGCTCTGCCCCGCTGCTGCCGGCAGCTTATTCATTTCACTGCAGATAAAAGCCATTATTTACAGTCAGTTACATATTTCCGTTGGCAAACCTCCTCCCTCAAGAGCAGGTTTGAAAACATCCCGCTCAGCAAACCGAAGCCAGCCCGCTCTGGCACAGGGAGCGGTGCCCCCCTGCCTGCCCCGTGCCCCATGGGGCTGTGCTGGGTGTCACCCCACCATGGTTGTGGTTTGGGGGGCAGGGATAGCCTGGATGGGCCCCTCACCCTCGTGTTCCCTTTGCTGGAGGCACCTTGGGCTGTCCCCAGGAGTGCTGTGGGGTGGGATGAGTTCCCCTTTCCTGAGCACTGTGTTGTTGCTCCCGCATTGCTGTGCCTGAGCAGAGAAACACATTCATGTTTTCATTTAAATAATGTTTTAATTTAAACCCCCTGAACACTTAGCACAGCCCAGATCTGACCCTTAGAGTCATCTCCCATGGGTGCAAGAGGGGGTTTTGGTCACACTGCCAGGACTCTGCAGGGATGGGGACTTGCTGGGCTGCCTGGGGGACAGCAGGGATGAGGTGGAGGGGAATAGGCACAAGGGGGATAATCCCTCTCCAGGGAAAATTTAGTTTTCATTTTCTCACCTTTTCACTTTTTCTCATGCCCCAAAGCAGGAGGGTTTGACTCCCTCCCAAACCCATGAATCTGGAGTTTCTTTGAAGAGGGGATTTTTTTGAGTTGTTTCCTCCATTTCTGACTGTGGACCAGTCCAGCTCCGGAGTTTGTGTTTCCAACAGCCAGCCAAGGCTGTGCCCTTGCAGCTACCCTGCACAGGGCCAGGCACCTGCTCCGCTCTCATTTGTTTGTTCCAGGCATGGAGTTAGGGATTTCACTGAAAAACAGGAACTTTGCTGGACAGCAGCTGCTCCGAGGCAGTGAATCAACTCGTCCCACTGACGCCCAGCGGAGCCGTGCCAGCGCCGCGCTCCCACGTCCAGTGCTGGCACGGCTGGGGTCCCCACGTGTCCCCAGCAGTGTCCCCAGCAGTGTCCAGGGACTCAGCCAGTGGTGTGACCACCCACAAGGCAGCAGTGAGGGGTCTGTGGCTGCTGTCCCGGCCCCACCACTGCGCGGGAGTCAGCGGCCACGGCCAGGCGCGGACAGCTAATGCCTTTTGTCCCAGCCTGACTTTTCGCCTCCCAGCGGGATTAGGATGGGATGACCGGCAAGGAGGACCTTAATCCCATTAGGGATCCTGGCGCAGCCCTGTGGGGCAGCCCTGGGAACCGGCCTGGGCTCTGGGGAAGCAGCAGGAGAAGCAGCAGCCTGCAACACCCCGTGTGCCCCCATCCCACTCAGCCCTGTCTCCACCAGTTGTCCTAAATCCACTTTGCTCAGAGCGCTGAGCACAATGCCCTGGTATGCACGGGCAGCAAGGGGCACATGGGCATCCGCAACCCCTGGCAGGGTTCAGCCTCCCACAGCTATCCACCCAGCAGCATTTGGAGCAGGTGGCCCTTTTGGCCCATTTGGCCCATTTGGCTCATTTGGCTCATTTCTCCACGGGGTCACAGCTGAGCGGGCAGCAAACCTTCTCCCGCCTGGAGAGAGAGTTGTTTTTCTCCCCCGCCAGTTGCGAGGAGCCGTGTTTGTCTTTCTGTCCCTTCCTGTTTACTCGCTGCCATCAGGACACGCTTTGATGTGTTTATGCTGCTGGACATCCGTGGGAGCATCGTCCCGCGGGCTCCTGCAGCTCCCTGCTCCATGGGGCAGGGCTGTGGCTCCATCCAGGCCTTGGCAGAACCCAGGTGCCACAGGGGCACGGCTCAGCCATGTGCCAGAGCAGGACACCACCACCCTCGGCAGCTTCTGCACTCCAAAGTCCAGGTGACAGCACCAGCCCAGCCCAGCTGTGCCAGGAGCAGACTCCAAAGGCACAGAATCCTGCCAGGAGTGGGGAGCTGGTGGTGGCACGCGGGTCCCACCAGGCAGCATCACCTTGTCCCCATATGTTGGGACAGGAGGTCGTTCCCATCCATCCTGGGCTCCAGGTGTGTGTGGTTTCTTTCTCTCTTGCAGTCCCTGCTTCCTCCCGGCCTGGGAGTCTCCCCGCCCTGCGCGGGAGCTGCTGCATTTGAAAGGTCACCGGGCTTTGAAGTCGGCGGCTGCGGGCGGCGGAGGAGGGATCACACCTTGCTGGCATCTCCCGGCCGGCCGGTTCCCAGCCCGCCGCCCGCGCCGGCCCGTGCCGCAGGCGGAGGTGCTGCCGGGGGTGGAACGGCACACGGCCCGGCCCGTGCCACCGGGCTGTGCCCGCAGCGTGCCACGGCAGCAGCGACCCCGTCCCTGCAGATGGGGGAACAGCCAGGGAACCCCGAGCCCCCATCCCGCTGCCTCTCCGGCGGACAGGAGTGACCTCTCCCCGCGAAGGGGTGACAAAGGATTCTGGCGTGGCAGGGACTTGTAGTTAAATTTATTTTTCAGGCTAAAGCTAAGAAAAACAATAGTTATCTAGGAAAGCCAGTAGATGTAATCATTGTGAACTTCAGCAAGGTTTCGATACCATCTCTCACAGTATCGTGTACAGGGTCTGGAATTGAACTCCATGATCCTGACAGGTCCCTTCCAACTCCGCATACTGTGTGATTCTGTGAAAACCCACAATGATTTTCTGGGAAAGAAATCGCTCACGTAGAGCTGCCCATGAGCAGAGGTCTGGGAATGGGCTCTGGGGCTCCTCCAAAAGCTTTGGAACCGGCTGTGGCACCACCAAACCCCACAGCCAACGCTACGGCACGGGGCAGAGGATCCGGCCCAGGGGGTGCACTGGGCATCACGGGGGATTCCTGCAGCTCCTGGGTACCCCAAGAACGGCTTGCAGGGTCCTCCCTCCCTGCCAGGCTGTGGTGGGACACCCTGTGGTAGCACAGGGGGCTCCGTGCCACTGCTCTCCCAGCGGAAATGGCATCTTTGGGCCGATTTCTCCTGGTTCCCGTCTTCGTGTGCCTGGCTTTGATTCGCAGCCGAGCCCTGTGATAATGTGGCTGCCTGGGAAGGAAGGGAGTAGAAGGAACTGGCTATTGTGTTTGGCCCCTCTCCAGGAGGTGTTTTTGCTGGGAGGCACCAAGGTCAGAGCTGGGTGGGAAGCGTTCCCCGATAGCAGCCCTCACACATGTGCCCAGCCATGGCAGGGGGGGACAAAGGAGCACCCCCAGCACCCCAGCACGGGGCTGCCATTGCTACTGCAACAGCCCAGCACACCCTGCAGCAGTGCAGAGGATGTGTGGCCCTCCCTGTGCGTGTTTCAGGGGGCAAAGACTGCTTTGCAGACGTTCTGGAAAGTGAAACATCTCCCAGTCTTCCCGTTTCCGTGAGGAAGGAAAGAGGGGGCGGTGGGTGAGAGTGCCCGTGAATGGAGCATCAGCAAAGGCTGCTGTGCAGAAAATCCTTTTTTACTGTCTTTTTGTAATCACTTAAGAATTTCAGCTGTCTTCATCCCAGCACAGGAGTCCCAAATCCCAGAGCTGTGAGAACAGAGCTGGCACAGAACTACCCCTGAAACTCCCTGCTGGTATCAGTGGCATCCCGGGACCCTGCAAGGCAGCCCCCCCAGGGCCAGCACGGCGAGAGGGGGCACGCCCAGATCTCTGTGAGTGATGTCTCCCAGAAAACCTGCCCGAAACCTCTGCGGGGCGAGTGTCCACACGGCATGACGTTTTTCTTGAGCATGTGCCCTGGGAGAGGCAAATCCCAGCAGCACAGAGCCGGGTGAAACTGCGGGGATGCCAGCGTGACTTGGATGAGCTTGGCATTGCACCACGGTCCAGAAATCCAGTATCAGGTTCATGCCTGGGCTTGTGCACAGAGAATCACGCTTGGGTTTTCACTGCTGTGAGCGATGGTTTTCGATTATTTAGTGGAGATATCAGAGGAGGTTTGATCCTGATTCCACACACTCCGGTGAGCAATTTATTTGCTGAGGTGATGAAAACTGCCTGGGCAGGAAAAGGGGGAATGGAAGAAAAAGCAAAGAACGGATGGCCTCAAAGGGAAGATGCATGTGAAATACAAATGTGTCC
Organism: Onychostruthus taczanowskii; assembly: GCF_017590055.1. Taxonomy (NCBI): domain Eukaryota; kingdom Metazoa; phylum Chordata; class Aves; order Passeriformes; family Passeridae; genus Onychostruthus; species Onychostruthus taczanowskii. Next base: position 8,468,907 of record NW_024499796.1, read on the forward strand.
CACATGTCCCCAGGACTGGGACAAATCTGGGCTGGGGTCTGCACTCCAGAGAGTCGGGGTCACCCCCTGCACCTCCTCTGTGGGTGGGAGCTGGTGTGTGCAGAGCTGCCCCATCCCCGAGCTGGGTGTCTGTGACACCCTAAATAACCGAGGGACAGGAGAGGGACACGCAGGGTCTGCAGCACCAGGGTGCAGACAAAGGCGTGAACAAGCACGGAGGGAACAGGGACACGCACCAAAGGACAGGGAGAACTGCATTTCCAGCAGCCCGTGTGGTTGGGACGGGCCTGGGGACAAGCACATTGTCACTCGCAGCTCCATAAACCCCACCAGGCTCTGTTTACACAACAGAGAATGTTTCAGTTGTTTTATGGAGCTGGATAGGAACAGCACAGGGACCAAGGGGCCAGGGCCAGGCTGAGCAATGCCTGCCCGGCACCTGCTCTCCCCTCACAGCCCATAAAGACATTTTATTTTAAATGTGACACAGATTTTATAGCGCAATTCTGCAGCAGCACCTTTCACCCAGGTACAAACAGCGCGGGCAAAGCTGCTCCTCGGGGACGTCTTCCCGCCTGTCACTAATCCCTGGGTGAGAGTTCCTGAGCTGACTTTACACACTCAGAAATGATGGCCAGGAGCAACCCTGCAATTAAAACCAGTTTCAGCAGCCCGTGAGGAGGAAAACTCCGTGAGTGCCAAGCCTGGTGCGGCAGCCGTGCCAGGGCAGGGACAACACATGGCACCAATCTCTGCCCATGGCAGCAAGGACTGATTGTCCTTTGTCCCATCCCAGCCCTGGACATCCTGATGGGACCAAATCCCACTGCACTGGTGGGAGAAAAGTCGTCTTCCATGGGGACGTGCTGCCAGAGCACTGTGGCAGAGGGATGGCACTCGGTGTGATTTAAGCTGTGACTGTTCAGGCACAATCCTCCACTCAGCTATTTAAGAAAGATAAGATTAAAACAAATCAGGATTTAGACCATTCTTGCAAATCCAGCCTCTTTTCTCTGGTGCCCCAGAGAATCATGCCTTAATCCCATTATGGAGAAGTTTGGGGATAGTTTCACCTCACAGACTCCATGACCAGTGCATTTTTATCTGCTCAGACTTTTCAGGATGCTCTACCTGCTTTGATTCACACTTAATTACTAAAAATTAGGTTTTTTCAGAGCATGAGGGAGGGTGGGGGTGCATGTACCAGCATGAGGAGGGCTAACCCTCCGTGCTGCTCCAAAATCCAGGCGGCAAAGCAATGCCAAGTCAAGCACGGTGGGGAAAGCAGGAGAGATCCAGTTTGATGTCTGCCTTATCAGTCTTATTTTTATTGCACCGAAGGTATAAGAGCAAAATATTGATTGTGATGATAAAGAGATGAAAGTGTCAAGAAGGAATAGGCACACAAGTTACTCAGGCGATTGGAAGCCGCCTTGGTTGTATTTAACAGGCATTTGCCATTAAAGAAAAACGCCTGTTTTTATTTAAATAGCCTCGGGCAAATTTCTCACTAAACCAACTTTCCCACGCCAGCCCAGTGCTCTAACTCTGGTTTTTGGCAAATTTTTTCCTGAGCTGTCAAGGCAAAATATATATAAGAATGCTGGTCTCACTTAGGTTTTTTTCCAGCCCCTGGAGACATGAAAATAATTTACAGATGTGCATTACCTGTTTATATTTGTATTAAGTTTTGCTTAACGGACATGATTTTCTTAGCTTGCAGTAACAAAAAAATATTCCCAGAGTTTCACTCATTTAATTTTAACTTATTAAAACTTTTAAACATGTGTGGAGGTTTCATGTTTTTAAATCACTAATCACATGGACAGTTGCCAAGGTTTCTATTAAAGCCTTTTACAAACACTATTTTTAAAAGGACCTAAAATCCCATTATTTTTAACCCCTGAAGACCACTCAAAAGAAAAAATTTCTTTAGATTTATGTCTTATTCACCTCTTATTGCAAAAAGATTTATGCTCAGTGCTGACTTCTGCCTTCCTCCCTTTTTTACTTTTGCTGGTAGGAGTCTCTGGAGGAGGCGTGTGGGAGAAGGAAACTTGAGGAGGTTCCCCACAAGGATCTTGCAGCAGATCCCTCAGTACCAGGGGAAGGATGGAACCAGATTAAAGCGGGACATCTCGCAGCAGCGCCTGGCTGGAGGAGCCATCCTCGTGTTCAGGCTTCCATGGGAAACCACAGAGGACCTTTTAGCTCCCTCCCAGCAGAGCTTTTTCCCCAAGCAGAGCCCCAGAGCTGTGGGGTCACAGAGCCCCGGGGTGATGGCAATAAATAGATGTATTTGACCTCCTGTGCTCGGGGGACGAGGCGACGCGGCTGCGCGGCCGCACGCCCGGTCCGCCTGTGTTTATGCTGTGGACACCACACAGACCCTTCCAGCCACGGAGGAAACCCAGGGCCAGGGCTCTCTCCTGGCTTCCCACGTGCCTTTCCAGTCCAGCACCTCCAGGAGCAGCCTGGGACACACGGTTATCCGGTGTCTCCACCGCCCTGCACATCCCTCAGCATCACCAGCTCTCCATCCTCAGATGGCACATCCCTTCCTCTTTCCCAGGTGTGGCACCCTGAGTGCCCCGTGTCCCCTGGCATGCCCATGATGATCCAGAGGGGCAGGGGGGGGTCTCTCCCAAGTCTCAGGGATCAAGTCCCAGAGCGCAGCTGAGCTGAATGCACGGTGCTTTCTGCACATGGGGAACAAGCCCGGGCAAAGCTTCGGCCGGCATTTCCAGGCAGGTGGAGCTGAGATGCTCCCTGCTCCAGGGGCTCTGATGGAGAGGAGGAAAGGGGAGAGATGGAGAAAGAGCACAGAATCTCCATCTCCAAGGATGGCCAAGTGGAGAAACCTCAGGCTGTCCTCACACCTCCAGATGAGGCTGAGGATGGTGACAAGGTTGTGGTGGCACAGCTGGGGTCACATCCCACTGCCCAGTTGTTGTCACCATACGTGTGTCTGCATGGAGGATAGAACAGGCAGCACCCATGTTTTGGAATTATTCCAGGCTCAAGCTACCAGTGGACCCTGAGTGGCACCACAGAGAGCCCAGGGCACTGCTTTAGAGCCCAGAGAGGGGAAGGCAGGAGGAGCAGGGAAGGAGGGAGCCGCGGGAGCGAGGTACCGCTGCAGGGCTCACGCCTTTGATCTGGTGAGCAGACTCTGCCCTTCGGTTTGTTTAATTGTTTCACACTTGCTCTGGAAATAGTTTACAACAGGAAGCAGTGGGATAACAGCAGGGCTGGCATGGGATGGGATGAGCCCGGGGGCTGGTGGAGAGGTACCCTGAGATGAGAGACACAGATGACCACGGTGTCACCTCCCTCCCATTAACCCGTTGCCAACCCTTCTTCCCCTTCCTCTTTCCCAAGCTTTCAGCCAGATGCTGGCAGCCATCCCTCCATGTCCTCACGTTTAGAGCTGTAAAAGCACCATCCAATACCCTCCAACAGCCTTGAGGTAGACACAAGAGTCCAATGGGATTTGAGTACCCACATCCCATGAAGAGTTGGTACCCCAAATTCTCCACACTGAGTTTTTGCTCCCCACTTTTGCAGGCACTGCAGCCTCACTGAGCAGGACTGGCCCCCAAAGCCTCATGAGGAAACATCATTTTTAAGTACCCTCACACGGGCTGCTCCCATTAGTGGTGCTCTGTGGGTACAGCCCTGAGCACCCCCTGCAGCCACTGCTTGCAGGAGACACCCACAAACACTGGATTAAGGGCTTCAACCTGTCCTGGGCTCAGGGCCTGGATGGATTTCAGGTGGGGCATTCCAGCTTGGTTTTCCAGGCTTGATTGTGGCCCAGTGGCAACTGGGGCAGGAGTGGGGCTCTGGGGATGAGGTCACGGGGACCCCCTGTCACCACTGCTCTAATAGCAACCTGCACACGTGTGGGGGTTGTGGGGCTGCCCCTGGGTTTGGCTTCCCCGCTTCTCCCAGAGTGTTTGTTTATTTGTGGATGTGGTGCACGGGGCTGGCCAGGCTCTGCCTGGGAGTTCATGAGTTCACAGCACAAAACAAACAACATCCGACCCAGCTGCAGCACCTGCGGGGGAGCTGGGTGGGAAACGGCTCCACGTACCTGTGCACACCTGAGTCCTGCTGGGGGTCAGAAGGGGAACCCCACACTGCGCTTCCCAGCACCCAGGGGTGGTCAGTCCGTGTCCTGGTCCCCCCGTACAGCCACCCCATTGCCGTGTGTCCCATGGTTTGTGTGCCCCAGGTCCTTGCAGGGACACACCATGGGACGGGCTGGGCCTGAGGTCTCCTGTGGTCACTCAGTGGCTACTGCGGTCCCGGGGACTGTGCAGGAACTGGGGGGGCTGTGCAGGGACTGGGGGGCTGCACTGGGGAAGCTGTGCAAGAACTCCACTGAGACCATGGAGGAGCTACACTGGGATTATGAAGGGTGTGCATGGGGGAGGGCTGCGTTAATACTGGGGTGGGGGCTGAACTGGGGGTGCACTAGAGAAATGTGGGACTGCTTGTGGGGGCTGCATGGAGGTGTCCAGAGCTCTGCTGAGGCTCTGTAGTGGTTGCACGTGAGAACTGTGCTGGAGCTGCACTGGGAATGGGGGGCTGCCCTGCGGAGTTTGGGGGACTGCAGGGGGAGGCTGCACCGGGGGTGAGCGGTGGCTGCACGGAGAGAAGGAGCTGCACCCGCTGCATCCGCGTCTGCTCGCGGGGGGCTGCACCGGGGGTGTCCGGTGGCTGCACAGAGGGACGCGGCCACCCCGGGGCTGCCCGTAGGGTCTGAGCGGACCCCGCAGCCCCACTCGGGGACCCTCCGTGGCGGGAAGGGGGTTCCCAGCGGCGGCCCCCCGGGCTGGGCAGGGAGGAGCGTCTCTCCCGTCCCGTCCCATCCCCTCCCGTCCCGTGGCGCCCGGCCCGCCCCGCACCGTCCCGTCCCGCCCCCCGCCGCCCGGCCCGGCCCGCCGGGGCTGAGCAGCCGCGGGAGGCGCCGCGTTCGGAGTCGCTGCGCTCGGGCGCGCTGTGTTTGGGGCTCCCGGCGGGGCGGCGCGGACCCGCACAGGCACCGGCTTGGCTCGGCTCGGCTCGGCCGAGGCCCCGCGGATCTATGCGGCTGTGAGCGGCGGGAGCAGAGCGGGATGGAGCGGCTCCTGGCGCCCGGCCTCCTGGTGCTCCTGCTGCCCGCCCTGACGCGAGGTGAGGGCCGCCGCCGCGGGCCCCGCACCGGCCGCCCCGCAGGAAGTTTGCCGGGAGCGGGGCCGGGAGCGGCGGGCACCGGAGCCCAGCGGGGCACGGCGGGCACCGGAGCTCGGCGCCGTCGGGGGGTCCGGGCCGGGAGGTTCCCGTGGGAACCGGGACTCGGCTTCTGCGGCGGGACCGGAGCGCGGCGCCCTCGGGGGGGTTCCGGGCGCGGGGTCCTCGTGGGAACCGGGACTGGGCTCGGCTCTTGCGGGAGAACCGGAGCTCGTTGCCGGCGGGAGAAGCGGGACCGGAACCGTGTTGGGAGAGCGGGGCTGAGCCCCGCGGGGGTGGCCGGAGCTCGGGGGAGCCGGGGCCGGGACGGCGCGGGAGAGCGCGGCGGGGCCGGGGCTCGGTGCCCCGAAGGAGGCGCTCGGGGCCACCGGGAGCCGGAGCTGGGTGCCCGGGGCTGCCGGGGGAGCGGCGCACTCTGCCGTCGGGGGGAGCGGAGCTCGCTGCCGGGGGAGCCGGGGCTCGGCCCGGCGGAGGGGCGCGCAGGGCGGCCGCGCTCCTGCTGCTTGTTCTGCGAGAGCTTTTGACCGTTTTGCAAATTTTTCTCGGTTTCCTGTTTCTTGAAAGTCGGGGCCCCCCGGGCCCCCCCCCCTCCGGGGCGGGTCCGGGGGTTTCGCCGCAAAGCGCTGCGCGACCGTCGGGGGCAGCGGGTCGGGGCACGGGAAAAGAGCCCCTAAAGCGGCCGGGGGTGCGGGACGGAGTGGGGAGCAGCCCACCCCGGGGGGGTCGGGACCCTGCAGTGCCCTTCTCCCCCGGGACCCAGCTAGTAGCCCCCTCCGGAGAGCCCTGAGAGGATTTTGGGGAGCGAAGGCAGCGGTGCTGCTCCCACAGCAGGGCTGGGAAGCCGTCGGAGGCGAAGTTAGCAGAAAGTTGTGCCCGGCCGGAGCGGTCCCCAGCAGCGCAGTCCGTGTGCCGTGGAACACGGAGCCCCCGCGGGGTGACGCCGGGCTGCGTGGGCTCGGAGCCCATCCAGGGCAGGATCTGGGTTGTGGCGGTGGCGGTGCGAAGCTGCAGTCGCTCAGTGTGAAACTGGCCCGGCTGCACACGCGTGTCGCAGAACCAGTTACCGTGAAGAGCGAGCGGGCAGAGAAGGGGAAGAGCGAGCCGGGGTGGAAATCGGAAGCGATTCTGGTACTTTCAGCGAGTTGCTGTGGTAACTCTGCAGAATTTGGCTCTGAGGGCCAGACAATGAAACCTTTACTCACAGCAAGTTATGACGGGCGACTCATTTCGTTACCGAGCTCGTGGTAACTAATGGGCCCCGGGCTGGATGTTTTTTCCCAAATGGCATTTGTCAGTCTAGGGCCTGATCTGGGGTTTCTCTCTGTCAGTCCTCCTGCTGGAGGAGCAGGCACAGCCTACCCTCAAACCCACCCTGGGTTTATTTTTAGGTGAGCCTCTCAGTGCAGGGGCCACACAGTCCCTGTCCCGTCCATCACCCTGCGGGTGAGGGCTGCCAGGTGCTGGACCACACCAGGCTGTGCAGGCACAGGGGGTCTGGGCGTCTCAGTGAGCCTGTCCCCAGCCCAGGTGACACCAGGGGATGCAGCCCCCCTGCTGCCACCAGGGCCCTGAGCTGTGGCTAATGCTGTCCCTCTGTTTGCAGGTTTACGGTGCTCGCAGCTTGCCGAATCCTGCCTCAACGGGGGCAAGTGTGAAACTTTTCCCAACGGGACGGAGGTGTGCCAGTAAGTATGGAACAGCCAGAGGATTTTCATCTCCCCCGACCAAAGTTATTGACATGCATGTTGACTTTGCTTTGAAGGCTCTGGATTTAATAGGGCAAGATGCGTTTTCTTTCCTTGAGTGGCAAGAATAACCTGCTTGTGTAGGAGTCACCGCGAGTTTGGCAGGATCGGGGCTTTGTTCCTGGCTGGGTGGAAAAACATGGGCAAAGGGCCATGTTTTGCTGGTGTTAGCCTATGCAGACTGCCCTGCTGATGGAGCAGGAGGTAGGGCCAGCCTGCAGCGCTCCTTGGACCGTCGGGCGGGGATGGAGGCTGTCTGTCTGTCTGTTTTCCAGCTACTCCCTCCTGGCCCCGAAGCATTGCCTTTCAGTCCCTTGCACACCAGGGTGACCGGTACATCTTCAGTAAACACTCAGGAGAGGTTCCATGGCATGGCTCTGGCTGCTGGAGCTGCCCCAGTGGTGTCCGTGGGCTGATGAGGCACTGCCAGGGGAGCAGGGCACCTCCTCCTGCAGCTCTGCCAGTGCTGGTGCCAAGCTGTGGTCTAGCCTGGCGTTCCTGGTGGGACCTGGCACCCAGACTGGGTCTTTCTCCAAGCTGATTGTGGGGGAACGGATGTGTAAAGCGTTGGGACTCTTTGAAGGACCAACCGACCCACCGCAGCGATGGCCGATTCACTCCAGGCTCCCAGGGAACAATAACCAAGAGAAATGAATAAGACTCCAGCTCCCTTTTTAAAACTATTCCATAAAAGAAATGTGAATGGGCAAGGCTCTGTTTTCCGGCCAGATTTCCCCTCTGCCTGTTGAACATGGCCTGAGCTGCGAGCAGGCGGGGAGACGTTCCCACCCACCCCAAATTTCCAAATAGGAAGTCCTCGGCGGAGGAACCTGAAGGCATTTCCAATCCCAACCTGTTGAATGGCAGTTTCCCTTGACAATGTGTGTTGCTTTTTTGCAAATCCGCCTGGGTGCCGTTACTCTGCCCAGTAGCCGGGCACCTCCCGCCCCTTCTCCAAGCTGAGCCCCCCAACCCTTTGGTGCAAATAAATCAGCAAATCAATCAGGCACATGAGCAATTTAATGGACAAAGGCTGGGTCCCTTTGTGAGGCACTAATGAATGCACGCCACTTTTTTTTGCACAGAAGCCCTTACCAACGCTTGACGCTCTAAATCTTGTTTTCTTTCATTCAAAGAGCGACAGCTGGGATTCGGTCGAAATTCGGCAGCTATTGTTAAGGGAGGCAGATTAATGCTGTGTGACTAATCATGTATGGCTTCCCAGAATGCCCAACCCTCCACCCCCTCCCCAACCTTACACCCCTCCTTTTCCTTGTGGTCATTCTTTCCTTTTTTTCTTAAGTCTCTGCAACTCCTGATTTACATTTCATGTGCAGATGGTGATGGAATCTAATTAGATCTGATGTGTGCGAGCTCTATTTGGAGAAGCCTCCAAAGTAGGCTCGGGGTGGGTTGTTTTTTTTTTTTTTTGAGAGAAAAAGTTAACTTTAAAGAAGTTCTTGGTTGCTGGCTGTGAATAACCACTTCTCTCTTGGCTGCGGATGCCTTGTGAGCGGGTGTGAGTTATTTTTGCAGGAGCACAAGGTGCGTGCTCTGGGTGTGTTAAAGCTCTTGTCCCGTGCAGGGCGATGGGGGCAGATACTGGAGGTACAGCCAGACTGAAGGAGGTGCAACTTCCCAAGTTACCTGATAGCGACTCGCAGAATCCTGGTTTTTCACTTTGTTTGAATATCTCTTGACGAGGAGCTTTGCTTCCAAGCTTCTTAAACAAAGCAGAGCCAAGAGCACAAGATACCAGACGCAGAAAAGCTTGGCACTGCCCTTTGGCGCCTGCGTGAAATGCACCATTTTGGCTGCTGGCCACATCTCTGCTCGGCCTGGCACTTAACAAAGTTTGGCCATAAAGCCCCTTTGTGCTGCCCCCACAAATCCAATTAGAAAGTGGAGTGAAATAAATAGTGTACGAGGGGGATGCTGCTCCAGAGGACGAGTGTCCTGGCGTTTGTGGCGGGACAGAGCTCGTTGGGTTACGTGGAGCCAACTCTGATAACTCCAAGCCCAGGTTATCAGCCCTGCTACGGAAGGGAAACCGCCAGTGCAAGACCAGGAGCTTTCTCTGCTTTTTATTATTTTACAAGGATAGTTTGTAAAGCTCCAGGTGCCTTATCTTGCTTGTCCCTTTGCCAGGCGGTGCAGGGCACGCAGGGCTTTAATTGAATGGAGGGACCAAGCATGGGATTGGAGGGATTGAGACAGAAGCACCCTAATTAGGCTCCTTTGGAGCTGCTTTCCATCTTGGCAGGGTAATCCGGGTCTTTCAGCGCAGGCAGAGCAGCAGCAGTTTTGTGGGTCTTGCACAGACCCCAGCTGAAGGCTCTGGGTGTTTTTGTCCCAGAGCTGGAGCTTTAAAAGGTCCAGGCTGGAGTTGGTGGCTGCTGCGGGGCTTGGTGGGAGGTTCCGTGCTGCTGGGAGCTGTGACATTCCAGAAAAGGCCCTTGCCTTGGACTAAGGCATTTTCCCAGACTAAATGAGAAGGTTTTTCCAAGAGGTCGTTTTTGACTTCTAGTGATAGCTCCTAATTAGACTGTTGGATAACCCTGGTTTTGACTGGCATCCCTGCAAATGAGTCGGGCTGATTTTAGCTCCCTGTGCCATGTGACATTTATTCCCAGGACCTCCCTTGCTCCGCTAGTTAAAAGCAGATGGCATTGAAAGAGGGCTGAGCTTCCAGCCCTGCTCCACCAGCCTCTCACCATTAAAGCCAGAGGAGCTGTGCCTGGGTTCTCCTCTTGCTCAGAGAAGCAGAAGAGATGGTGGAGGGAAAGAATAAGTTAAATTAATCACTGGGCTTGTGCTGAAAAGGGGGAAAAGTCGGTTTGCTAAAGTACTTCCTCTGTTTATGAATCAGCACAGCGTTGTCGTTCAGCCAGGGCAGTGGCTCCTGAGCTGGTGCCCGTTGCCACCACCAGCTTCCACGGGCAGCGGGCCAGAAACATGGGAAGAAACGTTCTGAAGGGGACCGTAGCGGGAAGAGGTGATTATTTTAGCTCAAAACTCTTTCAGGAGACAACCAGGAAGGCAGAGGAGTGATGTGAGCCCCGCGAGCTTCTGTGCCCTTCAAGTTATTCAACTGCTCAGTCATTGTTATCTCATTGTAAAGGGCGGAAGTTTCCTTCTGGTTTGGTTTTTCTCATGTGCTTTAAACCCAACGTTATTTCCATGAAATAATAACAAAGAAAAAATGCAGTCTCGGTGCTGGAGAGGAAGAGGGTGGAGTGTTGAACAATCAACCAGAGGAAGCTCTTAAAGAAGTAGACGAGCAGTGATTCAGCCATGTTGAGAACTCTTGTTGGCTCTTTCAAGTCTGATCTCATTCTCGGAAAGAACAAGGTGGAAATGGGTAAGAGGGGAGATTAAAAATACCAAAGTGTCACCTGTTGCGGATTCCAGTGGAATAGAAACTGAAGCCCAGCTGCTGAGGTCATTGGGACAGCAGTGGGGGTGTTAGCTCTTGTCTAAGAGAATCTCTTTGTGTCTCTGCTCTCTGCAAGGTGTCTCAATGGTTATCAGTTGTCTCAGGTGGTCCCACTCACTTCTGCTCTGTGTCCTTGCGATTTTATTGCTTGGGCTGAAGTTGTTTTGCTTGGTTTTTCTCGTGGCTTGGATGCCTGTGGTGGCCAGAGGGTTGTCCTGTGTGACGAGCGTGGGATGTGTTTGAGAGGAGATCTCTCAGCAGGTGCCACAGCAGAGAGGTGAGCAGATGCAGAGGGGATCAGGAGCTCACAGAATGGTTTGGGTCAGAAAGGACCTTTAAAGGTCATCTGCAGCGAGCAGGGACATCTTCAATTTCCATGGTCTCGTGGTGTGAGCAGTGCACGGGGCTCTGCTCCCTGGGGCTGGAGGTCACTCACTCCGTGGTGTGGGGTATGTTTTATTCCACCAAAATCTCTTCCATCTCAACACCTGACTCGCTGTCTTCCTTCCTGCTGGCAGCCACAACACGTCCATTTGTTCCAGATGATACCTCACACCTGGCCTCACCTCCCAGGCTATTATTGTTTATTGTATGTAGCATGAGGGTGACACGTATAAGTCACTGCTAGACCAGGCTATTCACCAATTAAGGGCTCGGACAACATAATCAGGAGGCTGTTAGCAAGTTTTAAAATAACATTGTTTGGAAATTAACCTGCTTTTTCCAAGCCTGGAGGTGTGGTGACCCTCGTTTTGCTCGTGTTGGTTGGTGTCCCAAGTGGTGGCAGCGTGTGTACATGAGTGGAATGTGAATTTTATAGAGCATCAGCGTGTTTAACGAGGGAGTAGCCCCAGGGTGCACTCAGGGAGAGCTGGTGAGCTCTGGATCTGGATGGAGACTTCTCTGTGGTTAACGTGCTGCCAGGTGAAGGTTTTGCACCATGTGTTGGGGCTGCAGAGTGGAAGAGCCTCTGGGGTATAACTTAAGCCCCCCTGGGAAAGCAGACCTGCTGTGGGGTCTTGGTTGAGTCCTGCCTTCTTCCCAGTGGCCAAGAAGGTACTCAGGATCCCCTGCTGCACTCAGGGCTGTGTGCAGGCATCCTTGAGGACCTGCCTGGGATTGGGCAGCACCAAGGGGCACTTGGGCTGCTCACTCACCACTCCCCAAGCTGGGCTACCCTGCAGCTCTGCTTTGTGTTCAGAGTTAGAAACACCAGCAGTCTGGGGAAGTGATGGTTTGGGATGATTCCAGTTTCTTCCCAAATGGTGTTTTCATCTCACTGCGTGCCCCTGGCACAGGGTGCTGAGCCCCATGCCTGAAGGGTGGTGCTATCCCCCCATCCCAGCAGCTGTGCCCAAATCCCATCAGTCCCTGATGCTGCCTTGCTGCAGGGTGCCCTCATGAGCCCGGGTTTGCTGCAGCCAGAGTTCTGGAATAAGGACGGAAATGCTGCTCTGGGGTCAAGGGGAAATGCTGGATTTTGGATTTCTCGGGTCTCTGAGTGTGGAGGCACCCAGGGGCAGAGAGCTGTGAGGGTCAGGCCCTGCTGACTGGACTGCAGAGCAGAGCTCCTGTGTGTGATGTTGGGAAGTCTTTGCAGCACCTGCTGGTGCCAGTGACACCAGACCATGGCAGCTCCCCAGGACAGTTAGAGATGCCCAGCTGGGAACTCCCCGGGGTTTAACACCTGGGTTGTGCTGGTAGAGCAGCTCAGTGCTGCTTCCAGCTGAGCATCTGGCCAGGTGTGATGGTGCCTGTCCAGGTGTGAACCTGGACACCCACATCTGGACTCTGCCTTCCTCTCGTGCACATCTGGTGGGTCAGGTCCTCTCCTGTCACCTCCTCGTGCTGGCAGGTCCCCCATGGGCAGGTCTGTGGTTGGGGTTTCCACATATCTCAACAATTTGCTGGTGCTTGATAGGGTGATCATGGAATTGTGGAATAGCTGGGGTTGGAAAGGACCTTAAAGGTCTCGTTCCACCCCCTACCATGGGCAGGGACACCTTCCACTAACCCAGGCTGCTCCAAACCCTGTCCAGCCTGGCCTGGGACACTTCCAGGGATCCAAGGGCAACCACAGCTGGAGGTTCCCACTGGTAAATGCAGTGCTGGGTGTGAGAGATGCAGGAATAAAACCTCTCTGAGGTGTTTGGAATGGGGGAGAGATGTTTGGCTGGGCTGTATGGGGAGCTCTGCCCCCAAAAAGATTATTTTCAGTTGGAAGGAACCTACCATGATCACTGAGTCCAACTCATGCCTACCACATGCAGCAGAGCTCATGCTGTGCTTAAAGCCAGCCATACCCGAAATCAGTTCTGTTGGGAATCCCAGATCACCCTGAGCTGGAAAGGCCACACAAGGATCATTGAGTCCAACTCTTGGCCCTGCACAGAACAAACCCAAAATCCCAGTGTGTGCCATGGGAGCAGGATGCTGGTGAGCTCAGGGTGTGCCTCCCTCACACAGCAGTAATTAATGTCTGCTTTAAGCTCTCACCCATCACGTCCTCCCCTTCCCCCCGTGGCAGCCTGGAGTTAATATTGGAAAAGCCAGTTAAACAGTTAATGTTTAGGCCATGGTTATTAGGCTCTTGCACATTTCCAGCAAAGGGAGCCGAGTCGCATTTTAATGGGAAACTTTCATGCTCAGTCAAGTTGCAAAAATTTATTTGCGCCGAAGTAATTTTCTTTTAACAAGTTTTCACCCTAATTCCCTTCCCCAAAACCTGGATTTAATGGTATTTATATGGGAAATGGATTTATTAAGTTTTAATGATGCTATAACGTTGCCCTTATTTAATAGAAGGGGCACCCTGCAGGCAAGTGGCCAGCGGTGGTGGGCTGGGAGGGCTGGGTGCCACAGGGGCACCCAGGGGTGGGGAACCTGTGGCTTTGGGCTTGATTTAAAGTCACCATGGCTGAGAGTGGCAGTGCCAGCTTTGCTTCTCCCCTCTGGGCTGTGCATGATCTGTTGTCAGGCCGGAGTTTGGCATCCTCCTCATCCTCTGTGGTGTGATGTGATGCTCCCTGCGCCTGTCACACCTGTCCCCAAGAGGAGCATGGCAAGGAGCCCTTGGCACTGTGGCTTTTGGCTTTGTCAGTGGGGTGATGGGGACCTCAAGGGCCCTGCTGGCATCACTGCTTGGGGATGGAGCATTTGTGAGTGTCCCGTGGTTTATTTTAAGGAATTTTCTGCTGTCAGCGAGCAGCCATGGAGGAGAGCATGTCCCCAGCACTCCCACCCTGCTGGAGCATCCCTGCTTGGGGGGAACAGGATGAGACCCTCCCAAAGGCACTCCTGGCTGGTTAACCCATGGGATGGCTCCTCTGGAGCAGGTGGAGGAATGTGCCTGTCCCTGGGATGCTTTGGGGCGGGCTGGGAGAGTGACCCCACGGGGGAGCAGCAGGGAGGGGGGGGCTGTCCCCGGCCCCCAGCCCCTATTAAAATGTTAGACACAGACCTCCAAGTCAAAAGGCAGGGCGACAGACGGCCCTTTCACAGGGCCTGCTGCTCCCCACAAAAGGGGGGTTTCCAGGGGAGGGGGGCAGGAATGCGGGCTGCGGCCGGAGGGCAGAGCCGCCACCATTGTCCCTGCTCCCTCGGCGAGGGCGTCATGTTGACACAGGGATTTCTGCCGGCAAAAGGTGTCGGAGGCAGAGGCTTCCCTCCCTCTCTCGCCGTTTCCTTGGTTAAACTCGGCAGCAGCAGAAATCCCGGGATACAGACCCCAGGAGTGACACCCGTCTGCTCTCGGGGCCTTAAGCACATGGTTTCCAAGTGGGCGAGAGTTTTGTTGCTAATATCTATTTTTGGGAGTTTTGCTTGCAAAGGGCAAAAGGGCAGCAGCTCCATGGCTGTGAGGTTGAGGGGAGCTGGATCCATCCCTGCCTGGCCATTGCCACCTCTGCCCACTCCCCATCCCGCTGAAACATCCCCAGCAGGAATTTCTTTGGCTTTCGGTTGGCTTTGTGCCACGGGGCACCCGTGTGCTCTGCAAAACCCCCCTCTCCTCCTTGTTTATAAATATCAGGGCTAAATTTAGCTTGTTTAAACTTTTGGTGGCTGTTCAGATCCTAATCGTAGGTTTGAAGTTCAGGATCAGACGAGTGGGATGGTGGGGTCACGAGTGGGAGTTTTCCATATTTGGCTCTGGGGCAGCGTGGTGTTTAGCCAAAACTCGGTTTGAGGGGGAAAGGGGAAAAAAGAGGGAGTCCATCATCACTTAGTGAGGTGGTGACACTGGGGCTGTGTGTGTGCCAGAGCTCTGAGAGCACAGCAGAGTGAATTCAACCTGCATGGGCAGCAAGTGCTGGGTCCAGAGTGGGGAAATCCAGCAGTTACCCCAAAAGAGGTGGTGAGGGAAGAGTGACCTCAAGCAGTGCTGGGCTGGCAGGCAGCCTGGGAGGTAGAAATTCCTCATCTCCCCCAGATTCTGACTTTTTCTTCTGCTGGCTTAAAGAATAAAACATTTTTAGAGGGCAAAAGCAGGGAGTACTTGCAGGGGGTGTTCTGAGATGCCACAGGGCCGGGTGCTGTTCCAGTGTCTGATGGGCACTGTGGGTGCTCACTGGGGGACCTGCCCTAGAAAAGTGACACAGGTGGGTGATGGGACCATGTGGCAGCCCCAGCCCAGGCTGTGTTCCCTGGGGATCCTCTGCTGGAAGCACATCCTTCGTGGTCACCCCATAAATGGGCTCCTGCAAGAGAAGGATCAGGGGCCAGGGTGAGCAGAGTGAGCCGGGCTCCCACAAACAATGGGGCTGTGCAGCTTCACACCGGCAGAGGATATAAAAAACATCGACTGGGGAAAACAAATATTTCATAGCAGCCATTGTTGAGGGTGGGAATGAGGCAGAGTTTTGTCTTGGGCTCTTCCTTCGACATCTTTCATGTTTGTTGTGAATGAAGCTCCATTGAAAGGCAGCTCCTTCCCAGGTAGCCAGTTACCACCCGTGAATAGCCTGGCCACTCTGCTTAGTAATGGGATTATATTGTTTTTCATTACAATGGGAACTTTGATTCCCAAACTGTCCTGACTAATGTCTGCTTAAGAAACAAAGCCATTTTTTTTTCCTTCGTAGGAGGAACAGGGCTCTAGCATTGTTTTTTCCCCACTCCTGTCCACGAGTATACCCAGCTTTGGGAATTCCTTTAGTTTCTCTCCAGATGAAAGTCTGGATCTTAAAATCTCAATTAGATGACTTGGGCTAGGTCAAAAATGAAATGGAACAAGAGAGAGAAAAAAAAAACACATCAAAGACTTGGGATTGCAGTTTGCTTTTTTAATTAAACGAGAATGGAGATCTGCTCTTGCTTTATTAACCTGATGTCACTTGGAGTAACCTGCTGCTTTGCCAACCACCTCCCTGTGTGAAACTCTGCTTTTTTCCCAGGCTGGTGTCCCAGAGTGTTTAATAAAGCAGGACCTGGATGAGACTTCTTAAAAAACCACCACTTAGGTCTTGAGTTTTGGGTTTTGGTTCTGGGAGCTCCGTGGTGGCTGCTGGAGGTTTCTGTGGGGCTGTGCTGGCGCCGGGGCAGCTTTAGGGTGCATCAGCCAGTCGGGGTGCCCCACATGGGTGAGGGCAGCCCTGCCTTCATGCCTTGGCTCTCCTGGGAGCTGTGGTGAAGCCTTTGGTTTGTTAACAGCCACACGTGCCAGGAACCACCGAGCCAAGCTGCAGGTGAGGTGTGGAGCCAGAGGGGGCTCAAGCAGCTCCCCCAGCCCATGGCTACCAAGGAACAGGGAGCATCCACAGCCCCATGTGTTCCAGGGAGGTCAGGGCAGCACCCAAAAGTATTCCTCATGCCCCTGCACCCGTTTCCTTCTGTGTGCTCCTGGTGATGCCAGGCGAGGTTGGGGCAGAGAGCAGGGTCCTGAGCTCTGATTCCCCAGCAGGATTGTTTTCCAGACCTCCCCGCCTTCCCCTGGCTCCAGAGTGTGCTCCAGTGTCAGCAGGATGTTTCCAAGGCAGGAAACCATCCTGGAGACCACAGTATGCACCTGCTGCTGCATGCATCACGGGAGGGATTCCTGGGGAGGCAGTGGAACGAGAATGAACGGAATAAGCTGGAGTAAGAAGCAGGTTTCTTCTCTCAGGGAGACATATCCCCAAGCACTGGCCTTTCCTCTGGTCAGATTTGAGCCAGGGGAGCTCAGGGCTCCCTGGGCTGGCAGTGAGCAAACGTGTCTTACGGGAAAGGGTGTAACTTCAGGAGAAAGCTGGGGTGTCACTGCCAGGCTGTGCCAGGCAGGGAGCCACTGGCACAACTGGAAAGGTGACTCTTGTGCGTGGCAGCCTGCTGGAAAGCAAGCTCCCTGCTGCCTGGGCTGTGCTGCTGCTGGGGTGCAGGGGAAGCTGTGGGGCAGGTGGCTGTGGTTCCCATTGTCAGCCCAGGGGCTGGGGTGCAGGGGAAGCTGCGGGGCAGGAGGCTGTGGTCCCCATTGTCAGCCCAGGGGCTGGGGTGCAGGGGAAGCTGTGGGGCAGGAGGCTGTGGTTCCCATTGTCAGCCCGGGGGTGACGCTTACCCCCAGAGGTGCAGGGCTGTGTCACTGCTCTGCACCTGGGAGCAGCCTGCACTGCCTCTGGGCTGTTCTGCAGCTAAGGGAGGCTCTCCTGCGGGTTGGTTCTCCTTCCCTCAGCTGTTGCCAGCAAACATGTGAAATCTGAGTGTCCTGCTCACGTTCGGCCACTTGCTTCGCTCCATGGGGTCCCGACCATGCTGGCACAGCCACCCACGGGTCACACAGCACATCTGCTGCTGCACGGGGCTCTGGGGGTGTGGAGATCCCAAGGGGGGACCCTCTGCACCACTCAAGGTCACAGTTGTGCTTCTGAACCTTCTCTGTGCTGGGGTGGCTCTGCCTGAGACTCTGGGGCTCATCTGAGGTGGCTGTTCTAAGCCACAGTGGCATCCCCCAGCCCAGCCTGTCGGGGTGGGGGCCTCTCCCCATGCTGGGAGACCCTACACCCAGCACCAGGGAGTGTCCTGGTCCCATTAGTCTCAAGTGCCCCCAAAATGGTGCTTGAGTAAAGAGCTGAGCCTGCCCTGCTCAGCTTTCCCACGCTGCTCGTACCTTGGGGAAAACAACCACGGCCGTTTATGCTTCCAGCAGCTGAGGGTGAGGAAGAGGTTAGGTGATAGCAGAGCAGATAAGAGGCAGCCTGGATGTGGGGCCAGGGGCCAGGCTGGGGCTCCCCACCAGCCCCCTGTCCCCTCCTGCAGTGTGGGGCTGTCCCTTGAACCTCCCCCTCCAAAGGATGGGCATGGGGACAGCCCGTGCATGTGCTCCAGTTTACACCCGGTTTCCACTTCGCTTGTTGGGGTTTTTTGTACATTTTAAGCCCAGAGTTTTACCTCCAGCCCTGCCACGGTCTCGGCATCCCTTGGGAGGACACGCTGTGGCCAGGCAGGAGGGCAGTGGGTGGTGTGAGCTGGGGGGTGATGCCACATCCAGGACATCCCCCGTGCAGCCAGCAGCCCTGAACACACCCTGGCCCTGGGCTGTGCATCCTGAATCTGAACAAAGCCCCCGTGCTGCCATGCGGGAACGCCTGGGTGTCATCTGTGCCGGCCGTGGCAGATGGCAGCTTAGTGCAGAGAGGAAAACATTAGTCTTGGGTCAGAGGTCACAGAAACATCTGCCTCGGGATGCTTTCAGTGCCCGCATTGCTGCGGAGGGACAAAACCTGTTGCTGGTGGCTTGGAGGAAAAGCCTTGAGCACCACGAGTGGGGACAGAGCCAACAAAGGGCTGGCAGCACCAGAGCCACACACAGGGAGCACCCAGAGCACAAACCACAGGCTGGGGGGCTGAGGTGGGCACCCCAGCTCTGCCACCTCTGCCAGAGGGGCTGGAAGCTGTGGCAGCGCAGCGAGCAGAGCTGTGGAGCAGAGCTGTGCCAGCAGCTGGCTCTGATACTCCTGCAGCTCATTCATGCTGTTGATTTTCTGATCTGCTGAGCTCTCCTGGAGCCCTGCTGGAATAGCTGCAGCGTTGAGCCTCTGGTTGTAACTCCTCAAGGATGTGCAGCAGACACAACAAATGCACGTGCCCGTGCTGAGCAGATCCAGATTTGGCCCAGGCTTGGTGCTGGGAGCAGAGTGGGAATTCAGGGCTGCAGTTGCTGTTCCCAGGCTGTCCCCAGGGACTGCTGTCTGACCTTGGACAAGGCCTTCTCCATCACCCTTCACACTGGCCATGAATCATGCAGATTTATGGCCGGCAGCTTGGTGCATTATTAATCGTGTCCCCCCTCACCACAGTTTGCACTTGGATGCTCATTCTGAGGGGGAAGACACATCCCAGCCTGGTGCTGTGGGAATCCAGCTCCCAGCCTCTGCCTGACCCCCAGAAACAAAAAAAAAAGCCACTGGGATGGCCGGCAGCCCCAGACACCCGGGGGGTGTAAATCAGAGTGTTCACCCCTGCAAGGAGCACCCTCATCCACAGGGGTGGGACTGGCTGCTGTCCCCTGTCCTGCCTGCTCCCGTGGTGGAACACACCCCAGAAGTGTAGAGTTGGGAGATTTCCTGCTGCAGTGTTGCTGGGAGAGGGAGAATTGTGTGTTGGAGCAGGGCTTGGCCATCACCGGGATGGGGATGGGGATGGGGATGGGGATGCTGTCACCTTCCATCAGTGGCTAAAACAGAGCACTTGATGCCTCCTCAGCACGTTAATGAGTCAATGGAAACAGTGAGGGAGACACAGGGGTATTTTTAGCCATTCCTGCCTGGTTTGGGAACTGGGTGCTCGTCATTCCTGGAGCTGGGACTGTGACCACACTGGCCTAGCTGAGGCTTTCACAGAGGCTCCTCAGGACCCCAGGCAGCTTGGCCACATTTCACTGCCTCAAAGCTGATTTCTAATGGCCCTCCTGAGCTGTTTTGATCCTGCAGCACCCGCCCTGTCCTCTGCCAACACGTATATCTGTAATTAAAGCCGAGCTTTAATGTCTCCTATGCTAATTTCCATGAACTGCTTGGGGTTTGGTTTGGGTAGCCCTGGCTTGGGAAATGCCAAAGGAAAAACCACAGGGTGATCTTCACCTGGCTGAGCCTGCGGGGATGTCGCATCCTCCACGTCTGCTCACCTGGAATCCCTGACACCACCTCATGTTTTTTTAAAGAAAATAAAGCTCAGCTCCCTGGGCTGAGCTTTAGGAGAGGTTTTTGGTCCCTGGAGAAATAGGTGAGGTTGTAGCAAACCTGGGAGTTGAACTTAGCTCTGCTGAATCCAGCCTTTCCAGACCTGGAAAAGTGGAAAAATAACTACAACTTGGGTTGCCCTGGTTCTTCACCTGGTTTTTGATCTCTTGCTTTGCATGCGAGACTTGTCTCCAGGCTTTCCTCTGCAGCCAGGACTCTCTGAATCTGCTGAGGTCGCTGGGCTTTGAAATGCAGCTCCAGTCTCTGTCTGTGGGTGAGCTCTGGGACTGTGAGGGGAGGGAACAGTGAAATTCATCCTGTGGCTTCATCCACAGCTGGGAATGTGCTCTCCCCTGCTTGTCCCAGACCTGCTGTTGCAGAGAGGGCAGGAACAGCCCCGTTCTCTGCTGGAGCATCTACAGAAGATGCAGGAGCAGTGTGGAATCCACCAGGTGTGAGGGAGGAGGCTGTCCTGGGCACAAAGAAACCAAGATGACTTAGAAACCATGGAAGGATTTGGGAGGTTCCCCGTGCTGGGAGCTGTGTGTGCAGGTGGGGAGCTGCTGGGCACCTACAGAGGGTCTGTGCTGCACAGCCCCACGTGGAATGACAGAAACTCCTCCCTGGGTTAGAGCTGTGGCTGCTGGATTGGAAGGGTGCCTGTGCTGTGGTGCTTTTTTCCTGAAGATTTGCTGGGAATGCCCCTTTTGGGAGGAGAAATATGGAGCATGAGTGTACTCTGGACTTGATGGGCCACCTGTGCCCATCTCAGCCCTTCCAGGCTGAACTCTTCCCTGCCATCTGCTGCACTCTCCTCCCTTCTGGAGCTGACTGTGGCCATAAATCAGCTCTTAACACAAACAAATAGAAATCAATTTTAAAATAATCTACGAACTCCATGAAACGTGAGGGGTTTCCTGAAGCACAAGCCTGGAAAGCCCCTGAGCAGCCCAGCCAGGTGTGAGGCAGCCTCCAGCCCGGGCACTGCCGCTGACCCCAGCTCACCCTGTGCCTTCAGGCAGGGCCTTCCCTGTCCCTGAGGCTTCTTCTTCCCATCACTAATTAACCTCCTGGCTAATAACCACGCCCAGATTCGGGCTGGGATTTACTTTGGTTTCCCATCCATGTGTTCAAACCCCCACTTGCCTGCGCTGGAATCAGAGAATTATTAATTCTCTGAAAATTAATTGTGCGGGAGGGCACTGGGCTGTGTGCCCCTCTCCCCGACCTCACAGCGCATGAACCCCAATTCCAGAGAGCCCTCCTGGCCTCCTGCCTTGGCCTGGGATGCCGAGCATCCCCTCGGGTCCCCCAGCATCCCCGTGTCCCTCTCCCTGGTGGCACCACCGCGCCCAGCGCTTCCCGCGCTGCCACCGGACCTCTTTGTCCAGCATAATTTTTTTTTTCCCCTCTCCTTATTCCCCTTTTTTTTTTTTTTTTTTTTTCTTTCCCTCCAAAAAAACCCTCCGCTCTCCGCCATCCCCCGCCTAGCGCGGGGGGGATTGTTTTAAGAAAAAAAGCGTGCGCGCTGCGCTCAGGCGGGCGTTTTACCAGATGACTGCACAGCCCAGCGGCGTGCCTGTGCCTGCTCCTCTCGCTGTCGCTGCTGCCGTGCCCGGCCCCGCACAAAGAGCCCTTCTCAGGCGGCCCCAAGCTCCGCATTCCCCCGCGCAGCCACCCAGAAGCGCCGGCGCTCCGCGGCCGCGGCGCCCGGGGCTCGGAGCCGCCGGCGAGCCGGGCACGGTCCGCGGGCGCCGGCAGCTGCTGTGCCTCATTAGGATGCACACCTGCTCCCCGCCGCCCTTTGTGTGCCGAGCAGATGCCCTGATTTATTATTATACACATTTTCTTTTTCATTTGGCCTGGATAATGCCGTCTCATTAACTCAAAATGTCTCCGAATCCTGACAAATTCTCACACAATCCCCGACAATGAAATCAGAATTGGGTTAAAAAAAAAAAAAAAAAAAAAAAAAAAGGAAAAAAAAAAAGGGGGGGAAAAAAAAAAAAAGGTGGCACCTGAGAGGGGGAGCGGGAGCGGGGCTGAAACGTGGTCTTGTCGCCGGCAAAGGGATGTGGCTCCGGGCTGGGGCGGCTGAGGGTGGGGTTTGCTGGTTGTGCTTCACCAGAGGAGCCCCACGGGCTTGTTTTGGGTGACTGCTGTGCTCTGCAGCACCCTCTGGGACCCCCTGCTCACCCCCTTGCCACAGGAGGCTCAGGAATGCAATGTCCCCCCAGATCTGATGGCAGCATGTGTGAGATGGTGGTGCCCTGAGCCTGACCTGCCACAGGTGCCCAGGTGCTGTCACCTTCCCCACCCACCACCTCCAGCTGGGGTTGCCTTACCCCCAGGCAGGGGGGCTTGTGCCTCATCCCTGGGATTTTTTTGTGTCAGGTGCTCAAACTTGGTCTGTCCTCATCCTCCCCCCTCTGCAGAGTCCTGCCAGCCACACATCCTGCCCAGGCCCACCAGGATGGCTGGTGGGGTTTGCCCTCAGGGCATATCTCTGGTGCCAGCTCCGGTCCTGCTCCAGTCCAGGTGGCCAGTGGTGACAGATGATGAAGCTGGTGGTGGCATCAGGGGTTCTTTTCTCAGGGTCCCCACGCAGAGGGATGCAGCAGCCAGAGCCACTCACTCCCCTTGTGCAGGGTTTGGCTCTGGGGAAGCTCTCAGCTGACTTGGAGCAGCAGGAACTTGTCCCACCTGTTGCCAGCCAGTGCTGAGCCCCTGCTTAATTGTGTTTGAGTGATTTAGGACTGAGGGAGGATAAAAATAGCCCTGGTGCAGCAGAGACTCCAGCGTGGGCAGGAGCAGGCAGGGAGCAGGGCTGTCCCCATGCTGCCTGGCCCTGTGGATTTGGTGTGGGTATGGGGATGCTCCTCTTACCCTCACCATTTGTCCCTTGTGCCTCGATTCCCTCTTCAGCAGAGAGGGAAGGGAGAAGAATCTCCCTGCCATGAGACGCAGGATGTCAGCGCCGTAACTGCGGTTGTGCAAGTCAGCACAGGCCCCTCCACGGGGGACGCCTTTGTTCCCAGCACCTCTTTCATCCTCCCCTTCCCAGCCCGGAGCAGCCAGGGCAGAGCCTCGCCGCTGCCAAACCCGCCGTGCGGGGCTGGGCCGGTCCCCGGGGCGCACGGTGCCCTCGGGGCCGCTCGGTGCCACGCCGCTGACGGCGCGTCTCGCCCCTGCCAGGTGTAGCGGTGCCTACGTGGGCGAGCGGTGCCAGCTGCCCAACCCCTGCCTGAGCTCCCCCTGCAAGAACGCGGGCACCTGCACGGCGCTGGTGCGCGGCAGCACCGTGGATTACAGCTGCGCCTGCCGCCTGGGCTTCACCGACGAGCTGTGCCTGACGCCCCGCGACAACGTGTGCCTCAGCAACCCCTGCCGCAACGGCGGCACCTGCGACCTGCTGACGCTCAGCGAGTACAAGTGCCGCTGCCCGCCCGGCTGGTCAGGTGAGGGGGGTGGCACCTGGGGACGCGGCTGGCATGGATGGAGTGCCACAGGGGTGGTGAGGTGTCTCTGAGTTTGGCTTTGGGGAGGGTGGTCTGCAAAGCTGGTTGGGGGCGGGTGGATGGCAGCTGAGGGAATTGTGACCCCACTGCGCAGGTACAGCCAGATGCAGGTCTGCAGCCTGGTGTAGATCACCGCCACCAAGAGCTGAGCTGCTGTTTGCATCCTCACCCTCCCTCCTTGCCCTCCCCAGGCAAAACCTGCCAGCAGGCCGACCCCTGTGCCTCCAACCCCTGTGCCAACGGGGGCCAGTGCGTGCCCTTCGAAGCCCACTACATCTGCCGCTGCACCGCCGGCTTCCACGGCGCCAACTGCAAGCAGGACGTCAACGAGTGCAACATCTCCCCGCCCGTCTGCAAGAACGGGGGCAGCTGCACCAACGAGGTGGGCACCTACCAGTGCTCCTGCAAGCCGGCCTACACCGGGCAGAACTGCGAGCACCTCTACGTGCCCTGCAACCCCTCGCCCTGCCAGAATGGGGGCACCTGCCGCCAGATCGGGGACACCACCTACGACTGCACCTGCCTGCCAGGTAGGGAGGGGAAGGCATGGGGCAGCACCTCAGTCCACCCTAAATGAGTAGTGCCTGAATTTCCAGCAGGTTGTGAGGCTGGGAGGGACAGAACCCTCTGGCTGTGGGCTGGTTGTGCTGTGCGTGCTTTAGGGAAGACGTTGGGCAGCGATGCCTGAGGAGGAGAGTTCATCTGGGGGCTTTATATACTTTGTGTTTCACCAAAATAGCTCTTCCAAAACAACTGTTTGAGCAGAGGCCCCTATGCGGATGCTCATATTCCAGAATAAGAGTGCCTTTTTCCGCTTTAGCTTAATCCACTTCCAGAATGGAATAATTAGCCCGGAATAGCTATTTTGGAAAGTTTCCGAGTGCTAATGGAGCTGGGGAAGGAAGACTCTCTCTGTGCTCGCTGCTGCTCCCTCTGGCAAACTCTGGAGCAGGCCAGAAGGATTGCAGCCTCTGGCATGGAGAGCTCCTGTGGAGGGGCCTGGTGGGCACTGTCCTGGGAGCTCAGCGCCCTGGAAGGGATCTTGGTACGCTGGAAAGGAGCTTGGCACCCTGCAAACCCTGGAGAAGAACAGCAGCTGAGAAAGGGCCCCCTGACCCCAGCAAGCCCTTTCACTTCTGCCCTCAGACTGTGAGTCTGCAGTGCAGTAAGGGCAGGGAAGGGACTGAGCAGCTTCACCCCATCCCTGGGTCAGCTGGAGAAACGAAACTGGAGTTTCTGCCCAGAGCCACACTCAGACCAGGTTGTGTTTCCTGGGATGAGTGCTGTCCTCACCCGAGCCAGCCAGCTGTGGCAGATGTGGAGGGGAGGCACCCGCCCTGTCCCTGGGAAGGAAGCTGTGGGCAGCAGTGCCCTGCCTGAGGAGTCTCTTGTGGGGCTGGTTTGATCCTCTGGTCACCCATAGCCCAGCAGTGGCCAGAGCGGATGAGGGTTGGGTGGTTTTCCCCTCTGCACCCTGGGCAGGGCTGGGCATTGCCATGGGGAGCTCCAGCCTCTCTCCCTGTAGCTCCTGCCCCATCTCTGCTGGGGACGTGGCATCAAGGTGGGGATGGGGTCTCCCAGATGGCACAGGCACCCACACCCTCCTGGCAGCCCAGCCGGGCTAGGGAAGATAAATAATCCCTGTGAGCTGTGTGGGGGATCTGGTCTTGATGTCTGACACAGGTTCAGAGGTTCCACCCCCTTCCCAAAGCTTTTGGCTGCAGTACCTCAGGAATCTCATCAGCCATCCAGGACAGACAGGGCCCTGCAGGATCTCCTGCCTCACCCCCACAGCAGCTCACCCAGGCTGGAGCAAAGCTCCTGTCCTTAGGGACAGGGATGTGTGGGGATGACCGGACGAGCAGTGCCAGGAAGGAAACCTTTCCTTCCAGCATGAGCTCCCGGGAGCGATGCTCCTTTGGAGCAGCTCCGAGCCCTGTCCCGCAGGGACGGGCAGGTGGAGGTGCAGGAGGAGCTGTGCTGGCCCTGCCCTGCCGTTCTGCTGACGAGGCACTTTCACCGAGCAGCCCCAGCGTCGGGCACGGCGGGGTGAGGCACAGCCCGGGGCAGAGCCCTGCTCCTGGCAGGATCGGTGCTGTCACACCCAGCTGCGGCTCCGTGGGCTGCTTCCAGGAGATTTGCATCCTGCAGGAGCTGCTTCACCTCCCGTGGGGTGGCACAGCCCCTGCTGCAGCGAACAGGGGGTCCCTCAGCAGCTCCTCCTTCGCAGACAATGCAGGAGCTGCACGGCAGCAGAGGGACAGGGCGCTGTTCCTCATGATAAGGGGGTGATTGATATGCTGGTATGTGGCAGAGCAAACGTGGAACAATGTCCTCTTTTCATTCCTGGAGAGGCCTGGCTGTACCGGGTTTCTTCAAGTTAAAGTAATCTTGGCTGTTTTATCGTGCCATCGCTGCAGAATGTAACCCTGAGTTTAAAGTAATTGCCCTACTAATTACTCATTTGGATGGTTCAAAATTAGTTAATCCTGGTTTCTAGGACATTGGGAGCTATGGCTGCTCAGGCTCAGCCCCACTGCTTAAAAATGAGGTGCAAATCAATCTTATCTGCTCTGGGCTCCTACCAGCAATCATAAAAAGCTGTGGATGCTCCCCATGTGATGGAGCTGGAGAGCGGAAAACGTGGAGAGAGTGAGGGGAAAGCTCCTAGCTGGGCCAGGCTCTGGGGTCCCACAGAGAATCAGTCTGGGCACCTGGTCCTTACCTGTGCAGGTGACCTGTTTTGGTGCCTGGGTGGGGAGCAGCCTGGTCTGGACCTGCAGAATGCCCTGGGGAGTTTGAGGGAGCTGCAGATGGACACTGGCACTGTGGGCTGGCATTGCCATCCCAAACCCCAAGCAGCTGGGTTGAGAGCTTTGAGGGTCGTACAGTAAATGCAGCTTTTAACACAAATGTCAGTCAGAGGTGGCTTGGCAGATGTCCTGAGGAGGGTCTGGCTGCTGTGCTCCTGCTGCAGAGGCTGGGGGCGGCAGGGTTTCCTTGCCATCAGCTGGAGGTGATAACAAACCCAAGCAGAGGTGGGCTGGGATGAGCCCAGCACCGTGTGGGATTGTGGCTCTCCCCGGCAGGGACTTGGATCCCCCTCAGGGGTAAGCGCTGCTGCTGAGGCTCTTTAAAAGGGAAATTAAACGCCGGTGATTCAGCACTGGGTGCCACAAGCCTTCGTGGGAGCAGCTCTGCTTCGTTCTGGCTTGTGTGGAGTCAGATCTCCACTGCTCGGGGCAGGCGTCTCCAGGGCTGGAGGCTCTGGCAGCAGGGACAGCCTGCCCTGTGCGGAGGAAGCTGCTGCTGCCAGGCCCCAGCAGAGGCGGATTGGGGATGAAGATCAAACCAGGCAGTGCTTCAAAGCCACCTGGCACATGCTCAGCACCTGAAAATGAACAACCTGCTGGTGGTGGGGGGTGGCTAGGGGCACGGTGGTGACACAGCCAGTGGGTGAGTTGGCATCATGGCAGCTGTCTCCTCTGCGCAGGGTTCACGGGTCAGAACTGTGAAGAGAACATCAACGACTGCCCAGGCAACAACTGCAAGAACGGGGGCACCTGCGTGGATGGCGTCAACACCTACAACTGCCAGTGCCCACCTGAGTGGACAGGTAGTGCCAGGAATGATGGTGGCACAGGGCTGGGCTGGGAGGATGAGTCCTGCCCGGGGGGATGACGGGCGCAGTGTGGGCAGAGCCGTCCTGCTTCACATCGGGAGTGGTCAGTGCCAGCTTCACGCAGGTGCCCTGTCCCCTGGCAGGTCAGTACTGCACTGAGGACGTGGACGAGTGCCAGCTGATGCCCAACGCCTGCCAGAACGGTGGCACCTGCCACAACAACCACGGCGGCTACAACTGTGTCTGTGTCAACGGCTGGACGGGCGAGGACTGCAGCGAGAACATCGACGACTGCGCCATGGCCGCCTGCTTCCACGGGGCCACCTGCCACGACCGGGTGGCCTCCTTCTACTGCGAGTGCCCCCACGGCCGCACAGGTGAGGCCTTGTCCCACCTTGTCCCCTGCCCTGCATGTCCCCTGGCTCCTCGTTGGCAGTGACTCGTGTGCCCATCATCCTTGACGTGCCTTTGGCTGCCCAGGTTTGCTGTGCCACCTGGATGATGCCTGCATCAGCAACCCCTGCAACGAGGGCTCCAACTGCGACACCAACCCCGTCAATGGCAAAGCCATCTGCACGTGTCCTTCGGGGTACATGGGGCCAGCCTGCAACCAGGACGTGGACGAGTGCTCGCTGGGTGAGCTCACATGGGTGACAGCAGCACGGCTGGGGAGGGCTCTGGCACAGCCAGGAGCGAGTCCTGAGTGCTGTGCTTGTGTTTTACAGGAGCCAACCCATGTGAGCACGCAGGAAAGTGCATCAACACCCAAGGGTCCTTCCAGTGCCAGTGTCTGCAGGGCTACTCAGGCCCTCGCTGTGAGATTGATGTCAATGAGTGCCTCTCCAACCCCTGCCAGAATGATGCCACCTGCCTGGACCAGATTGGGGAGTTCCAGTGCATCTGCATGCCCGGTGTGTGGGCAGCCCTGTAGACTCAGCCTTGGTGCTGGGGGTGGGCAATGGGAGGGTTTTGAGTGGCCCTGAGCTTCAGGTCAGTGTGGGGTTGGGTCAACATTTCCTGTGTGCCTGGGGACAGCACCAAAAAGAAGGAGCTCAGTAAAGGTTGTGTGATGGGGGCACAAGAAGTGAGATTTGGGCACCATCAGCCCTACACTGAACTCATCCTCTTGCCAACCTTAGCTTGGATTGAGCCAAAACCTGTTGATCCAAGGAGCAGCTCATGCATCAAATCCCACCACGTGTAGAACAGCCCCTGAGCTGCCTTTTAAAGACAGGGGATCCATTGTGGGGCTGTGCCAGCCCTGTGCTGACAGTGCTGGGTCTCTCGGCAGGGTACGAGGGGGTTTACTGCGAGATCAACACGGACGAGTGCGCCAGCAGCCCCTGCCTGCACAACGGCAACTGCCTGGACAAGATCAACGAGTTCCACTGCGAGTGCCCCACTGGTACGTGGCACCCCTCCCACTGCCAGCAGCCATCCCACTGCCACTGTGGTGGAAACAAAGCCAGGATGCATCCTGGCTCGAGCCAAGAATGGGCTCCTTAAATTTCACAGCCCTGCGAAATGGGGAGAGCGTAGGGAGCACCTCTTGGTGCTTTGGAGGGAGCTTCTCCAATTGCCACGAGGGGCTGAGCCCCGTGCAGGCCATACTGCTCCAGCTCCCGCCCATGGGAGAGGGGAAGGAGGATTAAACCCCACGGCTTTGCACTTGAAAAGGCCCCTCTTTGGGAAGGAGGGCTGGGGGCTGGGGGGGGCCGCACCAGCGGCTTTGAATGCGGTGTCAAAGTCACGGGGTGGAGCAGAGAATGGGGAGACGGTTAATCTGTGAAAGGAGGTTTTGAAGTTCAGAGACTTTGCTCCTCTAGAGATGTAAATAAGATGCTCTCAATGGTGGGTCGCAGCCCCGCATTCAGGGCCCCCAGCAGCCGTCCCCATGGAAACCCGGCGCCCCAGCCGGGATGCGGGGGGCCGGCGGGAGCAGGGCAGGGGGGCCCAGCGGGAGCTGCCCGGCAGGGAAGGGAGCCTGGAGGGTCTGGCCGTGAGCAGGGAGGTGACTTTTCCCTCCGTTCCAGGCTTCAATGGGCACCTGTGCCAGTTTGACATCGACGAGTGCGCCAGCACCCCCTGCAAGAACGGTGCCAAGTGCGTGGATGGCCCCAACACCTACAGCTGCGAGTGCACTGAAGGTGAGGGGATCCTGGGGGGCTGTGGGGGTCCTGCCCCGTGATGTGCTATAAAACCACACTGACAAATCATTTAGTGCCCACCTCTGCAACCACCTGCTGTGGCAGGTGTCCCCACCAGTGAGGTTGGTCCCTGCTGATGTGACTCCTGTGGTGCAGGATGTCCCTTTCCCTGGTGACGGCAGAACAAGTCGAGCTCTGGAGCCTGCTGGCCCCGGAGCCAGGTGTATGGAGCCTGGCACTCCTTAGGTGTGGCCCTGCAGCAGCCGTCCCACCGTGCTCCCGCCCGGCAGCGAGGGGGAAGGCAGGAAGGAAGGAATAAAGCTGCCTCTATGGGGACGCAAGGTGCAGGGCCGCTGGGGCTCGCCGACCGAAACCCAAGGAGCAGTTGCACAAAATGATGACTTGAGCCCTGGTGGCAAACAGTGGCTCTTTTGTGGAGCAGCTCCCGCCAGAAATCTTCCAGCTGAATGGCCTCTAATTAGTGTCTTGCTAATGCCAAGCCCCGATGAAAAGCTGCTATGTGGGCTTGGCGGGGTCTAGTCAAAGCTGTACTTTGTCCTCGGCTCTCCACCCCCAAACCCGGCGGGGAGGGAGCCGGCCAGGAGAATAGGAGCTGCTGGGGGGGTTATTATTGGGGGGTGCTTGGGGCCGGCCCCCCCGTGCACGCCGGGACGAGCGCGGGGCCCCGCTTGCAGCCGAGGCTGCTTTAATGCAGGTCATTGTGCACCCCAGGACAAAGCCCCCCGGCTGGGGTCTGACCAGCCCCCCCCCATCAGCACATCGGGGTGCTCCCTGCCTGCACCCCGCTCCTGGGGATCCCAGAGATCACAGTGGGGCAGGTAAAAGCTCCCCAGTGCACTGCCTCACATCTGGAGAGGGTGGGAAGGAGTGTCCCCCGTCCCCAGCCCATGTCCCCCATGCTCAGCCTGTGTCTCTCCTGCTGGTGGCAGGTTTCACGGGTGCTCACTGCGAGATCGACATCGATGAGTGTGACCCTGACCCGTGCCACTACGGGACCTGCAAGGACAGCATCGCCTCCTTCACCTGCCTCTGCCAGCCCGGCTACACGGGCCACCGCTGCGACATCAACATCAACGAGTGCCAGAGCCAGCCCTGCAAAAACGGGGGCACCTGCCAGGACAGGAACAACGCCTACAACTGCATCTGCCTCAAAGGGACCACGGGTGAGCAGGAGGGAATCCCTGCAGCTCCACATGGGTCAGCAGTGTTGGTGCAGCATCCCGCTCCCATCCTCTTCCTGGGGCAGCTTGGCCCTGGGCCACCACCAGCAGCCGCCCTGGTGCCGGGGCTGGCTGGGGCACCCTGGGTGAGGGCGAGTTCTCCCAGTTTGGTGCCCAGCTCAGGCAGGAGCCGCGCCCCAGCCGGGAGCTGCCCGTGGCGGAGGCGCTTTGTTGTGGGGTGGTGCTGGCAGTTGGTGCCAGCGGGGTTCATTTTACTGCTTTGACGGGTCTGGAGACCTCCTAATGACAGCCCTCTCCTCTTGGGGACCCCCTAACAAACCCCCTCTCCTCCCTAGGCTCCAACTGCGAGATCAACCTGGATGATTGTGCCAGCAACCCCTGTGACTACGGCAAGTGCATCGACAAGATCAATGGCTACGAGTGCACCTGCGAGCCGGGGTACACAGGTGAGAGCAGGGCCTCACACCCTGGGGACCTGCAGCTGCTGGTGCCTCACAAAACCAGGACAAGGGTGCAAGAAGGAGGGGGGATGCTGCCATCCCGCTTGTAGGAGGTTTTACACCCTCCAGCGCTCCTGCTTGTTCAGGAGGGTGACCCCGGCTCAGTCCGAAATCAAAGGGGTGTCTGGTGCTGCGAATTCGACTCCTGCTGCGCCCACTCCCATGGGTATCAGGTTGCTGCCTTGTCCAACTGGTTTGTTTGATGGCTGCTGGAAATGGTGGAGGGCTTTGATGGGAGCAGCCCCCACCGCTCCCTGCTCGCGCGGCCCCTTGTCCTCGGGCCCGCCGGGAGCTGAAATAAAGCCTGGCTTTGTCAGGCATGGCAGGTAGGGTTACAGGCTGAAACCTCCTCCCTTTGGTGTTCCCTCCTGGGCCAAAGCAGCCCAGGGCACGGCCTCTTCCCAGTCCCGTTTAATGAAGGCAGGCAGGCGATGCGGGGTGTGAAGTCACCCTGCCTGCAGGGCAGCCCACTCCTCTGCAGCCAGCACAGTGTGTCCTGAGATCCCAGCCCCCAGCAGACACTCCCTGGGTGGCTGGAGGGGGAGCTGCCTGGTGGGTGCACTCCCCAGGCCATGCCGTTCATGCTTATGGGGTAACTGTTCCTTGCTCCCCCTTTCCCAGGGCGCATGTGCAACATCAACATCGACGAGTGTGCCAGCAACCCCTGCCACAACGGGGGCACGTGCAAGGATGGCATCAACGGCTTCACCTGCCTCTGCCCCGAGGGCTTCCACGACCCCAAGTGCCTGTCTGAAGTGAACGAGTGCAACAGCAACCCCTGCATCCATGGGAAATGCCATGATGGATTGAATGGGTAGGTTAGAGGGCGCAGGGGCTGCTGGGGGGCTGCAGAGACCAAAGGGTCCCCAGCAAAGTCAGGGTTAGAGGAGGGTGAGCATCTGTCCCCTGAGTTGGTGCTTGTCCGTGCTCTGAGCCAGCGCTATGGGATATTTCCCTGAAGGGACAGGATTTGTTGGCTAATTGATGGCTGGTGCAGCCTAGAGGATCAGGATGGACCAGCTTTTTATGCTCCAATTTTTCCCCAAAGCTACAAGTGTGACTGTGACCCTGGCTGGAGTGGGACAAACTGTGACATTAACAACAACGAGTGTGAATCCAATCCCTGCATGAACGGTGGCACCTGCAAGGACATGACCAGTGGCTACATCTGCACCTGCAGGGAGGGCTTCAGCGGTGAGTGGGGGCTTAGGTTGGATATTCTGAAAAATTTCTTCCTGGAAATGGTGGTCAGGCACTGGAGCAAGCTGCCCAGGGAAGTGGTGGAGACACCGTTATTGGAAGTGTTCAAAGTGGTGTGGATGTGGAACACAGTGGTGCTGGGTTAATGGTTGGACTTGATAATTTGCCATGTTCCCCCCACACCAAGGCCTGGGTGGAAGCTGTGGGTGGGTGTTCCATGCCAGATGGGCTGGAGGCTTCATTTTGGGAACAGTGGAGCCCCAGGTGTGGCTGGGAGCTGTGGCAGTGCAGCCCTCCTGGAGACCTTGAGCAGAGTTCAGGGTGGAGCTGAGCACAGGAGGCTTTCCCAGGGCAATGGCTGTGCTGTTGTCATTGCCACCATGTCCCCACTGTACCCTCAGACCCCTGCCACCAGCACACCTCCATCACAGCCACTTCTGTCTATTTTTCTTAACACAGGCCCCAACTGCCAGACCAATATCAACGAATGTGCTTCCAACCCCTGCCTGAACCAGGGCACGTGCATTGATGATGTTGCTGGCTACACCTGCAACTGCCTCCTGCCCTACACAGGTGAGGGGAGCACCCTGTGCCCCACCACAGCTCTGTGGAGTTTCTGCTTCACATGTGACACCAAACTGGTCCCCAGCACATGCAGTGAGCTGGCACTGAGCATGAAAGCTTCCCTCATTCTGCCCTGCTGAGGGGCTGCCCACAGCCACGGCTCCACCTCTCCACGGCGCAGCTGGAGGAAATTGGCAGGAGCTTTTTTTTCCTCCCTTCCTCCTCTTCCTCCTCCTCCTGGAGGGTGGCTCAGGGGCAGCAGCACCCAGGGGCTGCCCCACTGACACCCCAGCGTTCCCCAGCCATGATGCCCGTGCTGGAAGGGGCGATCCGAGGCCGAGGGGCCGGGGGATTCTGCTGAGCCAATTCCTGTTTGCCGGCCCTGCGCTTCCGCTCGCGCAGCCCAGCACAATTGCAGGAAGCCATGAGCTGTTTCCTGCCCTCACCAGTGGCCATAGAAACCCCTGGGGGGGGGACGGGGACTGGGCAAGCAGGGAGGGGAAGGCTCTGGAAAATAGCAAAGGCCAGTTCAGGAGATATTGGCTGACAGGGAAGATAAGGGTTTGGAGGGAACGTGTCCCTTGGCTGGACGTAAACAGGAAAAGCAGCGGAGAGGGAAGGGGGGAGGGAGTGCAAGGGGGAAAAGACCCTGAGCAGCACTTCCCTGCCAAAGGAAGTGTGCATTGCTGTCATGCAGCCCAGATAGCCAGGGCTTAAAAGGTTGTGGGGGTTTGGGGTCATGGGTGACCAAGAATGGAGGAGACAGCCCCAGCTGGGCTGCCCTGGGGTGCTGGGGAAGTCCAGAGCGTTCCCCAGACTGGCAGCAGCCCAGGGCAGGGGACAGGGATAGCAGGGTCTTGGGCCACCTGTCCTTTTGGAGAGTGTCAGCGGGTGCTTGTGCCTGTGCAGGAGCCACCTGTGAGGATGTGCTGGCCCCCTGTGCTGGCAGCCCCTGCAAGAACGGTGGCGAGTGCCAGGAGTCAGAGGACTACAAGAGCTTCTCCTGCAGTTGCCCCCCTGGCTGGCAAGGTATGGACAGGGCTCTTTTGGAGGTTAGAACCCCTCAGGGAGGGAAAGGCACAGGGGAGGGAGCCAGGTCTTGGGGAGGGTCCTGACCTGCCCCATGGCTCAGCTGGGTGGATGGGACACAACCGTTACCTGCATCCCTTGGCTTCTGCTGTGGAGTGAGCAGTGCCCAGGATGTCATTGTCACCCCTGGGGCTTTCACCAGCACCCCCAGCCCGCACAATCCCTGTCCTGCTCTGTCCCCAGGTCAGACCTGTGAGATTGACATCAATGAGTGTGTGAAGAGCCCCTGCAGGAATGGGGCCACGTGCCAGAACACCAACGGGAGCTACCGCTGCGCCTGCCGGACCGGCTTCTCCGGCCGCAACTGCGACACCGACATCGACGACTGCAAGCCCAGTAAGAGCAGGGGCTGCCCCTGCCTGCACCCAGCCCAGCCCTGGGCCTCATCACCCTTCCTGGGGCTGGGATTCTCCTCTCCATGCACGGACCAGCTATGAGCTGTGCTATGAGCCGTGCTTGGCTTTTGGGCCACCTCAGGCATGTCCCTGTTGAGCGGTGTCAGTGCAAGGCAGGAGGATGGAGGCTGGGGGGACAATGTGTGCCATGGGATCTCCTTGTGCCCAGTCTCCTGGAGGGGTTGGTGTGGCTTCTGCCCAGTCCATGGGCTCAGTCCCATTCCTACACATGGCCAGGGAATGTGTATGGGGACAATGCCGTGGGGCAGCTCCCGGGCTGGGCTGCAGCACCACAGCTGGACCCATCACATCTTCACATGCACGTCCCTCCTCTCCAGATCCGTGCCACAATGGTGGCTCCTGCTCCGATGGCATTGGCACGTTCTTCTGCGAGTGCCTGGCTGGTTTCCGTGGGCCCAAGTGCGAGGAGGACATCAACGAGTGCGCCAGCAACCCCTGCAAGAACGGGGCCAACTGCACCGACTGCGTCAACAGCTACACCTGCACCTGCCCCTCCGGCTTCAGCGGCATCCACTGCGAGAACAACACCCCTGACTGCACAGAGAGGTACAGTCCTGCCAGCTGGGACAAGGGGCTGGGGTCCCTGTGCTGCCCCATCGCCCTGGGTTGGTGCGTGGGAGCTTTGGCGTGGGGCACGGCCGGCGGTGTGACTCACCGGGGCGCGGTGTCTGTGTCCCCAGCTCCTGCTTCAACGGTGGCACATGCGTGGATGGCATCAACACCTTCACGTGCATCTGCCTGCCCGGCTTCACGGGCAGCTACTGCGAGCACAACATCAATGAGTGTGACTCCAAGCCGTGCCTGAACGGGGGCACGTGTCAGGACAGCTACGGGACGTACAAGTGCACCTGTCCCCAGGGATACACCGGGCTCAACTGCCAGGTACAGGAACCTTGGGTGGATGCTGCTCTGGGGATCTGGGGGTCACTGCAGTCTCCGCTCCTGCAGGAGCCTTGCTGGGTCCTCACATTCATCTCTTGCTGTGCTCCCCCAGAACTTGGTGCGTTGGTGTGACTCCTCGCCCTGCAAAAATGGAGGCAAGTGCTGGCAGACCAGCAACCTGTACCACTGCGAGTGCAACAGCGGCTGGACAGGGCTCTACTGCGATGTCCCCAGCGTGTCCTGCGAGGTGGCTGCTAAGCAGCAAGGTAAGGCCATGTGTACAGGGTCAGGCTGGGGTCCCCAGGTGTTCCCTGTGCTGGGCACTGAGCAGGGATGTGGCTGTTTCTCTTGATGGCGATCTTTGGCACAGAGCGATCTCAAGGACTGGTCTAGCAATGCATGCCCAAGGCTGTGATTCCCTGAGGGATGTGTGGTGGCCAGGACATGGCCCTGTGGTATGTGTGGGTGTCACCAAGGTCCCTGCATCTCACTCTGCTCTCCCTGACAGGTATCGATGTAGCACATCTCTGCAGGAACTCGGGGCTCTGTGTTGACACTGGCAACACTCATTTCTGCCGCTGCCAGGCTGGCTACACCGGCAGCTACTGTGAGGAGCAGGTGGATGAATGCTCCCCCAACCCCTGCCAGAATGGAGCCACCTGCACAGACTACCTGGGAGGCTACTCCTGCAAGGTAGGTGCCTGGGGGGCAGGAATTCCCAGGGGAAAAGCCTCAGTTACTGCCTTTCTCCTGCCCAAGATGCTGCCCTTGCATGGTGCCCCTTTACCAAGTTGGAGATTCGGGTGCTGGCTATGCTCCTAGAGCCATGTGGGAATGGAAGGAACCTCTCTGATAGTTCCCCTTTTTCCTCCTTGCAGTGTGTGGCTGGTTATCGTGGAGTTAACTGCTCAGAGGAGATCAATGAATGCTTGTCCCACCCATGCCAGAATGGAGGAACTTGTATCGATCTCATCAATACCTACAAATGCTCCTGCCCCAGAGGAACTCAAGGTAAATTAATTCCCCAGGCTGGGGCATTAGTGGGTTGAGTGCAGATATCCTTGGATTCTGCTCATTAGCTGCTCGGGCTGGCGGCAGCAAACACAGCGGGTGAGGTTTGTGTTTGCTCGTGGGCTTAGCCATCAAGGCCAGGCAGCCTTGGCCACGTGGTGCCACGTCCCTACTGCCCAAGAGGTGGCTCAGGCTGCCACTGACGTGGTCAGGCTCAGCCCCTGGGCAGGGAAGGCTCACACAAGGGAGCAGCGGGCCCCCCGATACTGTTTGATGAGCTGTGTGGGTTGTTCCCCCCTCTCTCTAGGGGTACACTGTGAGATCAATGTGGATGACTGCAGCCCTTTCTTTGATCCTGTCACCCTGGGGCCCAAGTGCTTTAACAATGGCAAGTGCAAGGATCGGGTAGGTGGCTACAGCTGCATCTGCCCCCCTGGCTTTGTAGGGGAGCGCTGCGAGGGAGATGTCAACGAGTGCCTGTCCAACCCCTGCGACGCCCGCGGCACCCAGAACTGCGTGCAGCGGGTCAACGACTACAAATGCGAGTGCAGACCTGGCTATGCAGGTGAGCACTGCATCCCCTCTGCTCCCAGGGCACAGCCTGCAGCCCCCAGCCCCCACAGGCAGCCCTGCATGCCTTCGTCTGCTCCTCACACGCTCCTCTCCCTCGCAGGCCGTCGCTGTGACACTGTGGTGGACGGCTGCAAAGGCAAACCCTGCAGGAATGGGGGAACCTGTGCTGTTGCCAGCAACACTGGCCGTGGCTTCATCTGCAAGTGCCCCCCGGTAGGTGCCTGCTCCTCTCCAGGAGGAGGGAATGAGCGTGAGCGTGAGGGGTGGTCAAGAGGCCAGTTTAGCCCCTGAGGCTTCCCCAGCTGGGATAGGCATGAATGGGAGGATGCTTTGCTGTGGGTGCATCCATAAAGGTGCACCCTCCACACTTGCAAGGATGCTGGAATAGAGTTAAGGAGAAGATGGCTCAGGCCTGAAGGTAGAACAGGCTGAATGTTATTTGCACCATGCAAAGTGAGACAGGCAGCTGTGGAGGAGCTCCCTTCACTTTGAGGGGATGCTCTGACAGGCTTTACGTTTACATGGGCAAGATTATTCTTGCCCATCACCAGTTTTAGAGGGTGAGTTTTAGTTTCCCAGAACACACGTGTGTCAATGTTGCTCGTAGCACAGCATCAGTGGTTCTGACTCCCTCCTTGCCGTGCCTTCCCCAGGGATTCGTGGGCGCCACCTGCGAGAACGACTCGCGCACCTGCGGGAACCTGCACTGCCTGAACGGTGGCACCTGCATCTCCATCCACAAGAGCTCCAAGTGCATGTGCACGCCGGCCTTCACGGGCCCCGAGTGCCAGTACCCGGCCAGCAGCCCCTGCACCTCCAACCCCTGCTACAACGGGGGCACCTGCGAGTTCTTCAGCGACGCCTCCCCCTACTACCGCTGCAACTGCCCCGCCAACTTCAACGGCCTCAACTGCCACATCCTGGACTTCGACTTCCAGGGTGGCATCGGGCAGGACATCATCCCCCCCAAGATCGAGGAGAAGTGTGAGATCGCCGTGTGCGCGGGGTACGCCGGCAACAAGATCTGCGACGGGAAATGCAACAACCACGCCTGCGGCTGGGACGGGGGCGACTGCTCCCTCAACTTCAACGACCCCTGGAAGAACTGCTCCCAGTCCCTGCAGTGCTGGAAGTACTTCAACGATGGCAAGTGTGACTCTCAGTGCAATAATGCTGGCTGCCTCTACGATGGGTTTGACTGCCAGAAGTACGAGGGGCAGTGCAAGTAAGTGGCTTCTTTAAAACTTTCTTGTTTTGAAGCCTATTATGGTCACCATCTCTGGTGAGCCTCTGGTTGTTCTGATTGTGTCTGGTAAAACTCCTAGACTCAGGCCTGCTGTTCATTCCCAACGTTCTGTTCTTCTGCCTGTGGGGCTGCAATTCAAGCAGTCACATCTCCCTGTGGTCCTTCTGAGTTTACATCTACTTGGAAGCTCTCTGGGTTTGACTCATTGCAGATGGCTTCCCTGTCCTTGCTTGTATCACTGCACAGAAGTGAATTCTCCAACTCACAGCAGTAACACAGTCAGTTTCAAGGCAGGGAGACCCCAGATGGAAAAGCAGCCAGGAAACATGATGATGTTAACATCCAAGCATTTCCCAAACATTGTCTTTGGCAACAGCAGGAACTTAGTCCCAGATTCCTGGACCAACTGTGGTCTTAGTAACTATTCTGTGTCCCCATGCCTTCTCCGAGTCACAGTAATTTGTCCCTTTTTCTTTTACAATTTAACAGCTGCTCTCTCTCACCTACAGCGGTGCTGCATAAAACAGCTGCTTTCTATGTAAACTGGTTTAGTGTCTGTCAGGGTGAAGAATATTTATACAAAAGAGAGACCACCACTGCTTTTCTCAGCAGATAGGTGTTATTTGCAACAAACTACTTGGTCTAATTCTTCCTTCTGCCTTGCTTCTTCCTCCACCCAGCCCTCTGTATGACCAGTACTGCAAAGATCACTTCTCGGATGGTCACTGCGACCAGGGCTGCAACAATTTTGAGTGCGAGTGGGATGGTCTGGACTGTGCTAACAACATGCCAGAGAAGCTGGCAGATGGCACTCTGGTGGTGGTGGTCCTCATCACCCCCGAGAACCTGAAGAACAACTCCTTCAACTTCCTGCGGGAGCTGAGCCGTGTGCTGCACACCAACGTGGTCTTCAAGAAGAACCCCAAGGGGGAGTATATGATCTTCCCATACTATGGCAACGAGGAGGAGCTGAAAAAAC
This sequence comes from Onychostruthus taczanowskii, assembly GCF_017590055.1. NCBI lineage: Eukaryota > Metazoa > Chordata > Aves > Passeriformes > Passeridae > Onychostruthus > Onychostruthus taczanowskii. Next base: position 8,507,424 of record NW_024499796.1, read on the forward strand.
ATTACATCAAGAGGTCCACAGAGGACTGGTCAGATATGTCCAGTGCTGTCATCAACAAAGTGAAGAGCAGCCTCTACTCCAGGGCTGGCAGGAGGCAGAAGAGGGAGCTCGATCAGATGGACATCAGAGGGTAAGAGGGTTCCATTTTCTCTGAGCAGCACTCAGAGCGTGTTCTCTGTGTCGACAATAGCAACACGCTAGGAAGGGAAGGATGTAGGCCAGATAATTGTATTTAGATGTTGCTTTCTGTGTGAACAGAAACCGGATTTTGCTCTCATGTGGGAAAATGGAGTGATCATTCAGGAGTCCCTGATACAATGCTGCCCGACTCTCACGATTGAAGGAGTCCTGTGCATTGTTGGGAGCCGGGGCTGGGCTGGGTGGGACCTGGAAGCAGAGGTTGGCCTGACCGACTGTCTGACTTCAGGAAGTCATTAAGTTAAGCCTCATTTTCTCCCTGGGAAATGCTTTCTAGAGCTTTGTTGTAAAACTCAATTACTGCAATCTGTGTTTGGAGATCTTTGGTGTAAACATACACATCTAACCTGCTCCCTCTCTGTGGACTCAATCAAAAACCCCTGAAAGCAAAGGAGTTAGAGCAGTGAAACTGATATGAGAACATCTGAAGGCTCCCAAACAGCATTATTTAAGATACTGTAGTGTTGGGGTAATTATAAAACATTGTGAAGCAGAGACTCACTTCCATCCTGTAGATAAAGAGCTGGATTTTACAGCATCCACTGAGGCAAATCCAACAGACCATGAGTGTGAGCTAGAGACTGTGGGCCACAGGGGAGCAAGGAGATGGGTTCCCACCTTCTAATTCCCACTGATGGGGGTTAAAGAGGGAAGGGAGGCAGGGTTTGCCCATGTCCTCGGTGTGGTCATCTCTCCCTGTTCCTTATTGACTCTTCTCTCTCACAGATCTATTGTCTACTTGGAAATTGATAACCGCCAGTGCATCCAGTCATCTTCCCAGTGCTTCCAGAGTGCCACTGATGTGGCAGCATTCCTGGGAGCCTTGGCCTCCCTTGGCAACCTGAACATACCCTACAAAATAGAAGCTGTCAAAAGTAAGTACAGCTGGTCACTTGAGGAGGAGAGACAGCCAAAACTTTCCAGCCTTCTCCGAGTTTGGTTATCTGTCAATTGGCTGCACTTGAGCACAGTCTGGTTTTAATAACTTCACTTTTTTTTTTTTCCCTTTAAGTCTTTTCTTTAAAAAAATTGCAAGCCCACTTTATTATTTTTGCTTATTCCAGGTTTTATTTCAAAATCATTATCACTCTAAAAGTTATTAAAAAAAGAAAAAGAAAAAGAAAACCCAAGCAGCTCCAATCAATCAGTGACATACGAGGAGTTGAAGTTTGTATCTTGAAAATCCCCCCTAAATCCTTTTGTCTTAACAGCTCAATGCAAGCGCAATGATTTGAAGTTTGCTAATCCTTTTCCTTAAAGGAGAAAAAAGTGAAGCTGTCTCCTGGTGCAGGCTGCCTTGTGCAGCCGAGAATTTGCCGATAGTTTGCAATTCTGATTAATAGCGTATAAAATGACCTTATTTTGGGGGGGGGGGAGAAGCTGATTTAGATCAGACTTAGGTACCTCTATTAACAAATTTTCCTTCATTTCCACTCCGTCCCTGGTTTGCTATGCAGCTTAATGTCTCAGCATCTCTTTGTGCCCCACTGTTTTGTAGGTGAAACAGCCGAGCCCACGAAGAACTCCCAGCTGTATCCTATGTACGTGGTGGTGGCAGCGCTGGTCCTGCTCGCCTTCATCGGGCTGGGGGTGCTGGTGAACCGCAAGCGCCGCAGGGAGCATGGGCAGCTTTGGTTCCCAGAAGGCTTCAAAGTGACAGAGTCCAGCAAGAAGAAGCGACGGGAGCCCCTCGGGGAGGATTCTGTTGGGCTGAAGTGAGTAATTTGCTTGCTAACCCGATGGACGTGGTGCAGCAGGGCTGCTCTGGGCTCCTCTGGGAGAGCCTGCTGGAGTTTTGTTCTCTAGTGCATCGTAGTGGTGTGGCAGGGAGGAGAAGAATCAGGGGTCTTAAAGTTCTGCATGGGGAAGAAAGCAGTGTTCTGTCTGGTTCGTGCTATGTAATCATTTTTCACTTAGTCAGAAATGAAATGCAGCCTGAGGGAACCTCCTGGATGTTGGCTGATTCCTCTTTCAGTTTGTGCCTGTACGTGGACAAACACCACAAACAGTTCCTACAGAGGAGATAACTTTTTCTGTGGTTTTCTTTTTAAAGACCCCTCAAAAATGCTTCGGACGGCACGCTGATGGATGACAACCAGAATGAGTGGGGTGATGAGGAGACCTTGGACACCAAGAAGTTCAGGGTAAGCCCTCTGCCACATTCCCTGCCTGTGCTGCAGGCAGTCCCTCCTGGGTTTGTCACAGAAGGAGCAGAGGGACCCTCAGGGCCCCTCACTGCTGCTCTCAGCTCCTTTGCAAGCCTGCCTGTGACAAACACACAGCTTGGAGCCTCACAGAGCTTCCCAGGCTGGAGAGAGCCCAGGGTGCTTTCCTGGGAGCTCATCCCTGCTGTTTCCCTCAGTATGAGGAGCAGGCGATGCTGCCGGACACGGATGACCAGACGGATCACAGGCAGTGGACGCAGCAGCACCTGGACGCCGCTGACCTGCGCATTTCCTCCATGGCCCCGACGCCTCCTCAGGGGGAGATCGATGCTGACTGCATGGATGTCAACGTCAGAGGGCCGGGTAAGGACCCTTTGCCCTTCTGCACTGGCTGGCAGCTCATGTGGAACCCTCCCTGAGCCCCTGCAGGGAGCAGCCCCACGGCCCTCCCTGTCCCTTGCTGGTGCAGAGTCACTGCTACAAGCTCTGCACCACAGCGTTGCTGTTGTGTGTGATTTAGAGAGAGACCCTGTCACATTTTGCTTTCCATGAGAACTCTTTTGTTCAGTAACTGAGGTGGAAATTACAGAAGTACCTATTAAATCACCCAGGTTATCTCTCTGCTGCTCCTGTATTCTTCTCCTCCCACCCAACTGTACATTTCACAGTCTTCCTTTAAGGTTTTTTACAATGCTTTTTAAATTCTTACAAACACTTGGTCTTCCCCACGTCTGTGAAATTGTCCTCTGAAATAATGAAGGTATTTACCATACTCTTATTTGCTTTGAGCAGCCTTCCTTACAAACTGCACCTTACATGGAGCAGATGAAATAGGAAAAGCAGTGAGATACCACTAAGGAATTTCAGATCCATATCAGAGGAAGGATATTCGTGTTTGATGTTCAGAACTAGTCAGGAACTCAGTCTTGGTGCACCCAGGAGAATAAGCATCTATCGCAGGCAGAGCATCTGGCAGAGCCTCCTGCATTACAGAGGGTAAAAAGCCTTTTTTATCCTGGGCTCCCCTGTGCTTTCAGACGGCTTCACCCCCCTCATGATCGCCTCGTGCAGCGGCGGAGGGCTGGAGACCGGCAACAGCGAGGAGGAGGACGACGCTCCCGCCGTCATCTCCGACTTCATCTACCAGGGAGCCAGCCTGCACAACCAGACCGACCGCACGGGCGAGACCGCCCTGCACCTGGCCGCCAGGTACTCGCGCTCGGACGCTGCCAAGCGCCTGCTGGAGGCCAGCGCTGATGCCAACATCCAGGACAACATGGGCCGCACGCCGCTGCACGCCGCCGTCTCCGCCGACGCGCAAGGAGTCTTCCAGGTGAGCCGTGATTTGGCCGCCGGTTTTGGGGTTTTCGGGGGGAAATCGTGGGGCTGTGTGGAGGGTTTTATCACAGGGTCTCCTGCTCGGCTGGGCAAGGTGTGGGGTGACAGTTGTAAGCGAGGTGTGGGGTGACAGTTGGAAAAAATGAAGCCCCTGTTGTCTTGGGGAACAGTAAAACAGCAACCCCATGGCAGCAGGTCTGGACTGGGAGCAGAATTGGAGAATGAACCTTTGGAAAGGGCATTGCAGGTCCTGAGACCTGGATACCTGGAGTGCCTTGCTGTCTGCTCCTCCTAATGTTTGTGCTCCCTCTGTTTTGGCCCTGCTTGTGGCAGATCCTGATTAGGAACAGGGCGACAGACCTGGATGCCCGAATGCATGACGGGACCACTCCCCTGATCCTGGCTGCTCGTCTGGCTGTGGAGGGGATGCTGGATGACCTCATCAACTGCCATGCTGACGTCAACGCCGTGGATGATTTAGGTACTGAGGCAGCAAAAACACCAGTTCACCCAGACATGGGACAAAAGAGCTGCTTGCTGTTGATCTCAGCACTCTCTAATGTGTGTTGTATTTTGTGGTTTTCCTCTCCAGGCAAGTCAGCCCTGCACTGGGCAGCTGCTGTGAATAATGTGGAAGCTGCAATGGTCCTCCTGAAAAATGGTGCCAATAAGGACATGCAGAATAATAAGGTAGGCTCTCCTAGGCTGATAAATGTGAGTGAAGAACCATTTGGGGAGTCTGTTAAAGAGCAATTTCTGGCTAAAATACAAATGTCTGGCACTGAGACTCTGATTCGATTGTTCTGCTGTGAATGAAGTTGGATTTAGCTCAAAGGAGCACTGTGGGATTTGGTTGTAGGGGTGATGTTGAGGTGCCTGGTGAGCAGTGTCTTTGGGGCCACCTCCAGCGTGTTCTGGGTCACTCACAGGATTCCTGGTTTGATATCAGTACAAGGACATGGCTCAGCAGGGTAGGAAAAAAAAGGAGCAAACCCTCACCAGAGGAGAGATGGTGGCCACCCAACGACATGGGTGTGGAGCTCAGGGCAGCGCTAGCCAGGAGAATCTGTGAACTCAACCCTAACCAAACCTTGCTGGCTTTCCAGGAGGAGACCCCGCTGTTCCTGGCAGCCAGAGAAGGGAGCTACGAAACCGCCAAGGTGCTGCTGGACCATTTTGCCAACCGGGACATCACGGACCACATGGACCGGCTGCCGCGGGACATCGCCCAGGAGCGCATGCACCACGACATCGTGCGCCTGCTGGACGAGTACAACCTGGTGCGGAGCCCCACGCTGCACAACGGCCCCCTGGGGGCACCCACCCTGTCCCCCCCGCTCTGCTCCCCCAACAGCTACATCGGCAACCTCAAACCCGCCGTGCAGGGCAAGAAGGCCAGGAAGCCGAGCACCAAGGGGCTGAGCTGCAACGGCAAGGACGCCAAAGACCTCAAAGCCCGGAGGAAAAAGTCGCAGGATGGAAAAGGGTGTCTGCTGGACAACTCCGGGGTGCTGTCGCCAGTGGACTCCCTGGAGTCGCCGCACGGGTACCTCTCGGACGTGGCCTCTCCCCCTCTGATGACCTCTCCGTTCCAGCAGTCCCCTTCCATGCCTCTGAACCACCTGCCAGGCATGCCCGACGCCCACCTGAGCATCAACCACCTCAACATGGCGGGCAAGCAGGATATGGCCATGGGCAACTCCAGCAGGATGGGCTTCGACTCGGTGCCACCGCGCCTGTCCCACCTGCCGGTGTCCAGCCCCAGCACGGGGATGAGCAGTGCCCCCATGAGCTTCTCGGTGGGCAGCGGGGCCAGCCTGAACGGGCAGTGCGACTGGCTCACCCGGCTGCAGAACGGGATGGTGCAGAGCCAGTACAACCCCCTGAGAGGCAACCTGCAGCCCGGGGCGCACCAGCAGCCCCAAAACCTGCAGCACGGCATGATGACCTCGCTGCACAACGGGCTGCCCACCACCAGCTTGTCGCAGATGATGAGCTACCAGGCCATGCCCAACACCCGGCTGGCGTCCCAGCCCCACCTGATGCAGAGCCAGCAGCTCCAGCAGATGCAGCAGCAGCAGCAGCAGCAGCAGCAGCTCGCGCAGCCCAACCTGCAGCCCCCGCAGCAGCAGCAGCAGGCGCAGCAGCCCCAGCAGCCGCCGCAGCAGCCGCAGCAGCACCACAACCCCAGCGGCTCCAACGGGAGCGGCCACCTGGGGGGCCAGAATTTCCTCGGTACGGAGCTGAGCCAGCCCGAGCTGCAGCCGGTGAGCGGCAGCGCCATGGCCGTGCACACCATCCTGCCGCAGGATTCCCAGATGCTGCCCACCTCCCTGCCCTCCTCCCTCGCCCAGCCCATGACCACCACGCAGTTCCTGACCCCTCCTTCCCAGCACAGTTATTCCTCCCCCTTGGACAACACCCCCAGCCACCAGCTCCAGGTGCCCGACCACCCTTTCCTGACGCCGTCGCCGGAGTCGCCGGACCAGTGGTCCAGCTCCTCTCCTCACTCCAACGTGTCCGACTGGTCCGAGGGCATCTCCAGCCCTCCCACGAGTATGCAGTCGCAGATGGGACACATCCCCGAGGCCTTCAAGTAGAAAAAACAACAACAAAAACAAAAAAAGAGGTGTTTTAGAGACGCTTGCTGCGAGCCAGAAGCTGGAGGGAGATCTTTTTCTTTTTTAAAAGGACGTCGGGATGCTTTTATTAAAGGATCCTTTTTAAATATGTTTTTATAAAAAAGGAAAAAAAACAAAAAAGAAAAAGACGAATTAATTCCTTTTTTTTTTTTTTTTTAGTATTTATTTATGTACTTTTTATTTTACATGAGAACACTGCCTTTTTATTTATATGTTCTATTGTTAAGAACTCAGTGTGGGACACCAGTTGTGTTTTGAGAAATCAACAAATTAGGTTTTTATAGGACGTTCTCTTTTGTTTGGGGGGGTTCACTGTGTTTGATTTGAGAGGAAATGTTTATGTAAAGCTATAAGCAACGATTTCTGATTCTGAAATGCCATTAATTTATTTTTTTTCTCTTTCAACTCAGAAAGAGAGGTGAGAAAGAAGAGGGGAAGGAAAAAATTGACTAAATACCACTCCTTAAGGGGAAAAAAATTAAGTATGGACAAATTTTTTAAATGTACTTTAAAATGTTTCCTTTGCAATTATATGAGAGGACATTTTATGGTACCAGTCATGAATCTTTGTTTAAATTTCAGTATTATATAGTTGTACATTTGCCTTGATAATAGAAATTTTTGTTCTCTCTTGTTTTTATATATATAAAAATATATATATTTAAATGATTTTTATGATCTAAAAAAAAGAGAAAAAGAAAATCAGGATTATAGACCTGTAAGAACAGTTTCTAAGCTAAAAAAAAACCACCCTACAAAACATGAATACTGTCCCCCATCAAAAAGAAATGTATTTACCAAACTTCCAAGAGAGCAAGCCCATAACTATGGAGTATATACACAAAAGAGACTTAATTTTACTTTGAATATCTTTACTGATTTTTTGTTTTGTTTTCGTGTTTGAGTAACTGTTTTAAGAAATAAATGCCGATATAAACTTTGTAAACCACATCCTTATTTTAAGGATGGCCTGCCTATTTTTTTAGAAGAAGGTGTGTCTGGCAGTGCAGACACCCTGAGTGAGATTACAAAGCATTATCACACTGCCACCCCCACGTGCTCCTCTGACAGAGCCCTCACTGGGTGCCCAGTGGGATGTGCTGCTGGTTTTGGTGGGAGGCTGGACTGGCCAAACTGGAGGGCGAGGGGCCAGCACAGCTGTGCTGTGAAACGTTGACATTTTGCTCTGTGTTAGCCTGGAGTGATGCATCTTTTTTTGTATTGATGTGCACTCTTTCTGTGTATCATGTAAAATATAGTATAAGCCTGTGGCAGATTTAATGTTTGTAAATATGGGGGTTTTTTTGGTTTGGTTTTTTTGGTTTTTTTTTTTTTTCAAGAAAAGGTGGATTTTGTTTCAAAAATCTAAATGAGCAAGTCTTAAATATATCATAAATATATCACCTTATAGAGGTGTTGGAATATCACTCACTCGGGTGCAAAAGCAAGCAGACACCCTAAGACTAGATAATGTGTATGGGACAGGCAGATAGAGAGCAGTTAATCAAGAAAACCTGAGAAAAGGGTTCCTTTTCCTCATTCTTTTCTATTAGAACACCAAATAAAATGGATATTTCTCAAGGCACAGTGCCTTGCTGAGCACTCATCTTAGTTAACATTTCAGACCATTGTTATTGTGACACGCCTAATATGAGTGATAAAAACATCACGTGGTGTTGAATCTTCCTATGTTTTATAAACTAGAGTGTAGTTTAAGAAAAGATATCTTCTGTAATAAAGTTATCTACATGCAAAGTTGTAGTTTGCAAAAATGATGTATTTTTTTTGGTTAACTGATTTGCAATAAATGATGCTTCTGGGCATCTAGATTTTACTAAAACTGGAACTTGGTGTTTTTGTTAAGGGTCAGTTGAATTCTGGATTTGACACCAGCTGCTCCTTGCACAGAGGGCTGGAGCTTCCTCAACATCTTGTTCTCTGTGAGAAAACTCAGAGAAGAGCTTTGGACCATGAAAACTTCTCTTTTCTGCTAAATTCTCACTGACTTGAGACACCTGAGCAAGGCAGGGAGGGGCTGTGCCCAGGTAGCTCTTTACCTGCTGTGGGTGCTCTGATATCCTCAGGCCATCAGGTGAAGATCTAAAAGGGGAAACATGGAAAAATTGTTTTAAATACTGTCCCTCATGCACCTTCAAACAAGCCAGGAACAGCAGCACCAGAGGGACAGTTTTACTTGTGCCACTCTGGGGACAAGCACCACCCAGAAATGTTTGCTGTCCTTGCTGTGCTCAAGATTTTTAAGGTAATTTCATTTCATTTAATTTCATTTCATTCTTTCTCTACCCCACAGGGACTCTGCAGTGCAAATGCAGCTGCAAAGTCCCCAAATAACTGGATATAAATAGCAGAGCCATTGACCTCCTCCCAAATCACATAAGCCTGGAATGCTGGTATTTTCCACTCCGTGGCTGGGGAGGGAGAGGACTTGTGTGTGCATGGGCCTGGTGTCCATCCAGGGCCACCAAACACCTGCTGCACAACTGGTGCCGTGACAGTGGCATTTAAGTGCCACCCACAGCAGTGAAATGCACCTTCAGAGGTCAGGGAGGTGGCATTCCAGGACAGGGAGCCTCAAACTCCATGGAAAGGGGTATTTTGAGGGAGAACAAACCCCCCTTCCCTCTGCAAAACGTGTCACCGGCGAGGATCTCAACAGGCAGAGCTGGGCTTCCCAGGATGTGTCAGCCCCTGCCTGTGGCTGCATCCCATCTGGAATGCCCTAAATGGAGTTTGTCTGCCTCCAGCGTGACTCACACACAAGCTGCTCACAAATCCCACCCAGCCCAGCCTTCCAGGCTTCTCCCACACGTTCCCATCCCAGAGCCAGCCCAGTGCTGCCACTGGGGCTGGGACAGGCTCATCCCAAAGGGAGGAGGCTTTAGAAGGATGCTCTCCTGCCTGGTCTGCTGTAAAACTCAGTCACTCGTGGGCAAGGCAGGAATTTGGCCTGGGATAGATTTAAAAAAGGGGTTTATGAGGACATGGAAAACAATGTGACATTGCAAGAGGCAACACATGTGGGCTCGTTTAACAAGAGGGGCTGCAAAGCATGGGATTTTCCATGAGGAGTGGTCAGAGGGACAGGATGAGGAAAGAGGGGGCTAAATACCATGGAAAGAAGCAAATGGATAGATACTAATTAACTGTCCACAAGCTAATTCAAACTAGAAGTCAGTTAAGGTTTTTAAGGAGTAGAGGAAAAAGGATGCAAAAATTTCAGTTTTAAGTGTTTAGCCCCAAATGACTTTGATTTATGAAGGCATCTGGTGACCAACCAACTTATCTGTGGTTGAGATTATTGTGGTGTCACAGATCCAGCTGGCATGGAGGCTAAGTTAAAGGAGAAACAAGAGAAATGGCCCCAGTTTCAAACTCTCACACTTAAGGCTTCTTCCCACACCCACCAACCCACCACAAGCTCATCTTCACCTCGTGTGGGTAAAGATTTTTTAGGAGCTGAACTTCAAGCTCTCCCAGCACCAGAAGATGCCGAGGAGTTATGGATCATGGCAAGCACAGCTGCCTCAGCATTCCAGGTGAAAAAGGCTGAGAAGCACCAAAATCACATCCCAGGCTGAGGGAAGGGTTCAGGAGCGTTGGCGTAAAACAGGATTACCTATTGCCATGGCAGGTATGTTGGTGCTCTGAGGAATCCCTGCACCTGAACTATTTGTTTACATGCTGGAGGGCTTGGTTTTTTTCACCCTGTTTTCATTATTCCTGCTCAATTAGATGGGACATTTAGAAACTGCTACTCTGTATTGCTTCTCCCTCCAGGCTGTTGGTGTTCGCTCGCAGCTGCTCCAGCCCCGATTGAGGAATTGTTGCTGCAACTGAAATCAGCCCCTGAAGAATGTGCCAAAGGAGCCAAATTCATCTCGGGTTTAGCCTCACACAGCTCAAATCACACAGGGGTTAATGTGGCTGGGGTAGTCTGAATAAGCACAGCAACTGAATGAGGAAATAAATAAAACTCAGGTTGTCCGGTTGGCCAACACGGTGCAGAATACTGGTAAGGGATAGAGATCCTCTCCTTTAGCATTTTCCATGTTTCTAAACTCAAAGAATGATCCTTTTCATAGCAAGCCCGTGGGGCAAGGTTGTGTTTCTGGTTGTGTGCAACCTGAAGACTGAATAAATTACCAGAAAAAGGTCAGAGTCGTTTGTGTTGTATCCCAGGTGAGCTGAGGAACAGAGCAGCTGTGGCTGCCCCTGGATCCCTGGAAGTGTCCAAGGCCAGGCTGGATGGGCCTTGGAGCACCCTGGGATAGAGAAAGGTGTCCTTGCCCTGGCAGGACAGGGAATTGGATGATTTTTAAGGTCCTTTCCAAGCCATTCTGTGATTCTGTGAAGCAGGAGACAAAGACACATGCTGTCCTCACTGGCAAAGGTTTTCATTTATAATGGGTCGCTCCAGAACTACTGCTGAGTACAGCAAACCAGCTGGAAAACTTCATGTTAAAAAGGGATTGCATGTTTTAATTGGAGATTCTTTATAATCACATGTTTATCAGGAGAACAGCAAAGGTGAGATCCCATTGTTGGTGTTTGCATCGTGTTCTCCTGTATAAGGGGGTTAAATATGTAACATAAATATCTAACTATAGGCACAGATGTGAGCTATTGATGCTATTTAGCACACAAAAAGCCAATCAGGCTAATTAAAACCATGTTTCCTCAGATTACACCTGTTGGGGGAAATATCAAGGGAGAACCAGGGCTTTATCTACAACTCATGCCTGCGCAGGGAAATTGCATTTGACAAGCTGGTTTATAAGAATGTTCCTACAAAAGAGGGAGATGAAAGGCACTTAAAAATCACAGCGCTGCCTCTGGTTCCCACACCAGCATCAAAGTGCTGCTTCCCCTGCCTGGCTGGGGCTTTGAGGATATTCCTCTGCTTTAATGATGCGGAGTGCAGGAACAGCTCTGCACTGATAGCGACCCTTGATTAAGATGTTTGTTTAGGTCGTTGTGTTTTCCTCTCCAAGGCTTGTTGGGTGCAGGGCGTGACAGTTTCCATGCTGGGGAATGACAGGCATTCTTCTGGTGGCTGGAACAGGGGTTCACCCCCCCCCCAAAAGAGCTTTGTGTTTGTAAAATAAAGCTGAAACTCACAGAGATACAAAGCTGATGAAGGGTCTGGAGCACCAGGGGTGGATGAGGGAGATGGGGGGCTCAGCCTGGAGAAAGGAGGCTCAGGAGGGAATGTTTTGTGCTGCTTCTGTGCTTTTGATTCCCAAAAAAGCCGTTTTCGTGGAGTCACAGACTGGTGTGGGTTGGAAGGGACCTTCAGGATGATAATTTTGGATGACCTTGTCCATCATCTCCTTCTCCCTGTCCATGGCTCCCTGACAGGACGATGGACACGAGGGCCAGGGTGAGAGGAAGCGGCCTCCAGTCGTGCCAGGGGAGGCTTAGATTGGCTATTTGGGAAAATTTCATTGTGGAAAATTGTGAAATTGTAGAAAAGGGTGGCTAAGCCTCGGAACAGCGCTGGAATAAGCATCCCCGGAGCGTTCAAAAGGGATGTGGGATGGCGTTTAGCGGTGAGCACGGTTCTCGGTAATCTTGGAGGGATTTTTCACCCTTAAGGATTCTGGGATTCATTTCTGATTCTGCTGCTTTTGGACACGAGCACCCCAGCCTTCCCCAATTAACGTGCCTTTCCTAATTAGTCCCCCACGGACGTGCAGGACAGCACCGCGCTCTGTGAGGGAGAATCTCATTTTCCGTGTCTATAAACGCGGATTTCTCAGCTCCGGCCGGCCCGGGCAGCCCCGGCCCGCTGTGGGCAGCGGCTCCCCCGGGCCTGGCACCGGAGCCGCGGAGCTCTGTCCCGCCCTGGCGGCCACCCGCGCCACTGCACCCGCACCGGCCAACCGAGGGCACCGGGACGTGCACGGGGCCGCGCACGGGGCCGCGCTCCGCCGCTCCCCGGCCGAGGGCCGAGACCGCGGCGGCACAGGGGAGGCACCGGGCCGAGGCGCCGCGAACGGGACTCGAACCCGCGAACTTCTATCGCACAGCCGCCTCAGCCGGGATTCGAACCCACGGCCCGGCTCGCCGCCGGGTCTGCGCGCGCCGCCGTGACGTCACCGCGCGCCGCGCCGTGACACGTCGGCGGCGGCGGCGGAACCCCCGAGCCGGATGTGCCAAGATGGCGGCGGCCGGTGCTGGGGCCGTGCGGGGCGGCGGCGCCCGCGCCCGCTGCTGAGGGGCCTCGGCCGGCGGGAGCTGCCAGGTACCGCGGGGAGCGCCCGGAGGGAGGGCCGCGCGTCCCGGGTGGGCTGCGTGAGCAGCGCCGGGCTTGAGGTGCGGGCCCCGGTGTCCCCGGCGCCCACCCCGCCGTGCCTCAGCGTGGGCCTCAGGGCTGTCGCGGCGCAGGGAACCGGCGGGTCCCGCAGCCCCGGGCTCGGCCCCCGGCCCGGCTGCGGCGGGCCGCGGTGCCGCAAGGAGGGGCGAAGGCGCTGGCGCAGTCGCGGGCTGCGCTGCCCGGCGCTTTCCCCGCAGGATTTGGGTTGCTCGGGGCGGTTTCGAGTGGGGCGGCGGGGCAGGGACACTCTGCGGGGCTCCGGAGGTTGTTCCGTGGGGTGCGGGAAGGTTCTGACTGATGTTGGCTGTCGCCTGGGTATCCCCTGTGATGGCTGCGGTGGCGGTCGGGGGTGTTTTGCGGGCTGTCAGGTGCCCCAGGTCGGTGCAACTGGTGCTGACTCAGGAGTGCGGCTGCCGGGGAGCCTCGGCACCCGCCGGGCTGGGGAACCGGCAGCCGGGCTCCTTTCAGAATAAACGGGAGCCATTTGTGCTCCTTCTGTGCTTTGGGTTCCCAAAGAGCCGTTTTTATGGAGTCACGGGCTGGTTTGGGTTGGAAGGGACCTTAAAAATCATCAAATTCCACCCCTGCCGTGGCAGCGACAGCTTCCACTGGCCCAGGGTGCTCCAAGCCCTGTCCAGGCTGGCTTGGACATTCCAGGGATCCAGGGGCAGGGATCCATGCTGCTCTGGGCATCCCCACCCTCACAGGGAAGGATTTTTTTTCCCCTGATATCCCATTAATCCTGCTCGTTTAAAGCCCTTGTCCTTTAACAGCATAACATTTGCAGCCCCGGTAGGAATCTGTCAGGAGAGTGAATGATGTAGAACGTGTTCAATCTGTCACCCACATGTGTGCAGATGTGCAGCTGTTTTCATGAGATAAAACTGAAAAAGTACTTGCTGATTTTAAAGCTACAAATCTCATTTTTCCACCTGTTCCTATATTTGAGGTTGCAGTGGGTTGTTTTTTGGTGGTTTTTTTTTTTTTTTTTTGTTTGCTTCATGTGTGAGGATGAGAGTTAATATTAGTCCTCTGTAACCTGCTTTATGGGCATAGTTATTCTGTTTAATTTATTTAGATAGGTTTAATTTAATTGCCCCCAAAGGAATTACTTATTTATAGATGAAGCTATAGAGCTCATGACATGAACTTAATTTTATGGCCTTGTCTAGAGGGTTTTAATATTTTTTTCCTCTTTGGCAATGTTATTTTGGTACACCTTGAAACACCTTCTGCAATTGTTGCTCTTGGTGACTCATGTTTAGCAGGCTGCTCTGCTTTATCAATTAATAAACCAGCTGAAATATGAGAATTTCCAAACTATACAAAGCAGAGGTGGATTGCTCTTGAGTAGTTATTTCTAAATTCCTTAAAATCAGCATTTCTGTTAATCCTGGATAAAGCACAAGGGAGGGTCAGTAGCACTGAGTTATCTTCTGTTTAAATTACCTGACATGGACACATTCATTTTATTTGGACTCAGTTCCTCAAATCTTGCTTGCTTTTACTACTGTGTGCAGTCTGTTAATATTAACTTTGCTTCTGAGGAAGCTGATCTCTCATATGGAACCTCTGTCATGCACCATCAAAGATCCTGTTAGAGGAATGACAAGTTCTGCCTCAAAGCAGGACTTTACACTTATTTTTATTAGCTAATTACTGCTGCTGGCTGTTACAAAAATATGGTAAAATATTCAGATTTTTTTTTTTTAATAAGACACTGCAAGGAGTAAAGTCCACATTAGACATTTGGAAGTGGGTATTTGAGTTGGCTTTTGTGCTCAGCTGTATTTCAGAAACAACTTTTCCATGAAAAGCAGAGCTATTTAGTAGACACCAATCTTTTGGTCAGTGAAGTTTGTGCTTTCCAGGACATAAATGCCTTGGCAGATGGTTTCATTAACTTTTCCCTCCCCAGCCCAAAGTATGCTGCATAAACCCATGTGTTTGTTTGGAGGGGAGAGAGAAGTTTTTGAAACCTGGTTAACACAACAAAGAACGTGATGAAAAAGCAATGGGGATGCCCAGAACTGCCAGAGGTTCCTTAAACATCTGGAAGTTGGGGTGGGTGTTCAGGCAGGATTTCCTGGAAATGTGGTTGGCAGCAAGGCTGGTAAGCATGGCCAGCTGGAAAACCTTCACCTCAGGATTGTAGCAGGAGAAAAGACTGCAAAGTCCTGAAACCAATTTGTAAGCATTCCTTGATGGAATTCAGCAGCTGTGCTTTAAAAAGAATGGTGAGGGCACGTGCAAGTAATGCATGAAACTGATGGAGCTCTAATGCCTCTGCTGAAATCTGTTTGGTGTTGTCCTTCCCATCTTAATGAAACACAAATTTATGGAGTCTTAACTCTAGGTGTGGCTGTGGAATATCTGGAGTGGATGTGGGGGAGAAATTGAGAGTCTCTGTTAACTCTGAAAGAGGGACCTGGATTGTACACAGAGCTGTTGGAGGTGTTTTTCTTTGGAAGTTGTACTGATGTCCAGTAAAGGCTGTGTGCTGTGGTACTTCAGTGTGCCTTTTATTGGAATTCTTTAGGTATAAATCTTGATTAAATACATGTAGTATTTTTGATAACAAGAAACCAGAAGTGCTTTGCATTGAACTTCTCTGTAACTATTCCAGTTTTGTCCTGATTACAAACATCTGACTTTTCTGGCTTCCCATTTTATTACTCTTACTGACAAGATGCTGAATCTTGGAAGAACTACAAATAAGAATTGCCCAGCTTTCTTCTTTTATAAGCAGAAGTTCATCTGGGGTGGAGCAATTGCTGTGGGTACTTCACTGTGCATATTGTAAACAATATTTGAGAAAAAAAGATTACCATATGCTGCTAAGGCTTCGCTGAGCTCCACTAGCTAAGTATTGATGAATTCCTCCGGTTTGTCAGCCTCCATCCTCCCCAGATTGTTAAGAGGTGATAAAATTGAAAAAGACACCCTGATGAATTTACTGAACTTCCTGTGTACCAGATTCCTGCCTGGTATTGTTTGGAGCTGGGGTTGGATTACTTCTGAGCGTGTCCTTTCCACCCTGAAGTGCAGCTGTAACTCTGATACTGTGCCAAAGTCCCACTGGTGTTAGTGAGAATGGTCATTGATAGCTGGGGGTAGTTGATTGTTTTTCTGTCCTTAAATGTACTTTTGCTATGCAGCATTCATCTAGAAGAGAGAATATTAGTGATGAAGATGCACTTGCCTTTCTCAAAATAAATAATAATGCAGTACCACACGATGTTTTCTTGGTTAAACCAAAAGTGGACTGTTGAGGGTGATAACATCTGATGAATTCTTTCTAGGGATGCTTCTCATCTTACCTGTGAAAAGGTCCAGTCACATGGAGTGCCAGTGCAGCAGGGCTGAAAATCATCTCAAACAGAATTAGAGTTAGATAATGACTTCTCAACTCCTCATAATGAAATTGAGCAGGGCATGGTGCTGCAGGCTCTGTTCCAGGCTGGTTGCTGTCCTGTCTGATGCAGATTTCTGGGAACAGTGGGATACCACTGGAGGGCTTGACACTGGCACAGGTGTGAGCTGTGTTTCATTAGTCTTACTTGGATACGTTTAATAGAATTGTTAAATAATGTGCATTGAGATCACACAGCCTCACTCTTCATTAATGCTGGACTGGATTTAGAAATACAATGGAGTTTGTCAGTTCCTTATGCATTCTGGAGAAAAGGGAGATACTGTCCACTTATTTGACCGATTTGTCCAATTATTTGCGTGATTTTGTTTCTAAAATAAAAGTTCCTTAAGTTCTGCACGTATTGTGAGAAAGGGAACTGACCTGTACCCGTGTTGTCTCAGCAGGCCAGAAGAAGAAATCTCTGCGCTGCCTCGGCGGGCGGTTTGTCACCGTGTGACCCTGCCAGGAGGCCACCATGCAGCAGCCACCGCAGCCTGTCCCTCCGGGGGCCGCTCCTCCTCCTCCCGCCGGCGTGGCTCGCAACATGTACTGGAGGAACAGCCCGCTGGGCAAGCGGGCAAACGCCGCAGCCGCGCCGGTGCAGCCCGTGACGGACCCGTTTGCCTTCGGCAGGCAAACCCCCCAGGGCTCCCCCTTGGATAATCCATCCCAGGGCAGCGCAGCGGCGTTCCCGCAGCCAGCCCTCGTGCCTCCGCCGCCCGCCCGCGCCGGGGACGGCCCTCACGGACCACACAGCTCTCTGTCAGCTCCTGTCTCTCAGGCAGGGATGAGCAGCAGTAGCTTTTCCAATGTTGCAGTTCCTTCTCCGTGCCCGGGGTATGTTATAAATAGTGCTGCAGAAGGGCATCCCAGCGCCGATCTCGGACTCCGCGGGCCTGCAGCGCCCTTGCGTTATAACCCAGGAGCAGCAGTGGAAAATTCTTTCGGTGTGCATCCCGCAATGGTGCCTGCAGCGAACAAACCTGGAGCTAGACAGGATGTTGGCAGAGATCCAAATGATGCAGCTTCAGCACCCAGCACGGCAGCGCTCTTCCCACCACCTCCCCAGCAGCCTGGGCCCCAGTGGAGGCCTGTCCCAGGGAATCTGCAGTCTCCAGTTCGGAATTTTGTGCCCTATCCTGAGCCGTCTCCTCAGACTGACGTTCATCACATTTCTCAGCCTTCCATCAGCACTTCTCACCCTCCTCCACACGTAAATGTCCCACAGGGTCCTGGGCACCAAGGTATTCCACAGAACATTGTGCAAGCGCCTTTATCCGCTGGTTGTGAGAAGAACGGCAAAAATGGCCCTGCAAACAGCACTCATCACATGAACAGCATCCAGCCTGGAAATGTGTTTAGGCAGAACACAGACATGACTAACCCTTGGTCAAACCAACCTTACCAGGAACAGTTTTACCCACAGCCACCTTTGCAAGACTCCGGTTTTGTCCTTCCCACAGCTCAGGAAAACAACCCCAAAAACCAGTCTCCAGCTATGTCTGAAACGTCAAATAGATCTATTCCTACAGATAGAGATCCAGGAACTCTATCCATGTTTTTCAAAGGGGATGAGGCAGAAAATGAAGAAATACTTTCATCTGAAAAAAAATACGTAATGGAGAAAACAGAGTTTGATGCCTGTCAGCAAAATTCAGCCTCCCTGTATCACCAGCCTGTGCATCCTCAGCAGGTGGCAACCAATATTCTCTCTCAGGCACAGCTGGGTACAGCTGGTGAGATGGTACAGAAAGGAATGGATGTCCAGTACTTCCCTAAACTTGTCAGCCATCAGGAGGCACAGGCTGCTAAGCACTCTCTGTTTGCTGGTGATGACAAGGCACAGATGGGTGACACAGCTGCTGGGTCCCAGTACGAAAATGTGGAGAACCTGGAGTGCATTCAGAATCAGGAAGTGCTGCCCAGTGAACCACAGAACATGAGCGCTTCGTCCCCTGCTGCTGGTCCCGATCCGTACAGGTACGGATCCTTCCCGGGTCAGATGCTTCCCAAGAACGCTGCTGTGAGCCACGCTGAAGGAGGACCAAACTTGGAGGCACCTGATTCCTTACCTCACCCTGTCCGACCAGACAGCGTCTCTTCCAACTACAGCAACATCAGCCACAGGAGCACTTCCAGCTCTGCACGGCCCCCAGAGCAAGTCGGTACGTTTATCCAGCAGGAAATTGGGAAGCCTGATGAGGAATCCTCTGCCAGCTTCTTCAAACAGATTGACTCCTCTCCTCTGGGAGGTGATTCAGGTGAGCTAAACCTGAGCAAGAACTACCATGGCAATCTATCTCAGCCTCCCACTCCAAGTCCTCCTAAGCCTACAGGAGTGTTTCAGACAAGTGCAAATAGTTCTTTTGAACCTGTGAGGTCCCATGGAGTTGGTATAAAACCTGCAGAGATTGACCAAGCAAAGATGGTGGTGGAATTAAGAGAGAACCACTCAAACCAAAAGAATATTAAGAAGAACACAGCAGTGCCTGCTGCATCCCCTGGTAACCTTGAACAGCCACCAGATAATCTGGAAACAATTTACATGCCTCAGGTACACCCAGGGCCTCTTGCGGGCGCTGGGGAGGCTGGAAACACGCTGCACTCTGGACCTGTTGTGGAAAATGTACAATCAGTATCTGAGAGACGGTCCTCAACCAGAGCTCAGGGAGCAGTTAAGAAGTGTGATAGCCCAGCAACAACTTTATGGGCTCACAATGAGCTACCAAATTTTGGGGGAAATGTTCTCCTAGCTCCTGCTGCTCCTGCCGTGTACGTACCTGCCAAACAGACTGTGGAAGTCATTCAGCCACCAGAAGAAGGCCTGTCTAATCAGCAGCCATGTAAACCAGGGACTATTGCTGTGCAGCATTCCCAGGATGGAAATATAGCTTTTGAAAATCTTGAGAATCCTCCCAAAATGGGAGAAGAGGAAGCACTTCAGTCTCAGGCAAGTTCTGGTTATGCAAGTTTATTGTCTTCTCCACCTACAGAGTCTTTGCAAAATCAGCCAATCCTGATTGCTCAGCCTAATCAAAGCTATAACTTGGCTCAGCCAATTAATTTTTCTATTTCTCTATCTAATCAGCTAAGCAACAATGAAAACAATCAGCCAATGAAGGACTCTGGAGTTGGGGACAAGCCTGCAATGGGTCCCCAAAGTTCACATGCTGGTGGGGAAAACATGCCGTTACCTGTGATGCAAGTTGGATCTCTCTTAGTTAATGCACTTCCAAATACTAATCTGTTAAAACATAATTTATTACAAAGTCCTGTTAATTCCTCTGATGCTGCTTCTAATCAGCCTGCAAACTTGCTTATGAAAACTCCTCTTAATTTGACTCCAGAAGGGCAAAAGAATGTTAATGCGGAAGGCCTTGTTCCTGAATTTGCTAGCAAGCCAGGGTCTAACTCATCTGTTTCTCCTGGGACAAATCTTCCCAGTGGAAGTGCAAGTGGCTTAGTCTCCCCTGTTAATTACATAGCACAGGCTAATAATTCTGCAAATCAATCAAGTAGCAAAGAAGCTGCTGGAGTGCTGGACTTCACAGTGCCTCGGACGTTGGAGAAAAGCAGCACAAGTAATTCTGTCCAGGTGCACAATCAGTCACCCTCTGGTGCTCCGGTCCAACAGGCAGCTGGTGCTGCTCAGGTGCGTCCCGAGGTGCCTGACAAACAACATTTCTATCAACAGGTGACAAAAGATGTGCAGCACCAGGCTGCAGCAGACCGAGCTGCACAGGGAGCGCTGCTGCCCCAGCCACAAATGCAAACGGCTCAAACGCAGCCACCAACATCTGGGCAGTCCTCAGTTCCTCCAGATTCCCAGATCTCCACAGGGGCTAAAGCCATGCAGAAGGGGGACAGCCAGGCGCTGGGTAACCGTCCCCAGCCTGGGGGGCCCCAAGAGGCAGGTTCAGCCCAGCCAAGGTACGACCAGACGAGTCCTGGGAAGCAGCCGGTGTCAGAACAGCCTCCAGGTGCTCCAGCTGCCTCAGCCCCTCCTGCCACCACTGCTCAGGCAGTCCCACCCAACGGGCAGCAAGACCTGCAGCGTCCACCCCCTCCTCAGACCCCTCAGGAAGCCTTTGGTCCACCCCAGAACCCTTACTACTACTACAGACATCCTTACGATGCTTACCAGGCCCCATATCCACCACCTTACCCTGCAGACCCCAGGACAGCAGCTCACCTTTATTACATGGTAAGTTTCTGTTTTTCCCTTTCTTCCCCCTTAGTATGTATTGTTAATTTTCATTTTTGAGTTACGAATTTAAACAGTTGTGTCATGATCAACATTGAGCAGAGAATTCACGCTGAGTGTTTAAGTGTAGGGAAAATGCAGACAGCAGTAACAAAAGTGAAACTGCAAAGATCATGGAAACTTAAGTGGTTGCTGATACCAATTCCATTTGGCACACATGTCAGCTCACAGCAGTTTGTTTGGTTCTTTGGAAAAAGTTGGCAGTCCAGGTGCTCAAACTTGGTTCCTATCTGCTGCCTGAATTATTGATGGTTTAGTAGAGAGGTTGAAGTGCCTTTAGCCCGGACACAATGGGGTTTTTTCCCTTAAGTTTAGGATATTAATAACTTGACTATAACTTCTGCCACAAAAAGTAATGCAAGCGAAGCTGTAGTTTTATTAACCTGCATCTCTTCAGGTGTCACGGCTGTGGTGTGAACAGTGATGTTTTTTGGTTTGAACTGCTCATTTTGGAGGTGTGAAGCCTTTTCCCTTGCCTGTGCTTTTGCAGGAGGACAGCTATGGGCAGTACGACCCCCGGTACCGGCACTACGAGGGCAGCGCTGCCTACATGGAGCCCGGCAGTTACCGCTACCCCGAGCCCGAGCGGCCCAGCTCCAGGGCCAGCCACTGCTCTGACAGACCTTCCTCCAGGTGTGTGATTCCTCAGCTGAGTCAAGATTTGGGTACCCCCAAGCAGGGAGTGTAGTGGTGCCTGCTGAAGTTTGGCAGCAGAAACCACAGGGAGGAATTCAACACCTCTTTGTGTGCTGCCCTAGGGATGGAGGGTATCAAGTACCACGTCTGCAAAGGATACAATTCCCCAGCCTTTTCTCTTGCTTGTTGTTCCTTACATTCAGTTCTTTGGGGGTTGTTGGTGTTTTTGCCAGGCAGGAAGTCGCTGTGATAGCCTCAGTGCTGATGTTTGCTGTGAAAGAGCAGTGCAGGCCATGGGGTTATTAGTCAATACTCATTTATTTTCTGCCTTGCACTTAAGCAGGGGCCCCTTGTTCTGTTAATGAATGGCAGTTTTGCACATTGGGTGGGTTTGCCTTGCAGCACCATGGGTACACAGTGGTCCAGGTGCTCAGAGGAGAGTGGTGAGTCAGGTGACAACATCCTGGTGCTGTGTCAGGTCCATTTGTGTGACAATTCCCTCAGCTGTGGATAAGCTTTCCTCACAGAGCTCCCAGAATGTGGCCTGGCTGGCAGAGGAGCTGTGTGGGCATGTCCCACCCACTCCTTTCACTGCAGATTTTGATTAGGGAAACTTAAAAGCCTTGATCTGATTAATACAAAATAAAGATATTCAAGAGAGGGGAACAATGTGTTCAGATGCTACTTGAAAATGTTAAATAAAAGCAGGATTAAATCTCTACTCAAGCAAGAAGCAGCAAATTACCTTGAAGAGATTGCTGCTTTCTGATGATAATTGTGTAAGTTATTTGTATGAACTTCAAGTTAATGAGAAAATGTTACTGTTGTTATCTGCTGAGGGGTTTGCAGTTTCTAACACAGAGACTCCTGTTACTTCTCTGGAAATTATTAAACCATTTGTAATGTTTATCTGTTGTTGGTAGTTCACTCATGGAGCAGTGATCAAATTACAAATACCACATTTTGTTTACCATCTCCAGAAGATTATAGATGTATTTTGGTCTTGAGGAGAACAAAACAATGGCTGTAGCTCCATGTGATAACTTTTACCATTTTCTTAAGTGAATTTCAGTGTGCTGTGAGCTCTTGAAATGAGATGATAACCTCTAGTAGCACTTCTGGTGTGTACTCTCCTGAGGTGCTGTTTTTAGAAGGGGTTGAAGTTTCTGTACGTGGCAGTGGGCAGATCAAAGCCTGTTAGAAGTGGCTGTGTCAGGGCTGCTGTGTGAGAGCCAGTGCAGGGGCTGTGGTGTGGAGCTGCAGGGCAGCAGAGCTCTGTGTGTGTGTGAAACTGCCCTGAACGTGCAGTGATGGTGAAGCAGCTTTGTAAACTCTGCTTGGAGAAGGGAATAAGATCTCTCTGGAGGAGACTGGGGAGACTGGTTGGGTGGCTAAAGCTGATGTGATAAGATCAGACCTCCTGTGCAGAGTGAGTGCTGTGTTAGCAGACTTCCCACACTCCTGGACTCGCTGGGCCGCTCTGGAGTTTGCACTCTGAGTTGTAGGACCAGTTGTAGGGGAAGGTGGAAGTTTCCATCACTCAACACTGGCATTAAATGTGTGTGCACAGGTGTGTTTGAGAGATTCATGCATGTGTAGGTACAAACATACATGGATGTATACATATACGTACATTCATGTGTGTGCACATACATGCAGACACTGCATTTTTCATCTAACATTCATCCTCCGGCTTTTTTCAGAAATTCTAGGATGATGACCTGAAAATGTTGTATAATAAAAGCTCATGATATTTGAAATAATGGCCACATCTTTCTTTCTTCACCAGAATAAATCATCTTTTTGTATGCACTGACTCTTTGCTGTGTTAGTTTTAGCAAGGTTTTTGTGCTTGTTTGGACAATCAGTTCTGTAAATGAGTATTTTCTTCATCATAAGCTGTATAATAAAACACTGTTAAATTTGGGGCAGCTATTATTTCTTAATGAATTGTTAAATTATCTACTTCTTTGTTGAGACAGTTCAAAGGATGCTAATTATAGCAGTACTTTTTGTGATTAATTGTCTGTAAGTAATTAAACTTATCACCAAAGCAGTTTATAAAGCCACTAAATTACCGTATGCTAAGGGCTGTCAGCTTTCAATGGCAAACAACAATTTAGTGGCATATTGGGTTGTAAAGTCTTAATTTTATGATTCCTTGCTTTCTTGGAAATGCATTATTTTAACTATGCAACTCTGTCTAATCAATTGTGGCACAGAGTTTTTCCTACCTCCTACTGAATTTAAAAGAGATTAAGGAGAAACAACAACTGTTTTTATACTTGTGTGCTTTCTTTCAGGCAAGGGTATACAGAAGATTATTATGGAAAAGGTGGATGGAGTGATTATTATTCAGGCTATTACCCAAACTCCTATGATTATGGAGGTAAGATGTCCAAAAGAACTCTGACTTTTTTTTCCATAGATTTTCCTCACTTGAGCCTTGAGTTTCCCTTTCCTTTGTGCAAACCCTCCACTGTAAGGGTACAGAGCAGTTTTGTTCCATGTGTTGCAAGGCTCCCTTTCACTGGGGTGTGTCCTTGGTGTGTGACCCGAAGGCAAGCCTGTAAAGTGAATTTTGGGTGGGTGTAAACAGAAGTTGACTCACAACTGGATTTTGGTTTTGTCCATCATTATCTAAGTGCTCACTGAGACAAGCTGGTGTTGGGAGTCTGGAGGTAATTGCTTGTGTAGTGCCTGGGAGGGTTTTGAGCAACATCTGTCCACATCCTGAGATGTTTTGCTTGGCACTCTGCAGACTGATCACAGAGATTCTGTGAATGTCATAACAAATAGTAGGATTGAGTTGTAAAGATGTTAGAAAAGATCTGATGGCAAACACTGACCCCTCAGGAGTAACTAACTCTAGCAGCCATGTTTCTCTGAAAGGTGTGAAATTGATTTTTTAAGCTTTTTTTCAGAGTAAAAAGGAGTGGACATATTTATGTGGTTTTAAGTATATTTCTTTGTGTTTGCTGTGTGCTTCAGCACCAAACCAGTATCTAATCAAAGAGAAAGGAGCAGAAAAAGATTATAGGCAAACCTACTAACATCTGAACAATTTCTTTTTCTTTTCCAAAGATCCAAGTCGCTGGGAACGATACCCATATGACCCCAGGTACAGAGACCCAAGAAGTTATGACCAGAGGTACTGGTATGATGCTGAACACAACCCTTACCAGAAGAGAGAAGCATATCCATATGGCAGCAGGTTTGTCCAGTCAATCCACGTTCTCCCAGTGCTCTTTCCAGAGCTGGGGCAGCAGCAGCTCTGGAGCAGGCTATTGAAATGCAGTGTTACACATATTTCACAGTCTGTGTGTGTGTGTGTTGCTAGTTCTTTCTGTAGCTTTAACACAGGTCATTGAGGGAAACCAGATGAGCGGTCACGTCACTCTGAGAGAAGGATTGAAGGTAGCAGCACTTGTTTTTAGAGCACTTGAACACTTTGTGGGTTTTTAGAACACACTCTGAGTATAATGTTGGTTTTGATCTTGTTTAATCTGGATGAACTCTGTGAAGGATTGTCAGTTTATTTACTGTAACAACAACTCAGTGTAGGCAGCGATTTAAGAGCCTTTCTGGAGTGAGGTCCTGTCACCATGATATTTTTATGAAAAATCCCTTGGCCAGGATTTCTTCTCCTGGGAAGATGAGAAGCCTCAGAAGAAAAGAAAAACCAATTTTTTTGATCGCTTCTCCCTGTGTTTTGCTGCTTTGGCATGTGGCAGGTGCATCTTTGCTTGGTCTCATGTGAATTGTTTTTACTTAATGACCAATCCCAGTCCAGCTGTGTTTGATTCTCCGGTCTGTCACAGGTTTTTGTTATTCATTCCTTTCCTAGCCTTCTGATGTATTCTTTTTTGTATAGCTTTAGTATAGCATTTTAATATCATATCCTAATATAATAAATCAGCCTTCTAAGAAATACGGAGTCAGATTCATCTCTTCCCGCAAACATCCTCCGCGAGATCCAGCTTTCCTCCCTCATTCCCTCGGGTGCCTGAGCTCATTCCACCTCTCTGTGCCCCTCAGGAACGAGCGATACGAGGACAACTGGAGGTACGACCCCCGTTTCACCGGGAGCTTTGACGACGACTCGGAGCCGCAGCGGGATCCCTACGGGGACGACTTCGACCGGCGCAGCGTCCACAGCGAGCACTCCGGCCACAGCCTGCGCAGCTCCCGCAGCGTCCACAGCCGCCACAGCAGCTTCAGCTCCCGCTCCCAGCAGGTGAGCTGCACGCACAGCCTGCCGCCTGCATTGGGAAATAAGAAAATATTTCAGGGGTTAGCACGGGGAATGTGTGCTTTTTGAAAGCTGAGGGTGGTTTGTGATGCAGTTTTGAATGTTTGTCGCAGTTGTCAGGAGGTGCCGCGCGCGCAGAAATGGAAAACTTCCTCTGCTGAATGCATTTGCTGTTTGTGAGAATATTGCTTCCCTGTGCTTGGCTGTAGTGGACAGCGTGCCTGGCTTTGTGTCATGTCATTTTTCTCATCACAAGCTTGGCTGTGTTACTGAACTTGGGATGCATTGAAGGACTAACTATGTTAGTATGATGTTGTTTTGACTTTCAACACAAAAACCAAAGCTAACTGATTACTCATCCACTTACACCACAAATACAGATAGGTGAAAAGCTCAGAGAATATTTGGCTAATTTTTGAGGTAGAATTTTTGTTCGTGTAATGGGTCATTTCACCTGTACTTGCATTGAAAAGCCCCTGTATTGAAAACCTGTACTTGGTTCATCGTTTCTTGGAAGTTTAGGTACTGTTCCAGTCTGAATTCCAATTAATTCAGTAATGTTTGAAGCAGTATTGGAAATCACTTAGGCATTAATCTTTAGGCACCTGCTGTTATTTGGCATTTGTTGGGGTTTTTCAGTTGGGATTTTCTGTCTGTTACAGCAGAAGTGAACATTCATTCTGACCCACAGTTGTTGGTAACAGAACTGGTGCTATAATCTTAACTTTTCACACAAGCACATGGAAATTCTGTTGTGAGAGAACTGAACATTCTTGGATGTGAACAGATCAAACGATGGTAAAAACACTGGGGGAGAAGACAAAATGATGAATTATCACAGAAGGGTCTCACAGGGGGCCTTTCTGCAAGGCTGTGATGCAGTAAGCCTGTTGCACAGCAATGGAAGCTGTCAGGGAGCAATGCTGACTGTCTGCAAAGCTGCTTGCTGTGTGTAATCCCAGCTAACCCTGGCTAATCTGCCCTGCCTAGAGCCAGCTCTACAGGAGCAATCACGATCTAACGGGCAGTGCCTATGAACCTCCTGCACAGGCAGTGCACCCAGAGTATCCCTACGGAGCCTATGACCCCAGCTTTGATGGACAGCAGCCTTTCCCAGACTATGGCTACCCTGCTGAAACAGGCTGGTCAACTGTGGAGCAAGGTATGGACACGCTGGGGAATGAGGGAAAACATTGTGCTATAGATACAAAACATTTCTTCTGGAAAAGCTTTGCCAAAGTGTTGATGTCTGTTTAGCTTTTTGAAGATGTGTTAAATGTACAGAGATGACAGGAATGTGTTTGATACTAACAATCAAAGCCCCTACCTGCACTGAAAAAACATGGATTTTAAAGATCTGGAGTTTAGTTTTGTTCTAGTTATTGCAAATCTTCAGGTTTTGGGCTTTGGGGTTATAAAGGAACTGTTTGTTTCTTACAAAGTTCAGCCAAATTCAGTAATTTGTTTTCCACTAACACGGCAGGATTATGGAATTGGGTGAATACATCAGCAAGTTTCCTTAGCTGCAGGCCAGGTTACCTGTTCTTATTTTATGTTTTCTCCCCATTTCAGCACCTTTAAGGCCCTCAACACCTGAGAAATTTTCAGTGCCTCATATCTGTGCCAGGTTTGGGCCTGGGGGCTTCTTAATAAAAGCACTGCCAAACCTGCCTTCGGAGGGTCAGCCAGCTCTGGTTGAAATCCACAGCATGGAGGTAAAATTTAAAAGGAAAAATGGGAAGTAATGGAATAAAGGTCTTTCTTTTGGAAGGGAAATGGGGAACTTGAATCTATTACTTCCTGATTTCTCTTTTTTTATGTCAGTGCATGTATCTTTATCTGTTTGGGCTGTAATCATAAGTAAAACAGTAAATTTAAAAGTTCCTTTCCTCTGAGAGATGACTTAGTCATGATGAGATCATCCAGCTCCTTATAATTTTGTTCAGGAAGATGTACAGAGTAATTACATGTAAAGTAGATTTCATAATTTATCATCCTTGTGCAGGTTGTGACAAAGTCACCCTTTAAATTTTGCTTAAGAGGCTTGGTTACATGATGGGTCACGTTCAGCTCTGGGGGTTTGATCAGTAAAAGCAAAATTTAGAGTTACAAGAATTTCTTATGGATTATTTTTGTGTTTTAGACTATGTTACAACATTCTCCAGAGCAAGAAGAGATGAGAGCCTTTCCTGGTCCTCTTGCTAAGTATGTTCCTACAGTTTTCAGAAATAATTTTCATACATTCAGAAATTATTTCTTCATTGCAAATTATAGGATTTAAACTGACTTAAAAGATTTGTGGCTTTTCACCTGCTTAAATAATACATGAGCTTTAAATTTATTCCTCAGACTAATCACAATTAATGACCTGAATGTTTACATTTGTCTCACTAAAAACTTTTTTCTTCTTTTTTTTTCAGGGATGAGACCCATAAAGTGGATGTTATTAATTTTGCACAAAGTAAAGCTGCACAGTGCTTTAAGAATGAAAGTTTAATTGACAAAGAATCTGCAAGTCTTCTTTGGGACTTTATTGTACTGTTGTGCAGGCAGAATGGGGTATGTGTCACTGCTGGAGTTTTTATCTATCCTAAAGTGTTTTGTACACAAATAGTTTTTGTGCAAAGATCAGGAATTTGTGTTCTGGTCACTGATCTTGGAATATGGCACAGACTGAAGGAATGTGTAAACTGGGCACTCACCCTCAGCTGCTCAGAGGTGCTGATGTTCACATATTGCTGTTGAAGTGCCAAATAAAATGCAGACAGTGTTGAAATAACAAATTTTTCAATTTTTCTTTCCTCTCCACACACACAGACTGTTGTGGGAACAGACCTGGCTGAACTTCTGCTCCGAGATCACAAAACAGTGTGGCTTCCTGGGAAGTCCCCTAATGAGGCAAATTTGATTGATTTCACTAATGAGGCTTTGGAACAAGTGGAAGAGGAATCTGGTGAAGCCCAGCTCTCGTTTCTCACTGATAATCTTGTAACCACAGTTGACAGTTTTGAGAAGGAGACTGAGAGATTCAGGGAGTTGCTGCTTTATGGCCGTAAGAAAGTGAGTGCCTGTGCTGCTACTTATTTTGTGGTGCATGCAATATTTCATGGCACTGTATTGCACTGATACAGAAATTTATACCCTACAGCTCATAATCTAAAGCAAAATTATAGTGTGTTAGCTTTTATCTAGATATATTTTGATTTGATCACTAATTACTACTCTAAAACTGGTTTTTATGGGTAACATGTGAAGTTATTCCCAGGAAACTAATTTGTGTGTTTATCAGGATGCTTTGGAGTCTGCCATGAAGCATGGTTTGTGGGGCCATGCTCTGCTCCTTGCCAGCAAAATGGACAGCAGGACACATGCAAGAGTGATGACCAGGTACTGGGTTGCTTTTTGATGAGTGAAATTTGGCTGCCTGTTCTGTTAATGAGGTGGAGAATGTCAAAATTATGGGTTATGCATAGTAGTTCATTCAAGATTTATGCTTTAATTTTACCTGTGTATTTATTTGTTAATTACTACTTTTTTATTCTGGGGTCTTCTGGCTATAAATTTAGACCTGAGAAGTTGTTCTCTGCCCCCTGATCCATTTAAGGAGTATTTGAACAATGTCATCTGTGGCCTTGCTTGGAAAAAAAAAAAACTGCAAAAACTCAACTGTCAATTTTGTTAATATTTTACTGGTAATATTTTACTTTTGAACATCATCCACTGGGTAGTTTCCTCTTCAGTGTAGTATTTTCACACAGCACTTCCTTCTCTTGAGCTAGGTTAGATTAATTGCCTCTGAGAGCTGAAGTACATTTTAACTGCTTACCCCATGTCTGTTTTGTTTTTCTCTGCAATGTCTCTGTAGATTTGCCAACAGCCTCCCAATTAATGACCCTCTGCAGACTGTTTACCAGCTCATGTCTGGAAGGATGCCAGCTGCATCCACGGTAAGATTCACTGGGAGCTGCAGGGAGGAGCGGAGTTCCCAACAGAAATCTTCCTCAGAATGTCAGAGAAGTTGTTTTGGTCCCTTTTAGGTTGAAACACTTAACCATACAGAGCTCCAATCACTGATTTGACCTAGTAATTATTTTAATTTTAGTGCTGTGGAGATGAGAAATGGGGAGACTGGAGGCCTCATCTAGCCATGGTGTTATCCAACTTGACCAACAACATGGACTTGGAATCCAGGACCATTGCAACCATGGGAGACACTCTTGGTAACTCTTGGGCAAACGAACAGGGTGGTGATTGAAGGAGAAGCTTGGATTGCTCAGCCTGTTTTTTTTGAAAACAGACAATTTCTTTATATTTTATAAAGTGGAGAAGTTCTAGATGGGCTTGTCTCTATTGTGAAAGCATTTGATGCAAAACCAAACAATACAGGGCACTGAATGTGCCACTGAAATATCCTGAGCTCTGTCCTTCATTTCTCTACAGCTTCTAAAGGCCTGCTGGATGCTGCTCATTTTTGTTACCTTATGGCCCAAGTTGGGTTTGGAGTTTACACAAGGAAGACAACAAAGCTTGTCCTAATTGGATCAAATCACAGGTTTGACTTTCTTTTTAAACACAATTTTCTCAATACAAAAATGAAAGTTTGAAAGACTGAATTGCACTGTTCCCCTTATCCTCACTAGCTGGTTTTGAGATAACTATTTGGTGTCTTGTCTTACAGAAGTTGTTGATATTTTGTGTCTAACAGAGCTGTGTGCCTGACAGTGACAGTTCTGTGTTTGTCAACTCAAATAATGTTTTCCTTCTCCTGTTTGAAACAGCTTGCCATTTTTAAAGTTTGCCACCAATGAAGCCATTCAAAGAACAGAAGCCTATGAGTATGCACAGTCACTAGGAAGTCAGCCTGGCTGCTTGCCCAATTTCCAGGTGAGGAGCTGTTCCTGTTTTGGTTTGGCTTCTGTTTTGGCAGAGCTTCTAATGTTTTGTCATGTTTCTAATCTCTCATGTGCTGTAGTCAGTGTGGCAAATATTTTCTCTGTTATAACATGAAATGTTCATGGATAGTAATGCCATATAACTGTTTTCCTGTAGTCATTTCATTTTCTTTTTTTTTTTTTTTTCATCTCTACATCCTGAACTTCTGAATTTTAACTTTATAAATAGTAATACTGTATTCCAAAAGGAAAATCCAGCAGAATTTGCTGGCACTAGCTGTAGATAAATAGACAACTTCCACTGGATGCATTAGGTGGAAGAGGAGAATTGAATGCTTTTTCCTTTAATTTTAGATGTGATAATGAGATACCTGAGCTTTCACCTGAAATGTCAGACTGCCTTTTATTTGTTCCTACCCAGAGTGTTGTGATCACTTGTTTTATTTGTCCTGCTTGCCTCCCCAGGTTTTCAAGTTCATCTATGCCTGTCGGCTGGCTGAGATGGGCCTTGCTGCCCAGGCTTTCCACTACTGTGAGGTGATTTCCAGAACTGTCCTCAAAGATCCACATTACTATTCCCCTGTGCTGATTGGCCAGCTAATCCAGGTAACACGAGGAACAATGAAGTGTTTGTGGCTGGATATTGTAGGTGGGAAGCTGTGGCTGATGAACCCACACTTTGCCATGGTTCCTTTCCTCAGATGTCATCCCAGCTGCGCCTGTTTGACCCTCAGATAAAAGAAAAGCCAGAACAGGAATCTTTTATTGAACCCTCCTGGTTAGTGACACTTCGACATGTGGATGGACAGATCAAGGTATGGTGTGGCCCTGTAAAGGATTAGGGTAAATCCAGTTTTTTAAATGGTTTTGTTTACACTGCTAATCACAGAAACACGGGAAGTGGCCTTATATATTCATGTCCTAAATGGCAAATTATTATGGTGTAAACCAAGTGAATTTACCACACTTCAGTGCCCTGAGATTCAATACAGAATAATTAAAGTTATGAGAGACAGGTTTTTCGTAATGCCATAATGCAAGGAGAACTGCAGGACTCATTAGGTTGCAGTAATCAGGGGATCTGCTTGCCATAAAAGTATCTTGTATGTGGATTGGTGTTGCTAGATTATAACAGTGGAAATAATTATTGTCTATTTAAAGAGATGTGTTGGAAATTGGAACCCTGAGCTAATTAACTGTGTTTCAATTTTTAAAAAAATAAACCCTTCAAATTATTGGTCGATCTTGGCTTATAAATGGCTGACAACTCATTTTTCTTTGACTGAACACTAAAAAACTATTTTCACACCTAAGATTTCCCTTGCTCTGTTTTCCTTTGGTTGTGAACTGAATGTCTGGTACAGATCACTTAACAATACCTTGTTTTTTCCTGCAGGAGGGTGCAATAGCCTATAACACAGACAGATCCACTCCCCCTCCCTACGAGTGCAGCACTCCCAGCTCTGAGCTGGACCGTGCCAGTCAGTGTGATGGGGGAGGTGGCCGTGACGTGGGGCCAGGTGCTGAAAATGCCCTGCTGGCATCCTTGTTACCCAATATGGCTCAACAGATGCAGAGCGTGCAGCTGATGCCTTCAGGTTGGTGTTTCATATCCTTTATGGCAGAGAGAAAACAAAGGTTTTGGGTTTCTGATACAAGAAACCACTTAAGAGGCTGGTTGGAACAGGGAGATTTCACTTCTGCATTGTATCATTCTTAGGGTAAAAGGTTCACACTGGAATTTCTGCTTGATTTTAACTCTGTTTTTTTTTTTTTTTCATGCTGCAGTACCTCAGGCTGTCCTTGATGGCTCAGCTGCCATGATTCCTCCTGGTGACCAGGGAAGTGGTTTCTGCTTGATTTTAACTCTGGTTTGGTTTTTTTTTTATTTGCTGCAGTACCTCAGGCTGTCCTTGATGGCTCAGCTGCCATGATTCCTCCTGGTGACCAGGGAAGTGTCCCCTTCTACCCAGTGGCTCCCCAGCCTCTTGGCCAAGGACCTGGTTTTGCATCTCAAGGATTTTCAAATCCCTATGGAACTGAACCATCCCCACTATATTTAGGGACAACACTACCCCCAGGAGGGCCACCACAAGCCATGGAACCACAGCCAGAAGAGCAGACAAACCTGGAAACAGGTCTGGGATCTTATTAAACAGCTTTCCTTCCTTAAAAAGAGAATGAGGTGTTTCAGGGAATAATTCAAAATATCTCAGTATTTAAAAAACAGTCATGTTTTGGGTAATGAAATTCAAAACCACCATGTAATGGTATAGAAACATCTGCAGAAAATTGTAGTGTTCATCCTGCTCTTTTGGCTTACTTTAAAAGAGGGGTCAGACTCAGCAGATCGTGATTTAGACCTTGACAGGTAATCCCTGAGTGCAGTGAGATTGACAGTTCTGTTTCCAAGGGATATCAGGGATTTCTGCCCCTGGACATGAGTTTTTAGGACCCTGCTAAGTTTTAACTCTGTGACAGCAGAGCCTGACACATGTGGAGGGAAGGAAATTCAAGTTTGGCAGAGTTTGAGATGTGAGGAGCCTTTAACTGCTCCATCCTGATGGTTGCATCCCTCAGCATGCTCTGGCCTGTGTTTAGAACAAACACAAGCCCAGACAGGATAGGAGAAAAATCACAGCAATTGCAGCTCTCATTCTTTAAAAAACCAGGTTCTCCCTAGCACAAATCTCTGGTGCTAACTGGTGAAAATTTCTGCCTTAAAACTATTGTGGGGCTTGGGGGCTTTGGTGTTTATTATTGGGTTTTTTGTTGGTGTGTGTCTCTGCTAACATAATCTATTTTTTTTTTTTAAGGAATGCAGAGAATTGCCCCAGAGTCTCCTTCACAAAACTCCTTCCCTGAACAGAGAGAGGATGATTTCTATGGCAGAATGGCTAACATGGTATTGTTATTTCACATGTTTCTTCTGCTGCATTGCAGCACAATGCAAACACAAGAGGATTTGGGGACTCTGTATTGCTCTTCAGCAAGACTTGAAGCTTGGTTTTTAGAAGTCTCCAAATAACCAGATTAAATGTCTTTGTGTGGAAATTCTTGATAAAAAATTAATGCTGTGTCAGATATTTATCTGCTTGTTTATTATGCACTTATGTCCTGGCTTTTTATCTAACCAGGCAGCAGGACAAAGATCCATCTTAAGGTTTATTTGGTATGAACTTCTAGATGTGTTCTGTTCATGGATTTTTCATAGAAGGGTTGTTTGTAGCAAGATGGAATGTGATCCATCACTGCAGCAGTGACAACTTTGTGCTTTCCTGTGTATTTGTCACCCAGGGCTATGGACGAAGGTCCCGAACAACCTCGGAGTCCTCTGCTCATTCTGTGGGACGAGAGAGATCCAACTCTGCAGCAAAACAACCCTCTCCTCCTCCCTCTGCTCCTGCAGGGAAAGACACTAAAAAAGAAACAAAAAAGGAGGCAGCACCCAGAAAGGTAAACTTTCTTAGAAAGGTACCTGCAGCTGGAGGAAATTTGTTAGTTGAATGTGGTAACTCCTGGTTCACTGTACTTCAAAAGTCCTGACTAAATTATTTCTACTTATTAGTTGCAACTCTGGGCTCAGAGTTGAAGTCCCTGACAGAAAATGTGTTGTTGCATGAAAGTTTGTTTTAACTTGCCTGTAAAGTGAGGCAAGAATTAACTGAGAGGGAGAGAATTAACTGAGTGGATTTAATTTGTTTTTAGAGTGGTGGAACCTGGTTTCGCTGGCTGATGGGAAAAGGAAAGAATGAGGCTCACCTGCCAGATGACAAGAATAAATCAGTAAGGCCCCAAGAATCACAAAAACCTTTATATACTTCAATTGGTTCCTGATCTTCTCCTGGATGACAGATGAACATTGTTTTGATGAGTAACAGATGATTGTAAAACTTTGAAGATTATTCTTATTCTAAGACCAGCTTTAAAAAAAAAAGTTATGGTTATTTTAAACTTTTTTTGCAGCTTGCTTTGAGCTCTTTGTTTTTGACTGTGATTTTCTTTTAGATTGTTTGGGATGAGCAGAAACAACGTTGGGTTAATCTGGATGAACCAGAAGAAGAGGTAAAAATCTGAGTCCTCATGATTTCTCCAAGTGGAAAACAAAAATCTGTACTTGGCACTCAATTTTCTTTAGTGTGTTACTGTCTCTTAAGAGCTGCTTTTTACTGAATTTGGATTAAAATGTGCTACATCATACAGTGATGTGATTGGATTTGTTTTGTCTCCTTGCAGAGTAAACCTCCTCCACCCCCTCCCACAGGATTTCCTAAAGCTGCTCAGGCTGCTCCCCCTGGGCCTGGAGGCCCACCTGGTGCCTCTGTCAATGTGTTCTCCAGGAGAGCAGGTAACAGCCAGCACTGACATTTGAAGACTTTCTCCTGCATAAAATATGAAGGCAGAAGTTCTGACTTTTCCCTGGGTTGCTTGGGAGCAGCTGGCACTCAGTGGAGCTGTGGCTCTTGCTGGCTTTGCTCGTGCCCAGCTCCTGCACTGCTGTCACAGTACCATGACTTGGGTATTTCTGTTTGTATCCCTGGAGTGTTATTTCCTGATCCTGAAAGATGTTTTAACCAGCCAACTGCTCAAAGTAGACACGGGCATGATAAACACAAGGGTTCTTTCTGTTTTTCTGCATGTTTCTGGTTTAGCTGGAAGCAGAGCCCGTTATGTGGATGTCCTGAATCCAGGAGGAACCAAGGCAAGTGGTGCTGTTCCTGCACCATCAGACCTGTTTGCCCCCCTGGCACCCATGCCCATTCCTGCCAACGTGTTTGTTCCAAACTCAGGTGTGTGCATAGGATTGTGGGGAGGTTTTATGGCTGTTTATGGGGTGTGTTTGGCTAAATCCCATTTCCTCTGTAGTTCCAGGGGAATCCCAGCCTGTGGAGGGGAGTGGAGCAGCAGAGCACACAGCAGCTGCAAACCAAACCAACACAGACCCTGCTGCAGCTGTGGAGCCAGAGGTGGGTTCCAAGGAATGTTTTATAGGCAGAACCCACAGTTCTGATTCAAACCCCCTCAGGATTCTGAGCAGCAGTTTCACAGCCACATCCATAAAGCGTGATGTTGTTGTAGGGTTTGTGGTTTTACTTAAAGAACAGGGGGGAAATACAGGTGAAAATGGAGGTGGGAGCTTGCATTTCCTAATTTGACAGAGCTGCAGCTTCCATGGGTGCAGGAAAGGGACTGGGAACATGGGAGGAGTTTTACACTGCACATTACACCTGCCTGATGTGCTGTGGCATTGTTCTGCCCCAGTGGGATCTCTAAGGGAAATGTGGAACAGCCTCGTAGGAATGATGATAAACAGAAAGTGCCTTGTTTTCCTTCAGTACTTAAACCCTGCAGCCCTTCCTCCTGGATCTGGACTTCATGTTCCTAACCCTGATGGCTCCCAGTCAGGCGAGGTAAGGCTTGGTGCAAAGTATTTAATTAATGACTTTTTACGGTTAATTGTAGCGGTCTTACAATGGGCCATCTAAAACAACCAGTAACTGATTCAGTTGGTGATAGGTAGGCAAGATGTGATATGACTGCCTCCAGAATTGTACAGAAAAGACCTCTAAGCCCATATGAGAAATTCAGCCTCCACGTCCTACATTCTGTGATCTCCTTTTCCTATATAAGTACTTTTAAAAGCCTTTTTTTCAGAGTAAAATGTCAGTAGCAGTTGAAGGGTCTCTTCTTGCCTCCATGCATGCATATAATTTCACTAATATTAAGTGCAAGACACAAGGAGAGCAAGTTGCTGTGTGCCAGGCAGAGTAACATGACCTTTGTTCCTACTAAATGTTTTCTATACCTACATAATTTTGTGCTTTAAGAAGTCCTTTTGATTTAAACTAACTTCTGGCTTTACGTTTGTTTTTGTTTTTTGGTTTTTTTTAACTTGAAGTTGGTTTAACCTTTGGCAGTGAGACTTTGACAATGAAATAAAACAACTGAAAGCTTGGGGCAGTGACATGCATGACGACTTTTTTTATTTGTGTTTTTTTGTATTTGTGTGTTCTTGCTGTTTTGTAGCTTTCGCGCTCTAGTTCAATGAGTTCATTATCACGTGAAGTAAGCCAGCATTTTAATCAGGTACATGTGGCTGGCCATTCTCATTTATGTTAACTTATTTACTTTTCCCCCTCCCATCTTTATTTTGCATTCGCTCAAATACTAATGCTACTTTTAGTCATTTCCCCCTCATTTCACAGAATTGTCATTAAAACTAGATCATGATGTAGTGTTCCTTTTTACACTCAAACAGGGTCTTCAGTTTTGTGTATTTATGGGAGTGCATGTAATCCAGGCATGCTTTTTATTTATGTTCCTAAGAGATTCATATAATTTCATCATGTTATTTCTGGGATATTAAAGAAATCAGTTGATTTTAAACAAAAAAAACCAAGCATCCTCCAACAAAACCAAACCAACCTCCTAAAAAGTCTCAATACAAGCAAAACTTGGTCATTGTGCTGCTGCCAGTCTCAAATTGTTAATAAACCATTTGCAAAAGTCCCTGTAGGAATTAAAGGAATGCTTCATCTCTGCTGGAAGTTCCAGAGCTGTGGGGTCACCGCAAAGGGGTGACACAAACCTTTCTGATATTTCTTAATAAAGCAAAACCTGACATAGAATGTTTATTTTGGGGCAAGTCCTGAGGTGTGTACTAACAAAGGCAGAAGGTACTAATTGAGTGGAGTTGCACTGGTGTCTTGTGTTGGTTTTTGCATGCTTTGGACCTGCAGAGCTATTTGCAGTTGATGCATGTGACAGTGTTTGGCCAATTCCTACATTAAGCCAGACCTGTTCTAGATCTGGATGCAAACTGTACCAGCACTCTGGAGTTGTTCCAACAGGCTGCTCTCTCCATGTTGTTGGCATTATTCCTGTGAATATTTGCTCTGTATAACTTAGCAGACCACATTTGAGAGGCACTGCAGTTCCTCTCAGCCCTTGTCTGATTTCAGTGTTTTCTCTTCCCAGCCTGCCACTGTTCCACCCTCGGGGGGACCTTCAGCAGGGGCAGTGCCATTCTACAACCCCTCTCAATTTGCACAAGTGAGTGAAGGCCTCATCTTTCCTTTTCCTTATCCTTATTATCCAACATTTCCCAGAGCAGCTGTGGCTGCCCCTGGGTCCCTGGAAAGGTCCAAGGCCAGGCTGGGCAGGGCTTGGAGCAGTCTGGGACAGCAGAATTTGTCCCTGCCCATGGCAGGGGGTGAATGTGGTGGGCTTTAAAGTCCCTTCTGACCCAAACCAGTCTGATTCTGTGCTTTGAACAAAACATGATTTTGTGCTTTATCAGCTTCATCTGGGTTGTTGCACACAGAGTGTTAAACGTGCACAAAGATCAGTCTGGCACCTGTTCAATGTAACAAGTTCCCATTCAAGACTTTATTCCTGATTTCTTGAATTTTTTGTCTCCAGCATGACACTTACACAGAACATTTTGTTTATCCCTGTTCTTTTTTCAGTCTCCTGCAGCCACTGGAAGTTCAAGACTGGGAAGAATTGGACAGAGGAAGTATCCAACATTGAAGTAGAATACAATGGCTTTGTATTTGGAGTCCTTACTCACATTCTGAGGATGCAAAGAACTGTTCAGCCTTATGGCACGTGGCATCAGCTGCAGTTGACATGACAGAAATCTGATGATGGGTGATCTTTTTCATGCTTGCACCTCATCTTCGCAAACCATTACCAAACATGAAATATATGTAACTTTTCCTTTTCAAAACCTGGCTAGAAATAGCTTTGCTGTGATAAAGAATAGGCACAAGAGAGGAAATAGTTGCTGTCTGTTACAAAACCTCTTTGTAAATTGCATAGGCAATTTATTCCTTAAGTTTATTTTAAACCTTACTAGCGTGACCTTCCAAGACATAGTTTCAGGGATTCCTTAATTTCTGAAGGATGCTCCCCTCCCAGCAGGGGTAAAAAAAAACAAAAACAAACATGTCCACATTGTAAGATAACACTGTGGCCTTAAGAGGACCATGCACAATCAGCCAGAGTGTGGAAGCAGAGATGTTCCCCTGGGAGAGGCTCACCCAGGAGCTGCCTGGTGCTGGTTTGGTTTGTGGGAGGAGGGAGGGGGCCACAGCTCATCCAAATAAATCGACTTCTATTGAATGAAAACTGTGACTGTAATCTAATCCTGCTTTGATTTGGATCTTTCCTAGTCTGTATGTAGTTTGTGGTTTAGACTACCTGTAAAGCCAAGTGTATAGTGGGAAGGAGCTCTGTATCATAGCCAACGCTGTTCTCTTGACGAGTGAGTGTTTGTTTAAGTGCAATACGGTTACTTTGCTTTCTCTCCAACTGCTGGCACTCTGCACCTGGGGGGTAACAGCTTGAAAGTTGTTTATTTTTTCCTTTTGAGAGTGCCAGAATCAGTGTAATAATCCGTTCTTGAATCTCCCTTGCTAAAATAACCAAGGTCTTAAATAGCTAACAGCTAAATTTCATACTAAAAGTAGATGGATTAGACCTCTACAGATGGACTTCAAAATCTTTAGGTTTAATGTAGGAAATCTTGAAAACCATGGTATGCAGCGTTTATATTCACTGAAGAATCTGAATTATCTGCAAAGAGAGAAATAAACTTTAAATATTTATTAAATCATTAGGCCATATTTTATTTAGAACTTGCCGCCAAACTATTTGATTTTACTTGAATTTCTGCCCAGGAGTAGAAGTAATACGAATGTGAAATTGCCAGTATTTGTCCCCAGTTGTGGTTTTGTTTTTGTTTTTTTTTTCTTTTCCTGAATAACACCACTTTTCTAAGATTGTGATAGCCTTATCTATGTCCCAAAAAGTTTGTGTGCAGCCCAAATAAAACACTATTTGGGGGGATTGGAAACCTTTGTGTGCTGCTCCATTCTCAAGTCCCAACATGGACAGCAGCAGTCAGTGTGGTTTACTTTTCTATAATTGAAACCTAATCAGACACTTGGCTTTCCTCTAGTCCAGCCAGGCTGCTGATTATTTTCTCCTTTCAGTAGAGACTGCCAAACAACTTCATTCAAGGAGGCTCCCCATGAGCTGGGAGCAGCTGTCTTTCCTAAGTGTAAGATTTGACACTGTAAATTCTTAAATAAAATATTTTGCGCTCTGGAGCACTTTCACATTTTACTTTCTTCTTGTGGTTATTGCTTGAATGAGGTGGGTGAAGGGACCTTTCCTGTTTGTCTGGGAATGATCTGCGTGGGGAAAGGCAGCCTGAAGTTGTTGGAACAGCTTCATCAGAGCAGGTTTAGATGCAATATTGGGAAGAAATCGTTCCCCGTGAGGGTGAAGAGGCTCTGGCACAGTTGCCCAGAGAAGCTGTGGCTGCCCCATCCCTGGCAGTGTCCAGGGTCAGGCTGGACAGGGCTCGGAAGGTGTCCGTATCCATGGCAAAGGCTGGAAACCGCGATCCTCAAGGTCCCTACCGCCCCAGAGCGATTCTGTGATCGCTGCTTGTACTGAAATGTTCAAAACCGAAGCTTTAGGCTTAACATAGGCAACTTCTACATTTCTTCACGTGTGACACGTTCGTTTTTAAGCCGCTTTTTAAACGCTTTTTTTTAAACGCCGCCGTCATCCCGTGTCGCGACAGCCGCGACTTTCCGCGCGCGCTGCCGGGCGCTCCTCCGGCCGCCGGGGGGCGCTGCGGGCGGGCGGGCCCAGCGCTGCCCCCGTTGCCACGGCCGGGCCGGGGCGGCCTCAGCGGCACCGAAACGGGCACCGGCAGCGAAACGAGCACCGGCAGCGACGCTGCGACCACGGATACCGGCGAGGAGCCTGAGCAACCCGTAAGGCCCGGTTTGCGTCCCGCACGCAGCGGCGGGGAAGGGGCGGCCCCGGCGGGCGGGGGGCGCGGCCGGTGTGAGGGCGAGGGCCGGGCCCGGGGCCCTCCCGCCCCGCTTGGGATGCGGGCGGCGGCCCCTCGGTGCCGAGCCCGCTGCGTTCAACCCGGCGTTTAGCCCTCCCAGAGCCGGGGGAGGCCGGCCTGAGGTAGCCGCAGAATGACGAGGTGCTTCCCCCGTGTAGAAATGTGCTCGGAGCCCGGTCCCGTAGCCTAAAGCCACCCCCGGGGCGTTTTCTCGGTGTCAGCGGCGGTGAGCGGGGTTGGTGCAAGGCAGGGAAAGGCGGCAGCGATTTCCCGGCTCTTGGGATCGCTGGAAATTTCCTGGCCTCGGGCAGCCGGTGCTGCGGGCTGGTCGTGCTGGTGACGCCTGTGTACAGCAAGGACAACGAGCTGTGGTTTCTGTGCGGCTTAAATTCCCTTTCGTGCCAACAGGGCACACCGCCTTTCCTTAAAGAAGGGTGTACACGGCCGTACAGGAGGTCTCTGCTCTGCTTTTGGGGTAAAAAACGGGAAAACAGTGATTTTCTAACAAGGTCACGTTAAGGTGTGAGTTGTGCTAGAGGGAGGTCCTGCAAGGAGATGCTTTCTGATCGGGGAGTACAGCTCAATAACTTTTCATTCTTACCTCTTTCTCTTGGGGGAATCCAGGTATCCCACGTCTTGGAATTTTACAGACAATGCCTCTGCCTGCACATTCACCTGCCCTTCGTTCCCAGCTAAAGGCTGAGCTGTGTGCCATTGCCATGCCTTGCTGGCTGAGTAAAGCCCTGTGAACCCACAGGGTGATAAAGGGAAGGAAGCTATGCTTTGAGCAACTTTTCATCTGGAGCAGCATCCACAGCTGGTACCTGGGGGACATGAGTACTCCAAATGGATTTCCGCAGCACTCAAGGGTGTGTCTTACTCGGAGCATGGAGGGTGGAGCAGTGCAGGACCTGCAGGCAAAAAAAGCTGGAAAAGCAGCCAAAAAGGAGGCTAGGGGTGATGGGGCACCTCCGAAAATAGGCACTCCCATAAGTGAGACCTTAAAGCTTCTGCCAGAAGAGCTCAAAGCTAATATGAAAATTAAATCGATCACTCCAAGGCCCCCTCGGAAGCCCCGGCTGGAACGTGCTGCATCCCTGGATGAAAAGAGCTGGAGGAAGTGGAGGCGATTTAGGACAAGCCAGGAAAGTCTGACTGATCCCAACGAGACGAGCTCCTCCAACGGTTCCCTGCAGGAAGCGTCCCCCAGCCCTCCCACCAGGGGCAGGGCCAGCCCCTGCAATCCCTGCTGCCAGCAGGATTCCTCGCACAGTTCACCGGACGCCTTGGAAGCCAGTCCCGGGGGGAAGAGCAGGGGAGGCGCCTCGGACCTGGGCAAACGAGCCTCCGAGATCTCCAGTGCCTTTGGGGGGCTCCTGCGGGGCAAGGGGTTCGCGGGGGGCAAACCCCGGCTGTCCCAAATCATGCCGGCCCGCCCCCTGCCCCCCATGGAGCTCAACGTGGCCTCCCACTCCCTGAGGACAGCTAATAGGATCGACTCAGATTGTCTGGATTACCGACATTATTCTCAGCACAAGTTTGGGAGGGTGAGCAGCAGCCTCAGCGACTCCAGGCTGCAGGGCAATGGGACTCTCTATGACAATTGCTCCACGGACTCCATGAAATCCACCTTCAGCGTGCTCACTCCCATCCGAGCCAAGGATGTGCGCAGCAGGTAGGGCTCCCCCAGGTTTCTCCTGCTTTTGGGGTGTCAGCAGAGAGGAGAATCCCACTGGGCAGGGGCAAGGGAACTTCTGAGCTCCTGGTAAAGCACAAAAGCCATTCTGTGTTATTTAACCTGCTGTGAAGAGAGTTGGAAGATGGAGATCAGTGCAATTTGCTCCTTTGAGCTAAGTGTTTTCATAAACACGAGTCTGCTTTGCTGTCAGTTTGCTTGTAATATTTACATAATCTGGTTTGAGAATTAAGAAGTGGTGGCTGTGCATGCCAGCAGTTGGGAAAACTGTTTTTTAGAAAAATCTAAAAGTACATTGGGCTTGAACCAAAATAATAAATTACAGAAAAAAACAAAAAAACAAATAGCACCAGATATTTTAAATTGAGATTGTCATGAAGCATTATCACAGTCCTGTGAGGTGCTGAGCAGAGGTTGCACTTGTTTGTTTTCTGGCAGGATCAAATGATGTGCTGGGAACTACTCCAGTATCCCACAGGAGCTCCTCTGCAGGAGGGAAAAACCTAATCAGTGATCCAAACCGTGGGAGTCTGTAGTAGAGAGGAAATAATTCTGAGATAAATTGAAGTGTTACTAGCTGGTAAAAAAGCCCCAGAGATAGATTGTTACTTGTTTGCCATGAGGGTTTTCTTTTCCATTCCTCCCTAAAGCAGCTGGAGCCAGCTGGGTTGCCCAGAACTCCCCAACATTATTCTCTCATCATTATTTGCAGAGCTTAAGCAAGATTAAAAATGCTTATTCAACATGCAGTCCCTGTGCCAGCATCCCTCACCTCTGTAAGCATGTCCTTCAGAGAGGCACGTGCTGTGGGATGCATCTGTCCTTCCCAAAGGGGATATTTTGAGACCTCAGGCTCAATAAATTATTTTCTTGAAGCTGATTTGATGAACTGAATTGAAGGAAGGATGTGAGTTTGAGTTTTTGGTTAGAAGAAACCTGATGCCAGAACACTGGGAATGGTGGAGCTGTTTTTATGTTTGAAGTAAACTGAGCTGCTTCAAGGTACTCAAATTTAATGGAATCACAGAATGGTTTGGGTGGAAGGGAGCTCAAAGCTCATCCAGTGCCACCCCTGCCATGGCAGGGACACCTCCCACTGTCCCAGGCTGCTCCAAGCCCTGTCCAGCCTGGCCTTGGGCACTTCCAGGATCCAGGAGCAGCCACAGCTGCTCTGGGCACCCTGAGGTTATCAAACCAATTTGTTTGTTCTGTGTCTGGATGAGTTTAGTGGGGCTGAAGACTTTGGATGGCTTCAGCCTTCTCATCACAGCATCAGCCTCACCATCACCCTCATGTCCTGGCTTTGGAAGGAACTTCAGGCAAGCAGAACAATTTATAAATATTAAATTCCTTCCTCCTAAATGTATGTTCTTGATTACTTCAAGATTCACACATTACACATCAACATCCCAGCTGCCATGCCCTTTCCTTAGATGCTCTTTTTTGGGTCTTCTGTCCACAGGAGCTATTTGGAAGGCAGCCTTCTGGCAAGTGGTGCCTTAATGGGAGCAGAAGAACTCAGCAGATATTTCCCTGATCGGAATATGGGAATCTTTGTGGCCACCTGGAACATGCAGGGGCAGAAGGTGGGTGCACAGAGATCTTCACAGGTCCTTTGGCAGCAAAGTTACCCCAGCTCTACTGAGAGGACTGGGGTGATGTTTTTCTGTTGAAGACTATGTTCCTTGTCAATCATCTTTGTCAAATTATAAGGTATTTTTCTAGTAAATCTTTGCATAACTAATACTGCTTTTCTTTTCTTCCCTTTTGTTTCAAATTTCTTGTGTAATAGGAACTTCCAGTGAATCTGGATGACTTCTTATTGCCAACAGATCCAGACTTTGCCCAGGACATGTATGTCATTGGGGTTCAAGAAGGCTGTCCAGACAGGTAGCAAAAACAATGTAATGAACCATCTTCTCTTACTGTTAACTAATCATTTTGCTTTAAATTAGACTAGAAATAGTCTCCGTTGTATTCCTAATATTTTCAATAATCAACCTATTTAACAAGACTGAATTCTATTGCATCAGCACCAGAGGAAATGGAATTTAGAGGAAAATGTCACAGAGATCTGTAAATCCTAAAATCCCAGAATGGTTTGGGTTGGAAGGGACATTAAAGCCCACCAGTGCCACCCCCTGCCATGGGCAGGGACACTTTGCACTAAACCAGGGTGCTCCAAGCCCTGTCCAGCCTGGCCTTGGACTCTCCCAGGGATGGACCAGCTTCTCTGTGCATACAGAATTTCATCCTGATGGCAAAGCTCTGCTGATCTCTGTGGCTCCCCCTTAGCTGAGTGCAGGGAGGTTTGATGCTGTGTGTGAGAGGGTTTGCTCTGTGAGCACAAGGCTGCTCTGCTCTCCTGGTTGCTGTCTGCTGTGCTGTGTGTGCTGCAGCTGTTGTTCTGTCCTGCAGGAGGGAGTGGGAGATCCGCCTGCAGGAGACGCTGGGCCCGCACTACGTCCTGCTGCACTCGGCTGCCCACGGGGTGCTCTACATGTCTGTCTTCATCCGCAGGGACCTCATCTGGTTCTGCTCGGGTGTGTGGGGGGCTGAAGGCACTCTGCCAGCCTGTGCCCTGCCCTTTTCTCCCTCTCCTAACCTCCCTGCTCGCTGTCAGAAGCGTTTCAGTAACAGCGTCTTCTTTTCCTCCTTCCAGAAGTGGAGTATGCCACGGTGACAACTCGAATCGTGTCTCAGATCAAAACCAAGGGAGCTCTGGGAATCAGCTTCACGTTTTTTGGGACCTCCTTTCTCTTCATCACCTCCCACTTCACATGTGAGACATTTGCAATTTTGCTACGAGTGTCCTGGTTGAGGGAGGAGGGGAGGGAGCTGAACAGAGGTGAAAAAGCAGGACAGGCTGAAGCCAAAGCTCAGGATTGCTGAGCTGAGAAGGATAAGGGAGGTTTGTTTGGTAACAAACTCACAAAAGAACTGTGTTTGTGGAAACAGAAATGAACTCTGCACCATTGTGTCCCTTTTCCCTCACTTTCTGCCATCATTATTCAGTGCAGACACTTCCAGAGTGTCACATTTTATATGTGGAAAATGTCTGATGCCCTTTGGAAGCTCCTGGTTTAACCAAAAATGATCATTGCATGAAAATGATTCACTGTTGGCAGTAATGGGGTTTCTGTCTTGCAGCTGGGGACAGTAAAGTGAATGAGAGGAAACTGGACTACAATAAAACCATTCAAGCCCTTACACTTCC
The DNA here is from genome assembly GCF_017590055.1 of Onychostruthus taczanowskii. Lineage (NCBI taxonomy): Eukaryota > Metazoa > Chordata > Aves > Passeriformes > Passeridae > Onychostruthus > Onychostruthus taczanowskii. Next base: position 8,552,350 of record NW_024499796.1, read on the forward strand.
CAAGAATGTTCCGGACACAAATCCGTATCGATCCAGTTCCAGTAAGTGGGAAACCATGAGCGTGGGGGAGCCCAGGTCAGCAGAGTCTGGGCATTGTCTCTCAGTCTGCACTGGGAAAGAGACAAGAAGAGTGATAATTTGAGGGTGTAAAAAGAAAATACAGATCTTTTTGTCTGAGGATGGTTCTGACTGCCATGATTTTTTTTTCTTGAAATTGGGGATTTGAGAAAAAATTGAAACGGGAGAGAGAAAATTCAACAGGGAATTTTTACATGATGTATTTTTTTAGCAATATGATAATTTTGGTTTAATATTAATATTACAGACGGGTTTCACTTTCCAAGTGTTTTCTGGAACAACTAGGAATTACTTTATTTCAAATTTAAGAGAATAAACCTTATGTCACTTAATATTACAGACGTGTTTCACTTTCCCAAGTTTTCTGGGACAACTAGGAATTACTTTATTTCAAATTTAAGAGAATAAATACTTATGTCACTTATGTACATGGGTCAGAGCATTGTTTGCCAAAGTCCATTATTGTTTTCTTTTACTGTGCTGACAACTTGATACCTACATAGATAAGTAGGTCCTTTTACTAGGAAATTGAATATACTCTTTATCTACAGTGTAACATTAGCTTTTTGTGTTCCCTCTGGTGTTAGGTCCCATAGATAGTTTGGTCTCTTTTCAGCTTTTTCTATGGTTTTTAACATTTCTGTTCTGTTTTCTCCTGGGTTGTTAACTCCCATATTCAGTGGTGCTCACAGGTAGAAAACATACTCAATATCACATCTCCAGGTAGTGAAAAGAAAGAATTTCTTCCTCAAACACATTCAGCAGCATCCCTTGAACACTTGTGCTGTGAATTTGCAGGTGATGTCACAACTCGGTTTGATGAAGTTTTCTGGTTTGGGGACTTCAACTTCCGGCTGAATAAGGATCGGGAGACGGTGGATTCCATCCTGAACCAGAACCCGGACACTGACGTGTCCAAGCTGCTGGTGTATGACCAGCTGACCAGTGAGATGAGCCGGGGTAAGGGCCAGCTGTTCATCTCCCTGCTCTCCAGAAACAAAGATACCTACACACAGGAGTAATGCCAGGCCAGTCTCCATTTCCTGGAGACCTTTCCTGCTTTCTTTAAGTTCCCTAAAGAACATTAGCAGCAGCTGTGAAATGCAGTGGCAGTGTGTCAAGGGACTTGTTGCTATAGCAAGTTGTTCTGTTTCATCTCCCAAGCCATTTGCTGCTGTTTCATCTGACTCCTCCATAAGCTGGGTATCTCTCTGTCCCAGTGTCCAGGGAATTTAGATTTGAACAGCATTTACAAAGCAGCATGAGCTTTCAGTGGAAGTGCACGGACCAGTTCTTCCTTGTTTAATTGACCACTGACTAAACAGCCACTGGCTATTTTTTATCTTCTCCATGTCAGGACTGGAGCTTGCTCCCTTTCTGGAGCCCAAGCCCAGGTTTTTCTGGTTTGGGGCTCTTGTTCTAGCCAGCATTAGTAGACACAGTTCTCAGGAAGGAGAAGTTTGTTCATGCCATTCCCCCTTCCCTTACAGGGTCTATTTTCAAAGGATTCCAAGAGGCTGATATCCATTTCCGTCCTTCCTACAAGTTTGACATAGGAAAGGACAGCTATGACACCACCTCCAAGCAAAGGACTCCCTCCTACACGGTAAGGAATAATTTCAGGAGTCAAAGGGGATTCAGTTGTGCTGAGATTGTTGCTTAAGGGCATCTGGGACTTGTGGAAGAAAGGATTGTAGAATCTGTGAGCACAGGGAGAGTTTGGCCCAGGCTGTTAACCTTCTTTTCCCTGCCTTACATCCTGAGTGGGCTCTCCCCTGTGCTCAGAGCTGGCACAGAACTGTTGGGATCGGACAGTGAATGGATCCCCATCCAAGGACATGTTAACTTCACCAAGAGGAGCATGGTGACTGAATGGATTTGTCTCCTGTGAAGCAGTGCTGCTTTCCAGGGTGGGTGATTTGCAGGGGAGTCACCCTCACTGTCCCCTCTCCCCCTGCCTCCAGGACCGAGTCGTGTTCCGCAGCCGCTACAAGGATGACATCCAGGCTGTCAAATACTCCTCCTGTCCTGTCATCAAAACCTCAGACCACCGACCTGTGTTTGCCTTGTTTCGTGTGAAAGTGAGGCCTGGCAGAGACAAGTGAGTACCTCCTGCAGCTCCACATGATTGTTTGCTCCAGTGACCCCGAGGATATCCTCCTGTGTCTATCCCTGCAGCCTGGTTGGGTTTTACCCTGTACATGCTGGTGGTCAGAGCAGTAAGAGCTTAAACCTTGCCCTGACAGCTGAAATCCCTGCTGCCAGGTCTCTTAATCCTTCTGAGGGGGATAAACAGAGCCCATTGGAATCGAATGCAAATATCTGAGGTGCAGCTCTTTGTTTTTCCTATCAGCATGGGCAGCTTTCCTCTTCTCTTCCTCTTTCCTTCTTTAGCATCAGTTCTGTTTTCCCTCCCCAGTGATGGCTGCAGTTCAGCACAGCTGGATGTCAGTGGAGCATTTTGAGATCCTCCAAGTTCTTCATGTCCTACATAGGCTGTTGTATTAGTAGAAATCCTTAGGAAATTTGGTTTGGAATTATTCTCTTTTTTGTGAGTAACATGGTCAAGGATTTCAAGACCTCAATATCTAGAAAAGGGATTTCTCAAAGTATTTGATCAGCAGTGCAATTACAATGGGAATTTTTGTTTCTGGGTATTAAATACCCATTAAATAGTAGTGTGTGATGGGCTGCTCAGGTTTCCTCTCTAAAAGAGACCAAGGTAAGAGTTGTTGAGATGAACCACACCAGTGAGTACACCAAGTCAGCAGTAACCTGGTATAGCTTTTCAAATGAGTGGATTTTAGTTGAGTCATTAAGAAAGTCCTCTATACATGAAAGCAGGTGAGTTCATGCTGAAATTTAAAGTACATTTCATTTTTATAACCAGCATTTTGAAGTACTGTGAAAAACCTTAACTTGTTGCTGTGAAAGGACAACTCTTGTTTCTCCCATAGCAGTTGCTGAATGCCTTAAGAAAGTAAAAATCAGATTTGTGGCCTTTGTTGTATGAAGTAATAGGGGAAACAAGAACCTATTTATGCCCTGACCTGCTGGCTTGTTTCCTGTTGCAGCATCCCCCTGGCTGCAGGGCTGTTTGACAGAGATCTGTATTTAATCGGAATAAGGAGGAGGGCCACGAGGGAACTTCTGAGACGCCGGGAACAAAAGGACCAAAGATCCAGCAGCATATGTAGCATTTCTTGAGCTGAAAGCTCTGCAGTGCTTGTGGCAGAGGTGCCCCAAAAGAGGATTTCAGACCATGGCAAACTCTGCAGGGAATTGTCTGCATAAGCACCTCTGGCAGTTGCTGTGGCTTGTGAAGAATGTCTTAAACCTCATCCTGGATTCATTTGCATGAGCTAATCCATGTAGCTCAAGTGCTTCTGCCTAAGAAAAGGAGTCAGTTCTTTAAGACATCCATCCCAGCTGGTGTAATTGATTTATTTTTAACCAGACTATCTTAGGAAGCCACTGGGTGCAGACCCTTGGTTCCCCTCCACGCAGGGGCACAGCTGCTTGGAACTGGCATCACCAAGAGCAGGGGACCTAAGAAAAGCCTGCAGAAAGGTGAATTCTTTGTTTGTCTCTTTGGTTTGGTCAGATTACCTTCCATCCAGTGTGGGGTTGGGTTTGCTCCTTCTCTGTAGCCAAGTGTTGGTATTCTGTACAAGGAGTAACAGGGACCAGTTCATGGCAGTTGTGTGTATGGATGGTGCTCCTGTGTTGGGCTTTTTGGGTCCTCTACAGCAAATTGTTGTGAATGTACTCCTGTACATTGAAGTGTAGAAACATTGCCTTTCAATAATCATTCTATAGGCCTTCTGTTACTAAGGGGGTAAATACCAAACTCTCAGGCCATATATTTATCTGCTGAGACTGCCTGAAGCAATCCCTTCCTGAACTCACTTGTCCTCCCCAGGGCTGATTGAGCACTACCTGCCTTCAGCAGCAGGAGTTGGAATTTACCTGAGAACAGGCACTGTGTGATGCTTCACCAAAGTGATGCCAAGTGAGTGCTCCAGGGAGGTTTGCAGGGCAACTGCAGCCACTCAGCTCCACACAGCTCCATTACCTCCAGTCACAATTCCTTTTGGTTTTATTTTTCCAGATCAGTAAACTGTGAATAACTTGCTATTTCTGAGGTAGTGTTGTCTTAAGGCTATATATACTACAAGGACCAGTATGGCACTGGTAAAATGTTAAGTACAGCTAACAATTAAGAACTCCTCATGGGCACAGATGGGATCATTAATCACCTTAGGACCTAAAACATCATGCAAACACCTTGGAGGAAGTGCTGCTGCCTATGCAACCTGTCCAAGACAGGCTCCTGTTCTGCGGTACATTTATGGCACTGATCTGTCTGTAGCCATCAGGTATCTGGATTTCCTTTCTTTTTAAAGGAATAAAAATAAATTAATGCAATACCTTAAGTGAGAACTAGCTTTTATTGTCAGAACCAGAGTTCTTTGCATGGTGTGTTTGGGTGACCTGGGCCATGTCTTCAGCTGGAGGGATGGGAGAGATTTCTCTGGAATTGTTTGCATTGAACAGAGCATGCTCCACTGGCCAGCTCAGGAAAGCTTTGGCAGATGAATTTCAGAACTCTTACTACTTGCTCAGTTGTTCAGAGGTCTCTTTATTTCCTCACAAGCATACACAACAACTGAACAGGACTTCCACACTGTGTGGGTTAGGGTTTTGAAAAGCACAAAGCCCAGGGCTCCAGGCACACTGCAGCTGCAAAGGGCATCCCAAGGGGAACACAAAACTGCCACAACATGCCTTCCTTCACAGCTTTTTCCCTGCAACCAGCCCTAGCCCTAGGCTGCTTTTCCCTCTGCAGGGAGCAATGCAACGTTTTCTTGAAGTTGCATGAGGAAAGGATGGGGTAAAGTAGGTCACAGCAGCTCACAGTGCTCTGCTCCCAGCTGCATGGCTCCTTACCACACACATCTAGCAGTAAAGAGCTGCAGTGCAGCCGTTTTGTATTTTTAAACCCATTTATTAGGGGATTATATAAATCCAGTGGTTTATTTCTCTTTTGAGACTCCATTTCTTTAGCATGTCACACGTGTGGCACTTGGCGTTCTGTGGCAGGGTGGCAGTCAAGATTGTGTTTCTAAATGTTGTGATTTTGTTATCTTGACTTCCAGCTGAACCACATCTCTGCTGTGAGACTGATTGTGTCTTCTTTTTGCAAGGCCTTAAGTCCATCTGGATGACACTGAGGAAATGAGGCACGAGTTTAGGGTGCAGCAGCAGCAACTCCTTTAATAACTGTTTTTAAAGCAACTCTGGAGGAAAAGAACATCTACTCTTTAGCACAGTTCATGTCCAAGTGAAAAACCTAAAAAATAGGATCAATCTCATTCTCAAGTAAGTGTCCATTATGTACAGTACCTCTGCAGAGAAACTCCACAGAAAATTGGTTCTGTCATGGGGCTGCTTTCCTTGGAACTCTAGCAAGATGATGAAGTTACTCCCAGGAGAATGATTCCTTGTCAGATGGTGAATTACACTGATGAAATGGATCCATGATTTGTAACAAAATCTGGATTGCAGGAAACTTTTTGCCAACTTCACAGGGACAGTAACTATTATTTTCCTAATTCAGTTTGACCAAGTCTTAGTTCACCTTGGTAACAGTCATAAATATTCTCTGAATTCAGACATGAAGCCAAGCTGTTTAAGGTGCCACACATTCCTCAGGAAGGGCACGGTGGGGCCTCATGTGACAGCCCCACTTCCACTGCTGGGGTGATAAAGAGGCAGTGACTCACTGCTCAGAGATGTGCTTTCACTGTAGTGATGAACATTTTGGCTTGCTCTGTTCTCCCCAAAGCCAAGAGAAGGGTCTCAACACCCATCTTCTCTTGTAACCTCCTCCGAGGGTCAAACTCCTCCTCCAGAGCCAGCTCCTAACACGAGCTCTTCACAGTCCAGTGCTCCACAGCAGCTTTGCTCAGCTCCATGGTTGCACAGAATGCCTGGGAGCATTGGGGGGAGGGAGGGTGGTACAGCAACATGAGAATAAAAAAAAAAACCATTAAAAAAGAAGGGATTTGAGGCCGGGCAGGAGGTGCTGCTCTACCGGAAGAGGCGGTAGAGCCGCGGGAGCCGCCCGTCCTTGCTGGAAAGGGCAGCCTGGATGTGCTCGTAGGTGGGCAGATCTCTCAGGTCACCCAGGGCAGCCACTGCTGGCTTCTTGTGCAGCATCTTAGTCACCACCCTCTTGATATCACTGGGTTTCACCTGACCTGCAGGCAGAAGAAAGGCAGAGCTGTGATACACCTCCATTGTGAACAGCACAAAGCAGCTCTGGGCCCATGCTCAGAAAACCAACTCCATATCTTCTCCACCATGGTTCTTGTTTTCCCTTCCTTCTGACTAAAATAAGCCCTGTGTTGTTAATTGTGAAAGCAATTAAGGTCAATTTGAAATGTATTTCTGTAGCATTTATGCCCCCACTTTCAGAGGTAATTCATCAGTGCTACAAGAGTATTTTAACTGTACCTACAGTTCCCTCAAGGCAAGGCAAAGCATTGTCTACTCACTGATGAGGTCACAGAGCTCATGAGGTAGCTTCCTTGTGTTTGTTGCCAAAACCTGCCTCCCCACATCTTCAAAGATCACTGGCCGAGACTCCAGGTTCATCATGAGCATGGACTTGAGCTGTGTCTTTGCTCTCTCAAGTTCTACCTGTGAATGAGCAGGAAAGAAAAAAATTCTGGTTGCTGCTCTGCAGCACAAGGTAACATGGAAGAGCTCTGCAGACACCTCTCTCCTTGTGGATGCACTGCTAATGTTGCTGTATTCTTTTACAGAAATATATAACAAAATTATCTATAAAAGTCCATTCTAGCACAGTCAATGCAATGCATTCACAAAATCCCAGATGGTTTGGGTTGGAAGGGACCTTAAAGCCCACCCAGTGCCACTCCCTGCCATGGGCAGGGACACCTTCCACTGTCCTAGGGTGCTCCAAGTCCTGTCCAGCCTGGCCTTGGACATTCCAGGGATTATTTCAGCTCAAAAACCATCTGCAAACTCAAATGTGTTGCTGACCTCTCCCACTGCTCCTGCCATGAGGATGAATTCCCTGGTGATGATTTCCACCATCTCCCGAACCTGGGGAAAACAGATCGTGGAAAGAAGATCAGAACAATGCTTCCTGTGTCCACAGAACTCTGGAACTGATGTGGTTACTGTTCAAGGACTCTGTACCTGTTTTGGATCTGCACTGGCATGGATACACAGGAGACCTGTGTCCTCATAGCTGTGGTGGTAAGAGGTGGCATTGTACATCCAGTGGTGCCTGTGAGTATATAAAGAGTAATTTAAAATTTAAAACCCAGAATTTACAATGTAAAAATTAAACATGGACAGTGAGCACCCTCCTAGTGCATTCTCAGGATTCTCAGCAGTGCAGTGAGAATTGTCAATCCCTTCTTTGACAATTTATGCATGTGGCATCTACTCCCTTCTCTCCACTTGAATCCCTGACAATACAGAGCAAATCCTGTTAATACTCCCCGATTAAAGCAAGGCCAGGGCTACCAGAAGAAAACACAACTCCTGGTCACTTCTGCCCTTTACTTTCACCCTCTCAAAATGCCAACTGACACACCAGTCCCAGCAGATGAAACTGATGTAAAACCTGGTGGGGTTTCCTTTTTCCCACGCAAAGCTGCTACAGGATTGTTTCTGGCAGCCCTCAAACAGCAAGACAAACCCACCTGTTGAGCACATTGAGGTACAGCCGGGTGAACATGCCCTTGCCAGGCCCTCCAGCTGAGAAAGAGCCACCACCTCCCATCATCATGTTTAGCACCGCAAAAGGAATGAAATCATCCTCCTGGAGTGCAACAACAAACTCAGGTAAGGGCAGAGCTCTCGAGGGTCTGGGGTGAGCAAAGGGGAGGGAAAAAACACAGCACAAGAGCAGTGTGAAGGTCAAGGTCTTCAGTGAAGTGTCGTGGGAAATGCTGCTTGTTTTTATGTGCAGCAGCAAAATGTTTGTGGAATGAGTCAGTGTTCCCGGGATTCTCCAAGTATAAGGCACACAAAAAAGGATTTCAGGTTAATACTTACTAAAAATGAGCAGCTTTCTAACCCAATCATGATGTGGGTGAGCTCTGGGATGGGAGTAGGGCCCAGACTCACATCTGACATGTCTTTTTCAACCTGTGGGAAGGGCAGACAGATCATTAACGCCGATTTTCACAGCAGTTTGATACATTCCCAATAATGACCACGCCACCCAATTTACAGCTATCATAGCCAGCTGAGGCTCATACCCATGAAATGCAACTTAAGAAAAGCAAAAGCCTGTAGAGAAATCAGCAAATCCCAGCAAGCTGCTGGCTGCCACCACGTACCTTGACGATGCCTCCGGTGTACTGAGCCACGGAGCTGTCCACAGCCCTGCCCTGCCCCGAGCCCCACACGGGCTCCACCCCCAGCAGGTATTTCCTGGCACACTCCACCAGGTGCTCGTGCTCAATGCCCACCCCAGCCAGCACCATCCTCTCTGGGGTGTAGTAGCTGCTCAGGTAGGAGTGCAGCACGTCCCGGGTGATTTTGTCCGTGTTCTCCACGGGGCAGAACCTGTTCAGTCCCACTGTGTTGTCTCTGAAGGCTGCCTAAAGGGAACATTAAAGTCACAAACATCACTTCATTTTTCCCTGAACACCCCTCTAAACCTCCTTTTGCTTTGGAATCAAGCCCACACCTGACAGAGGCAAAGCTGAGCATATTTAACTAATGGCAGTGCAACTCAGTAACATTTTGTCACCCACATCAACAAAGGAAAGTTACAAATAGGTTTTTTTTTTAGTTTGGGTTAGAATCTTCCACATGTGGAGAATGCTGGATTTCAAAGTGAAGGGACAGCAAAATTCTCCCATCACAGAAAGTGAATAACAGAAAATCTGGTTTTAGAACAGTCTAAAATAAACCCTGAAGCTGCCAAAACAAGAAAGAGAATGCAGAACTCCCAGGGTGTTACCGCATGGATCATTTCTGTCAGGAGAGGCTCTGGGTCAGGCCTCATGTTCAGATCCTCCAGCTCAAACCTGATGGCCATTCGGGTCATCTCAATTTCTTCATCTGCAACGAGACAAAGCAAGGGATGGCAACCCCTACAGAAAACCCCAGCTGCTGCAGGGTCACCTCTGAGGGAATTCTGAGCTCTTAGGAGCAAGCCATGTGGTGGAAATGTTTTTTTTTTTGGGGCAGAGGATTGTGCTGCCAGACCTGATAACCTGGGCTGGAGGGTTACATCAGCCAGCAAATTGACCACGGTGTCCAGGCCTCTGGCATCAGCAGACACTGCATACATGATGGTGTCCCTGCAACACAAAGCACAGGTCCTGCACTGAGACATCACTTCTGGGGTCACTCAGTGTCATCTCAGCATCAGGAAAGCACAGATGAAGCTGTTCTAACCATTAAATGCTTCTGAAATGAAACAGATCTGAGTTTTATAATCCTTTCAGGCTCACTTTTGTAGCTTCCCAGCAGCCCAAACAAAGGGATTTCTGCTGCTTGGGAACAAAAAGTGGATTTTCCTGCCCCACAGCAGGAAGAGAGATTCAAAGTGCTGTCAGTGCTGCAACACCCAGTAAGAGCAGAAGGAGCACCCACCTCGATGCCTGGCAGTCACAGATGCCTCCATGCTTCTCTAAGGTGAGGAGAATTTCGTCTTTGCTGCCAAACTGAGCTGTGGACTAAGGAAGAAGATACCAATGTTATTAATTAATAAAGCAATAACTGTTTATAACCCTTCAGTGTAACCCAGAGCATCTTTGACATTCTTTCAGTCCAATGGTTTGATCACTATGTGCCAGCCTTGGAGGTGAAACCACAAAGACTTTTAGAATTTAATTACAGTCATGCTAATTAATAAGCAATTAAGATTCTGTGACTCTATCGATGCTGCCACCACTGTTTAACAGCTGAGTGCAGAGAGCCCTGCAGGGCTCCTTGGCTGCTCTGTGCGGATTTGGGGGCCCCAGGGCAGTACTCACAGAGAACGCCAGCTTCTCCAAGAAGTGGGAGATCCCACTGAGGTATTTCGCTTCGTGTCTCGATCCCGAATTCACCAGAACTGGTGCAAAGAAGAGAATAAACCAGCGTGACTTTTACACCCGCGGGCCTCGCAAGCACAGCCCGGCTCGGGGGGACACCGGCTGTCCCCAGCCCCGCCCGGTACTCCGTGCCCGGTACTCACTGCCCACGGTGCAGAACTGCCCGAACTTGTTCTGGGAGGCGACGCGGAGCCCGTTCTCCAGCACCGTCACCCGCGTCTCGAAGCGCTCCCGGCTCTCGGCCGCCGCGAACACGGCCTTGGGCACGCCGGGCAGCGGGCAGGTCAGCGACACGCTGGGGTACGCGCCGCCGCCGCTGTAGCTCCGGCCGGCCGCCAGCCCGCACCTGAGGGACACCGGGCACACCGTCACGGGCCGCGGGCGCGCCGCTCCGCCAAGGCCGGGACCGAGCGCTGAACCCCCCCCACCCCAGAGCGGGTGCCGCCTGTCCCCCCCGCTGTCCCCGCGCCGTCCCCAGCGGCGCCGTGCCCTCCCCGCGCGGCGCCGNGCCGCAGCCACGCCATGGCCGCCGCCATCTTGCCGCCACCGGGAGCGTGCGTCAGGGGGCGGGGCCGCGGTTGGGCGCGGCGGCGGAGAACGCGCGCTCATTGGTCCGCTCCGAGAGGGAGGCCCCGCCCCTCACCGCCCTCAGGCGGCCATGGCCGTGCCGGAGCCGCTGCCGGGGGCCCCGGCCGAGCCCAACCCCTTCTCCTTCCGCGAGTTCGTCCGCTCCAAGTCCCGCGGCGGGGACGCACAGGTAAGGCCGTGCGCGGCAGCGCGGCCGGGAGCCGTCCCGGCACCACGCGCCCCTCAGCCCGCTGTCCCCTCCGCAGGCGGCTCGGGCCGGGCCCGCCGTGCCCCCGCTGCCCGCGGTGCCCGCAGAGTCGGGGGACGAGCAGGAGGAGGAGGAGGAATGGAGCGAGAGCTACCGGCCGCTGGCCGTGGAGCAGGCCCACCTGGGCAGCGCCGGAGCCGCCGCGGGGCCGGCCCCGGTCCCGAGCTACGAGCAGGTGAGCGCTGCCGCCCGCCCGCCGCTCCGCCGGAGCCGGGCCGTGACCCGGCCTGCCGGCACCGGGAGCTGCCCGGGAAGAGAACGAGCTCTGGGAATGTGCATTTCACCACAGCCAGGCCCAGCTCTCTGTGCTGCTGAGACGTGACCCGGGTGACTTCCTCGTGCCCTGCCCCTTGAGGTCATGTTCATTTAGAACTGGCAGCATTAATTAGTCCCGTGTACACTGGTGGTTCAGTGCCACGTTCCTGTGCCCCACAGTGGTTTCCAGATGGGTAAGCTGAAGGTAAAATTAAGATTGAATGTATTACAGAGCACGAGGATTTCTAGTGTTAAAGTTGAGTATTCTGCTATTGTTGTGAAAATGCACCTCAGTGTTAATAAGAATTTTTTATTTCTTTTTTTAGCTAAAAGAAGAGAATGCTATTTTGAGAAGCAAGATCAATAAGCTTCAGATTCTGGCTGAAACTCAAGCAGACAAGTGAGTGAGAAGAATTCATTTTCCTTGTAACACAAAACCATGAGATCCTTGACCCTTTCCCAGAATTTCCCTCCTAAAGTATTTAATTGTACAAGTGCTTACTGTGTGCCATCTCTTATTTTTTTAAGGATGAGGAAGCTTGAGAAGAAGCTTGAGGAAAACAAAATCAAAGAAGAAAAGGAAGCACAGGATTTGGAAGCAATGGTGCAGCACGTGGAGCAGAATCTGCAGCTGATGACTGTAAGTGTTGGCTTTAGGCTGAGATCAGATGTCAGAAGAAATTCTCCCCTGTGAGGGTGGGGAGGTTCTGCAGATCCCAGAAAGGAGCAGTGAGGAGGGAAGGAGGGAGCTGTTCCTACCTCCTAAAACATCCAGAACACAGTGTGTTGGAACATAAACCTTATCCCTCCAGGTTCTGTGCTGGAATCACTCATTCCCAAGTGGCTAAACCTGCCTGGGTTATTATTATTGTGATTTCAATTGAGTTATTGTTATTATTATTAGTAGTAGTAGTACATTATTTTCAGTGATCAATTTGATAATTATCATTCTTATAGAATAATTATTATATATACTAATATGTAATATTAGTAAATATACTAATATATAATGATATTCTATCATAAATCAATTCATAATTATTATTATTTCAATAATCTCTGTTCTGTTGCAGAAAAGGGCTGCCAAGGCTGAGAACAGTGCTGCCAGACTGAGGCAGGAGAATGCCCAGCTGCAGGTAGGCAGCAGCACTGCTGGGGCTGCAGGGACACACCTCAGAACTGAGCTGCAAGGGTTTTGCAGGCTCTGAGGAAAATGCTGGGTGTGTTTTTAGGCTCAGTGAGGGCCTGGATGGTGCCAGATTTCAGTGGTGAGGAGCAATGGTGAGGAAGAACTTCTTTCCCTGGAGGGTGGCAGAGCCCTGCAGCAAACTGCCCAGGGAATTCAGGGAGTCTCCCTCCCTGGAGACCTCTGGAATTGTCCCTGTCACCTGCTGCAGGTGACACGGCCTTGGCAGGGGTTGCACTGGATGCACCCAGAGGTCTTTCCAGCCCTGCTGGTTGTGTTTGTGGGCAGGCACTCCCTGCAGGCAGCTGCTGCTGGGCTCTAGTCGCTATTTACTGCATTATTTATTGCATTCCCTGTCCGTGTGTCAGTTAATGATTACACTCCACGCCCATCAGCTGCTGTGGGAATAACGCATCATCAGCTGCAGAGCATCTGCCGTTTCTCACGGACTGTGCCCTTTCTGCCCAGGCTGAGCTGCGGAATTCCCGGCGGGAGCGGGAGGAGCTGCGGGCGGGCCAGGCGGGATTGGCCGCGGCCAGGCGGAACGCGGCGGCGGCGCTGCAGCGGCTGCTGCAGGTGACAGCCAGCTCCCGAGCGTCCATCAGGTCAGCTGCGCCGGGACAGCGCTCCCGGCACCCCCGGCCACCGGGGCTCACCGATAAACCTCCCCAGCGCGTGTTTTTGGGGTTCAGATCCAGGGGTTTGTGCGGTGTGCCAGAGGAGCTGCTCCGTGTTCTCACCCTCCGTGTGTGAAAATAAGTGGGAAGTGGGAGTCTTTGAGTTTCTAATCCTGATAAAATGCTGCTTGATAAATCACAGAATGTGGGGAAACTCCCCCAAAACTGCCCGTCCCCACCTGTAACGCTGCATCTCTCCCACTGCAGGCAGCTGCTGTCTGGGGCAGAATCCCTGCAGCTCGTGGCCGATCTCCTGAAATCCATAGACAGAATCTCTGAGGTGGCAGAGCACGGACAGTGAGTGCCTCACGCAGCACGGACGACTTTGTTTTCATACGGAAACCGTTACTAAAAAGTGAATTTTTCATACTTCGCCTCATTTTGACGCGTCCAACTGCACACCCGGGCTTCTCCATCCCCTGCCGCGGTGCATCCACAGCCAAGAGATCCCTGAACCGGCAGGGACCCGCCTGCAGCGCCGGCACCGCGGCTCCTCCTCCGGGGCACCCGCCACCCCCGGGCTGCGCTCGGCGAGCACCGCGGGCGCGGCTGCGGCTGCCGCTCGGTGCTCTCCCGGCCGTGCATGTGCGCCGAGCCCCGTCCGGATTGGCTGCGCCGTGTCACGTGCCGTATCACCTGACCCGCGCTCGCAGCAGCGATTGGCGGAGCGGGAGGGCGGGGCCAGCGCAGCCCCGGGAGCGGCGGTGCCGCCATGTCCCGCGGGCCGGGCCCGGCTGGGCCGCTCCGCTCCCCTCAGGGCCTCGACCTCGATGCGGAGCGGGAGAAGATCCGCCGCCAGATCGAGCAGCTGGAGCGCAGCCTGCAGCCCGGCGGGACCGACGTCCAGCTGGCCCTATCCGACTCCAGCCTCAGCTCCGGTACGCGTTCGGGGCGCTCCCCGGTACCGGCGCTTTGCACGTTCCCTCTGCGGCCGAACACCGGCAGCCGTGAAATCCCGGGGCTCAGAGCGCTGGGTGAGCCGCAGCGTGCCCAGCTCCTGCGGCTCGTTCAGCGGAGCTCGGTGCCAGCGGGAGCAGCGCTGTCCGAGCGGCTGCTCCCCGGTGCTGGGGGCTGTAACCCCGGTTGCTGGTGCCCGGTTTGTGTCGTCCTGCCTTGGAATTGTCACTTGGCTCACTCCCGGGAGCCTCTCAAGTGCAGGAGCACCGTTCAGCTCTGCTGTGCTTACCCAGAGCTGCTCGTTTTTACCTTCTCCAGAACAACAAAAAAAGCATAAATGGGCTGTAACAATGCACTTTTTACATGACAGCGTTGTCAGTATCCAAACCCACTGATGGTCGTGCTTTTTCCTCTGTGCTTTAATTGGAAATATTTGGGTTTAAAGCTTACTGCAGTCAGCGTTTTTGTGTTTTGTTTGTCTAACAGATGGTGATGATGAAGATGATGATGATGAAGATTCTTATGCTGAAATGGTAAATGTTTTTTCTTTAAGCCTATATTTCCAGCTGTCTATTGAAGGGAACAGGAGGAAGGGAAACCTCACCCTGCTCTGGGGAAATCCAGGCAATTGTCCTGGTTTTGTGCTCAGTAAAACCTGGATTTGGGGTGTTCCTGCCCAGGATTTTGTGATCCACAGGCTGTGGGCACACAGCAGCTTCAGCTGAGGAAGGGCTGAGTTACAGCACTGCTTTTCAGACAGCTGCTTTTCTCTCTTTTCTCCCTAAATGCCTCAAGGAAGTGGAAGTGGATGGAGCAGAAGACAGCAGTGATGATGATGATGATATTGAAAGCTTGCCCCAGGATCCAGAAACCTGCCTGCAGATGAACCATGTGTACCAGGACGTTATCAAGGAGAAGATTGAGGAGGTGGAGCTGCTCATTGCACAAAACAGAGCACAGCAGGTGAGCAAAGCAGGAGTGAAATGCTCATTTCTGTGCTTCTCTGGGTTGCCATTTGCCATCCTTCCTTCCCCTCAAGCCCAGGACTGAGCTGGTTTATTTAACTGATGGTTCCATGCTTTCTTACCATAAAAAAGGGTATTTTACATGGTGTATTTTAGCTTGCTGTGGCAAGTTAGTATTTTATTAAGCTTATAATTGTCTGCACTGTGCAAACTGAGGAAGTTCCAAATCCTTCCTTTAGTTCTGCACTGATTTTGGAGTCTGGTGCTGCAGTTTGAGCCCTGCCTGGGGTGTTTGTGAGGCTCAGCCTCTGCTCTCTGAAATCAGCAGTTTGGAGGAGACACTGAGGCTGTTCAATTCATTTTTGTATTGCAGAAAGAAATCGTGGGTGAGCTGCATGGTTCAAAAACAGCCAAGGCAGGAGATGGCAGAAATCTAGCAGCAAATGTGTTTTTGGGTCATTTTCTGAAGCCATACTTTAAGGATAAAATCACAGGAATTGTAAGTAAATAAAAGCAGCTTCCAGACTGATGTGTCTTCAGTGATGGTTGTACACTGTAATGTGTTTAAACTGTTCTCATTTCAGGTGTGTAACTGATTGTCACTCCTCAGCCTGAAACATTTTTGTCCTCACTTGTCATTCTCCCTCTTTTGAAAATGTTTGTTCAGCCCTGTGAGGTCTGAGGAGTGAAATTGCAGCCACCAGGGGCTTGAAAGGTCCTGGGTTTAACTTAACTTTAATTGTCCATGCTGCTCTTTAAAGCCCTCACTGAAATCTGATTTTCTTTGAAACTGAGTTTTCTCAGTTCCTGAGATTTTCTGTATTTTTTTTATATTTTCTGGAACAATCAGTAGTACTTTTTTTTTTTTTTTAATGTGTTTTTAAAAGGCCATAAGTGAAAGCAGATATTGGCTTTTTGTGGTAGCCAAGATGTCAACTAACATCATCCATATATTAATATATTCAAGCAATTACTGGTAATATTTCTGTTTAATTAAATGATGTGCCTGTGAGCTCTTGCTAACAAATGTAACTGAGCAGTGTGAGCGTGACAGTTTGCACAAGTTTGAGTTTTCAATTATTTTAGTAGCAGTTCATGCTGGAGTTCTAAGAACAAACAGTAATTTTGTCTGATTCTAATTGTATCTAACTTTTCTAATCCTCATCAGGGCCCTCCTTCCAACGAAGATGCCAAGGAAAAGGCAGCTCAGGGCATAAAATCCTTTGAACAGCTGCACTCAGCCAAGTGTAAGTAAGTCTGGGTGCTGTTCAGTGCTCTAGAAGAGCTATAACATGTGTTTATTAGTATAACAAATGTATATATTCATATAACAAATGTGTATATTCATATAACAAATGTATATATTCCTATTGTTTGTGTGTGTTCCTGCTTGCAGTTAAACATCACCACCTCTGCCTGACTCACAAAAAGTTGTTAGAAGGGAATGGGGTGCTCTGTAAATTCTTTCAGCGAGTCATTAATTCATGACTCCTTTTTCATTTGTTCTGCTGCTCAGCTCCTTGAGCACTCCCAAACCAGGTAAGGTGGTGCAAGGGTGGTGCCCAGATGAGGGCAGGTCAAGGGACAGCTGCAGCTCCAGATGCTCACGGGGTGGTTCCTTTTTTGGGGTCCCTTTGCAGATGCCAGTAAAACTGAGCCAGAGGCTGTGCCCTGCCCAGGTCTGACACAACCTTGGTGATTTATGCAGGGAGCTCTCCCTGCAGAGCTGGAGGGCATTCCCAGGGGTGCTGGGAGCACTGGGTGTCTCCTGGCAGTGGTTCTGCACTGATGTCTGCCTGCTCCCCTGTCTGCTTTAGGGAAAGCTGCAGAGAAGACCCTGCTGCAGAAATCCGTGGTGAGCGACCGCCTGCAGCGCCTGCTCCAGCCAAAGCTGCTCAAGTGAGTTCTGCCCCAAAATCCCCTCTTCTCCTGCTGAGAGCATTGCATGGCAAAGGAGGAGAAGGGACATGTGCAGATGTCCCCTTCCTGTGTTAATTGCTTGTGTTTGTAGGATTTCTCCATCTATTCTTCCCATTGGCACTGTGGTGTAGCTTAAAATTCTTGGCAGGGCTTGAAGCTGAAATGGTGATGTGTGGTGAGGCCTAATGGTGTGTCCAGCAAGGGATTTCTGTGCTGGAGCTGGCACAGTTCTTTATGGCTGTTGCAGCAAGCCTTGGTTCTCTGTGTAAACACCAAAATGGTTTATCTGAAACCTCTTGTGGGTCAGGGATTGCATTGAAGGGATGGCAATGAGTGTGCCTTGAGGGAAAACGTGGGAGAACAGTTTTGTGTGGAAATAAACCTGAAGGGAGGAATGATACTGATGGGGAAGGTGTCTCTGCTGTACATCTTCTGATGCTATTGACCTCATTCCCATCTGTCCTTTTAAGTAGTGATAACAATGTCTTTGAACAGGTTGAGTTACTGGAATCAGAAACTGGAGAAAATCACGACTGAAACAGAAAAACAATCCTTGGAAAAGCAAATCAAAGACTTGGAGCAAGAAATAGAGGCAATTAAGTAAGAAGTCCTTCTGTGTTCTTGGTGAAAAATGAAATGTCTTAGAGTTTAGCTCTAAAACTTCCCTTCTTCTGCTTCTAGATGGGTCGTTGGTGTTGGGTTGTAAAAAGTTAGGTGCTGTTGTGGCTCTGCAGCTCTCTCCTCTCCACTGTTCTTCACTAAGAAATGTGTTTGGGTCTTGATACACAAAGTGCCTGCACCCAGTGTTCTTTAGCAACAAAGGAGCAGAACTCTGATTTTTTTCATATTTTTGAGCTTTTGCTCATGAACAAATCTAGAGCAACATGTCTGGATATGGCATTCATTGTTTCTCCTGCTAATCCAAGTGTTCAGTTCTTGTGGCAGTCAGGAACAGGTGGGAGGAATGAGATGAGGCAGGATCAAGAAGACAAAATGTTTCATTAACCCTTTAATATGATTCTTTCTTCCTCTTTGTACCTTCTGCTTTAGCCAACTCCCAGAGAGTGACTTAATAGGAAACAGATTTGATGAGCATGACTGGGACAAAATTTCAAACATCCATGTGAGTTGGGGGATCAGCTGTTTTATTGCTTCTGATATCTGGGTCCTTCCTCTTAAGAATCCCTGATCTGCTTTGCATCCAGTGTTTCCATCTTGCATTTCTCCAAGCTGACTTAAGTGATCTCAACTTGTTAAATTTGGTGATTTAATTTTGGAAAACTTGTCAGTAAGACATCTGGAATGCAAATACTGGTTTTCCTGTTTGTCCAGGTGTCTTAATCCCAGCTTTGAGACTAAACATATTTTTGTTGTTTTTTTTAGTTTGATGGACAGCGTAGCTCAGAAGAACTGAGGCAGTTTTGGCAAAACTGGGAGCATCCAAGCATCAACAAAAAGGAATGGACTGAGGAGGAGCTGGAGAGGCTGAAGCAGATAGCTGCTGAACACAACTGCCTGGACTGGCAGGCCATTGCCCAGGAGCTGGGGGTAAGGTGTGAGCTGGCAAGTTGGTTCATTCTGGCTTTACTTTGCCTCTTGTCAGGTTTAAAAAACAATGTTAATATTAATTCAGTGTTAATTAATGCTTTCTGAGGAGTGTCCAAGAACAGTACCAAAAAGGTTTGGTGCTTTAGCTTTTCCCTCTTGCTTTTTGTCCTCATAAATAACTAATTACCTGCTTCTCTCTGTTGTCCCTGTATTAAGACAAACAGGACACCTTTCCAGTGCTTGCAGAAGTACCAACTCTCTAACAAAGATTTAAAAAGGAAAGAATGGACCAAGGATGAGGATCAGATGCTTTTAGAGCTTGTTCAAGAGATGAGAGTGGGAAGCCATATCCCATACAAGAAAAGTAAGTGGCCCACAAGTGACAAACCTTTCATTCACCTGGAATGCTTCACTCTCCCATTCTCTTTTCCTTGGTGATCTCTGCCTTTCCTGTACCTATCTGGGAGTTTCATTGTATCAGCAAGAGCTTAATATCTCTTAGAACCTTCATCTATATTGGAAATTTGGCTGAAACTGGCTGAGCACCATTTTTTAAGAGATTAAAGTGCTGCTTATGGCAATCACTGCTTGCAACTGTTGTCCAGATAAAGGAAGAAGCATTAATTACAACAGAGTTAAATAAACCTTTTAATTTCCAGTTGCCTATTACATGGAAGGAAGAGATTCTGCTCAGCTGATTTACCGCTGGACAAAGAGTGTGGACCCCAGCTTGAAGAAAGGACCCTGGACACCAAAGGAAGATGCTGTAAGCTCCATTCTCTGGGTCTGGAATTGCAGGGTGGGAATGTTGGGCTGCTGAGGTGTGGCATGGCTGTAGATCTGAGCTTTAGCAGTGGCACAGAGGAGTCAGACCAAGGTGGGCACTTCGCAGCTTAAGAGGGCTTAGGAGCTCCTAAACAGTTTTGTCCAGAGATTTGCACAGAAAACAAATAGAACTGCTGCTGTCTCAGGCCTGTTGGGTTGACCCTGGTGAGGATTTCAGCTCTTGCTCTGTCTGCACACAGATGCTGATGGCTGCAGTTAAGAAGTACAAGGGGAAGAGCTGGTACAAAATCCGGACGGAGGTGCCGGGCAGGAGCGACGCGCAGTGCCGGGACAGGTGAGTTCAGGCCAGGCACCAGCCCCTGAACAAGGGAAAGCTCTGACTGGGAGTGCTGGGTTTCTGATTCTTACAAACAGGATTGAATGTTCCTGACTGTAATGTTTTCATTTTGAAGGTATTTAAAATCATTGCACTGCGATGTAAAGAAAGGAAAGTGGAGCTTGGAGGAAGAGGAGCAGCTGATTGAACTGGTTCAAAAGCATGGCCTGGGTAGGTGTTTCTGTGGCTTGAGCTATAGAAGTTTAGAGGTGTCATTGAGGTTTTCCCTTCTTTTACTGCAAGCCCTGCAGGCTCTGCTTTGTACTGATGATTGCAACTTCTTTGTATTGTGGGTATTAAGGGTTTGACATCCATTCAGGCAGTAACTCTGTCTCTTATCCAGGGAAATGTATAACATGTGTGTAGTGGCTGCATTGAAAGGCCTGTTGCTCAGCTTGTGGCACAAATAAAAATGTTCTGCACTCTCTGCATCCTTTTCAGGTCGCTGGAGTAAAATAGCTTCAGAGCTGCCCCATCGGACTGGTGCCCAGTGCCTGAGCAAGTGGAAACTCATGATTGGCTCCAAGGTATTGTGGGAATCCTGCTGTGTCACAGTCCCATCTCTTCAATTAAGTTTCTCTAAACTAAAAGTGGAATCCTGTGAAATGAACAAAAAAATTGACACTGATTCCACACAATCAAGGTTTTTGTTGTGGATTTCACAGTTTGATTTTTTGGTGGGTAAAGCAGCCTTTGTTCTGAAGGGCTGAAGTTAATTTGCTATATATTTGTATATCATCCAGAATCCTTTCCTGTCTTGGGATGCCTGTAAGAATGGGATATATGCAGGTTTTCATGTCTGTACCTCATGAGTTGCCAGTTTTGGTCCCAGGCACTCAAGAAATTCTGGCTGCTTAAGACCATATTAAAGATGGTCTTGTTTCCTTTGGAAAAGGAGACTTCCTGATTTGAGAGAGTTGCAAGCCAGGGGGTGAACACTGACTAAAACTTGTGTGTGCTTGTTTTGATCAAGAAGAAAAGATCTGAGGCAAGCAAACGGCGCCACGCTGAGGAGCGCTCCAGCCCTTCAGAGAGCAGCAGTGAGGAGGACATGGAGCTGGCAGACAGCTCAGAGGAGGAGGTGGTGACCAGCAGCACAAGAAAGAAGTTTGCAGTCCCCAGCATTGACCTGTGGATACCAACAGGAACAGAAACAGAGGAGGCAGCCAGAGAGAGATGCCAAATCCAATCCCTCCTCTCTGCTGCCGGGGCTGACGCGGGGAGCAGCTGCAGTGACCTTCCAAGGGCAGGGGGTGATGGAGACAGAGCTGCTGATAAATCATCTGAGCTGAACACCCTGCTGATGGGCATTGGATGTCCCCACTCTACAGATGTGCTGGTGAAGAATCCAGCAGAAGTGATGGCCAAGGTGAGCTGGGATGGGAGCTTGGATCAGAAGTTAGAAGGGAAGTGCAGCTGCTGCAGTAAGGGCAGGATGTGATGAGCAGGCAACGTCTTGCTGTTCATTCCCTTCTGTTGTTAAGTACAAAAATGTGAAGATAATTACCCAGCAAATTCTTGGTTTTGGGTTTTTGGTAGATTCCTCACACAAAAGCTTCTCTGAAATAGGCATTTGGTGTTGTGATGATGCACAAGGTTTAAAAGTGAAGGTCTTCAGAGTTGATTTCATTTAATAAGATACCTTCAACAGCAGGAATGTTGAGAACTTGTACCTGCTGTGCATACCCAGAGCAAATAATTTCCTTTGACTTTTCCTTGTGTGTTTTCTTGTGTTCTTTCATCTTCAGGCTTCCCAGAGTGGAAAACACGTGCTGCGGGTTAGCCTGGAGGATATGAGAGCAATATTAAATAAAAACATGAGCTTCCAGAGGAAACTGGTGAGTGCCTCTTGTGTCTTGTCTACTCTTGTGACGTGAGCACTGCCAGGCTGTGCTTAGTAGGAACTTATTTTTATATAATCACAGATATTGCACTGTAATCCCAAGAGGAAAAGCTCACAGTTTTTTGTCCTGTGATGATTTGTCCTGGGACTAATGGCACAACCTTCCTAATGGGAACTCTTAATTGTGTATTTTTTTATGCATGGCAATTAAAGATGCTGAGACCTCTTACCAGCCTTTTAGCCAGGCCCCCTGGAGTGGCTGCAGCATCTGGCCAGGATGATCAGAGGCTGCTGGAGTTCTCCAGTAGAGCTCAGCTCTGGAGCAGGGAGCACTGGAAGAGTCTGAACCTGGACAGGAAGCTGCTGCTGGCAATGACCCCTTGGGTGGGCAATGTGCTGCTGCCCCGCACCCTGCAGGCTGGCAGGATGGCTTTCCAGCACACAAAAGGTACTGGGGACCCATCCTGCCTTTGTCCCTACTTTCTGATGTCTTCTGAGTGAATTCCCAGCTGATTTTGATGTTGGATTTCTTCCCAGCTGCTGCTATTCACGAGAAGATTAAGTCAGTGAATCTCAGCAGCACTCCCCTGTTTGTACTGCTCATTCAGGTAAGTTTTACTGTCTTAATAGCATTGCTTTCAAACAGTGGAAGTCTTTATTTTTTGGCATTTGAGGCTTAAATAAATGATTTATCTTTGTTTCTTAAAGAAATAATCTAATTATTAGACTAATCTGGCCTCATGGTTTGCACTTAAATAAGTCCTGCATCCAAAGTCTGGTCCTGCCAGGGTTTTACTGTAAGTGTAAAATACCCCCAGAATCTTGCATGTGAAGCATGTCCCATCTATCTTGCTTTGTCACTGACCCCAGCAACACATTTTTGTCCTCATTTAAATGTTAATGAAGCTCTCACCTTGCAGCTCCTCCAGATTGATACCAAAGGCTGTATGAAGGTTATCAAGGAGAGGAAGCTGAGGCAGTTGGAGCTGCTTAAGGCTAATGTAAGGAGCCCTCAGCAGGTATTGTGGTTTTAAGCTGTCCCCACTGAAGTCTTGACTAAAATAAGCACTTTAATTGTGTGGTCACACAATTTACATGTGTGTTAGCTGTTTTGGTTCAGAGGCAGAATAAAGTGCTGGCTGTATGGCCATTTGTTCAGGAGGTGGCAGATGTGGGTTTGATTCACATCTGTGCTGTTTTAATCATCTTTAAATTTACCAGAAGTATAATTTAATATACTTTTTTTTTTTTACAGGCTTCCCAAAATACAGAGACTTCTTCAGGTACCTACCAGAACATTTATTTTTGTGATGTGCAAGAGCTTTCACATAATTCATCACTAACATTAATAACCAGTTTAACTGAAGGAGAGCTTTGGGGGACAAACCTGCATTGTCATGCTCATTTTTGCTAGCTCTTGGATCTTTAAGCATGTTCCCCTTTGGTAAGGACTGGAAAAAACCCTGGAGGGCTGGGGAATCAGTGGCTCTGGACCAGTTCAGTGGGGGTTAGGGTGCATTCCTGGCCCATCTCTGATTTCTGGGGGCAGTTTTTACCCCTTGTTCAGTTGTTGGGACATGGCTTGATTAAATCAGGACTGTAGTGTTGTAGGAATTCTCACAAACAGGAACTTTGCCACGTTCCTTGATGTTTAATGAGAAATGGCTTTTGGAAATACTGTTAATTCATTGTCATTTTATCCTCTGCAGGCAGCTCATCCCAAGCTTGTTCTAAGAGGAATTCCCAACAGGGCATGCCAAAGAGAGCTGTCAGGAAAACTGCCTTGAAAGGAGCACGGGCCAGAGCTGTGCAGGGGCAAAGGCAGAGGATGAAAACTGTCTCAGAATTGCTGCAGGAGAAGCGTTTGAGGCAGTCCCAGGCCAAGGCAGCCATGCAGAAGACAGTGGTGGTTGCCCCACGGGTGCTGGTTTCAGGGCCTTTGATAATCCAGCACCCAGCACAGCAAATCATTCCCTCTGCACAACCTGCAGCAGCTGCTGGGACAGATGGCCAAGTACAGGGTTCACAGGTGCCCACAAGGACTTCTGCTGCAGGTTCTGCTTCTGCTCCTGTGCCTGAAAACCATTCCTCAGCAGTGCCAGAAACTGGGGAGAGCCCTGCCTGCTCACAAGGGACAGATCTACAGTCAAGTAAGGAGCTAAAAAAGGAAGTTCTGGAAAGCAGCCCTGAAGGAAGGGTTTCTCCAGGTGTGAGTCCAGCTGCAGCAGAGAAGGCCCCAGACCAGGGAGGGTGCAATGGTCAGGTCACAGCCAGTAGCTCAGCTTCAGCAGTGTTGCAAAACCAGGCTTTTGTCCCTCAGCAGATCAGAGTGGTGGCCCTTGGCCTGGACTCTGGCACCAAGAAATTGTCCCTTCCCACACCAGTCACCTGTGAGCTGAAGAGTAACAGGCCACAGCAGAGGCCAGTCAGACTGCAGCCTGCTCCTGCCACTCCACAGGCTGCTTCTCCCGTGATTCCCAGCAGCATCCTGCCCTTCAGGTGGGTTGTAACCCCCCAGGGTCTGCTCCCCAGCCCTGTGCAGACTGTGGTGGGTGTTCCCCAGGGAATGCCAGCTGCTCCTGGGGGAAGCCAGGGTTGGACAGCTGTGACTTCCAATGGCAATGTCTCTGCTTTGGGAGGGACTCCTGTACCAGCTGAAGCAAATCCACCTCACCCCAGCAGTGCAGAGACAAAAGGGCCAAGTTCCCAGCTGGCAGGAGTTCCTTTGGGAAAGGCAGCTGACCAGAACACAAATCCCTTACCTGTGACCCCAGTGAGTGCTGGATGCACCACATCCAGCATTTCTGCTGTAACCCCTGCGCGTTCAGATGGCTCCTGCACGGCTCCAGACTCCAGTGCAGCTCCAGCTGCCCCTCCAGCTGCCAGCCCTGCCCTGTGTGCCGTGGTGCTGCCCCAGAC
Organism: Onychostruthus taczanowskii; assembly: GCF_017590055.1. NCBI lineage: Eukaryota > Metazoa > Chordata > Aves > Passeriformes > Passeridae > Onychostruthus > Onychostruthus taczanowskii. The sequence goes on from NW_024499796.1 coordinate 8,576,729, forward strand.
ACAGCCCCCTGCCAGCACTCAGGGCTCTGGCTCCCAGCCTGTGCCCAGTCTCAGCGTGGGAAGGAGCAGTGACTCCATCACAACCAACGGATCATCCTCCAATCCAGGCAGCCTCAGGAGAGGGGTTGTGCTCTGGGAAAGAGCTGCAGCTCCTCACAGCAATGTCCCAGGGAGCTCTGCTCGCTCTGGTGCCCAGGCACGGAGGAACAGACCCATTGCCTCCAAACCACCAAGCACTGATGTCCCCCCCCAGCCGAGCACCTCCCATGAACAGAAGAATCTCCTTGACTTCAGCCTGATCTCCCTGGAGGACCAGGGGCTGGTGAAGGAGTGGCTGAGTGGGAAACAAGGGGTTCAGGTGCCATCACTGCAGACCAGGCTGCCTTATCTGCCACCTTTCCTCTGCAGCATAAAAACCCTCTCAAAGCTCCTTCTGCAGAAAACAGCTCTGGAGGAGCAAGCAGCCTCTCTCCTGCCCTCCGAGGCCAGCGGGGACGGGGGCACTGGGGATGTTTTCCATGCTGTTGGAGAACTGGTGCAGCAGAAACTGGGGGATAACCCTGCTTACCTCCTGCTGAAAGCCAGATTCCTGGCAGCCTTCACACTGCCAGCTGTCCTGGCAACTCTGCCTCCTCCCAGAGTGACAACAACTCTGTCAGCCATCAGGCAGCAACTTGAGGAGAGTGATGACGAGGAGTGGCAGAGGGAGAAAAAACTATTTGAGGAAGAGAGCTGTGGGAATGAATTCACAGGAGTACAGGAGGACTGGAGACTTGGGGATGAGCCTGGAGTCAAAGATGCTGATTTACTTAATCAGGTAAAACAGATTCCAGGGGCTAAAAGTAGAAAATTACTGCCAGATAAATATTGCACTGGAATCCAGGGGGAAGCCCCCACTGTTTGGTCCTTTTGAATAAACACAGTTCTACAGCTGATGAAAGGAAAAGCTCTGCAGCTCAGCTGGGAGGATGAAATCTCATGGTTTATGTAGTACTTTAAACTTGCCATGACAGTTCCCAGAAGTGGGTATCAAAGTTCCCTTCCCCTTTCTTTTTATAATCTGCTCTTGCCTTTTTGAAATCAGGCCTTTGTTTTCATTCTGTAAACTGATGTTTTGTGCCTTCTCTGACGTTGGTAATGGAATGTTGTCCCATGCTTCATTTTGAAGGTTAATGAAAGGTTGTTTAGAAATCTTGCTGAGCTCCCTAAATCAGGAAGGTGGCTGAAGGGGTTATTTGTAATTCTCGTGGTGTTGATCATCTCCTGCTTGTGTTGCAGGACATGGGGGCTGAGGAGAGCCCTGCTCAGTCTGCCTCGGGCTCCTGCACTGATGTGGCTGATGCCACAGCTCCCCAAAGCAGGAGAAGTGCCCGCTTCAAGAAGAGGAGGAGGACATGAGAAGGAGATGTGTTAGTAGCTCCTCAGTGGTTTGTACATTTTGCTGAGAAGCTGAACCACGTTTGTCTGTGGTTCAGCTCAGACAGTGACTCATGGCCCCAGGAAAGGACTGAAATGATCTCTGCTCTTGTTCCCCAAGGACACAGAGTTCTGCAGTCACCATCAACCACAGCCTAAGGCTGATAGTATTTTGGGGAAAGTTTATGTCTCTACAATAAAATTATATATAATTCAAACATTTATTTGGCAGCCTTTTAGTTCATGCCCTGAATCCTACTTAGTATGCACCTAATTGGTAACACTCTACAGGCTTGAGAGTGGAGTTTTTCTTGAATACTTCATCTTTGAGCAACTTGGTGGGGTTTGGGGTTTATTTCCCCTCTTTGGCTTCATTTCTGTGCAGTTACAACAGGTCACCTTCTGCAGGGTACAAATGGGTGATGTCCTGATGCCTGCTGAGGCTTTTGGTGCACTGGATGGGATGAACATGAGCAGTGTTTGACTCACACAGTTGTCAGATGAGACTGGTTAGAGATTTTTTTCTTGAAAATCAATTTTAGGAACTCCAAAAGGTCAAGTTCCCTATAAAAATGTGTGACTGATAGGAGCTGTTTGTGCTTTGTTACAGGGGTCACTGGAATGAGCACTGCCTTCCTGCATGGCAGGAGGAGATAATCTTTGCACTGTTCACCTTTACCACTTCTAATGCTGACTGGATGGACCTGGGGAAGAGGAAAATGCTGGATTGATTTTCCCATCCCTCAACAAAATCTGCATCTCTAGGCAAGGTGATTTCCTTTTCCTTGCCTAAGGTCATTTCCTTAAAAATGAAGGAAACTGGCTGGAGGGAAATCTTTCAGGCACAGACTTCTGCTCTTTCAAACTCCCACTTGCCATAGATTCTGAGGGGGAATTTTGCTGGAGATGTGGGGAAGCAAGCAATGGTGGTTATTTATTTCCTTCTTGTGTTGTTTATGTGAATGTTTATCCATGTTCAGAATATGTTAATTGGGTGATTTTTAGTGCTGTGACAGTGGCTTTGCTTGGTAACTGACTGAATACTGTGGAATAAGCAGCAGAAGAATTTTGTATCAAAATTGCTCTTAAGTATTTGTTGAAATACAGATGTTTTATTTTTCTCACTTAAAAATTACTGATGTGTTCTGTGTGGGTTTTATTCTTGGTAAATAATGCTTTTAATAATGTGTGTATGAGAATGATTGCTAATGAGAAAAATGAAGTTTTCAGGCTGCATGAAAACCAGGGAAAATAGGGGGAATGAATATTCATGTGCCTAAAACTGCAGGATTGAATTAGGATTCTTCCTTGATTCTTCCACAGCCTGCCCTGTACAGACATCACAAAATCACTTAAAAAAAAACTTGTTTCTTCATTTATAACCCAGCAATTTCTGTCTCACAGAGAGGTGCAAGGTTAGCTGAGGCAAAGCTGGTAAAATCTAGAGGGAAAGTGCTATGAAAGCTTCATTCCACTGCACTGACTGAACTCCCCTGAGTGTAGTGGGGAGTTGGGAGTTTGAGCTTTTCCACGAGGGCTCTTCAGGCAGAGCTGGGGGCAGAGGGGCACTGGCTGCCAGTGTTGCTGTAATTTGGTGTCAAGACTTTATGGAGCAAAAGGAATGATTGTGGAAGGCTCTCCTCTTGCAGTGTACTCTGTTTTTCATAACCCATTGTAGATACCAGTTTTCCAGGAAATTCAGCTGTGGAAAAGGAGCTGCTGCAGAGTTGTGGGTGCTGTGCCCAGGCTGTTACAGTGAGACACTGGTGGGAAAGGTGAGCTGTGCTCTAAATGATTGTTGGCCTTTGCAAATGCTGCTGAAAAGATACCCTTGTCATTTATTTGTGGGAAAACTGCGTAAGCAGCAGCTGGCTTTGTCCTTTTTCAGGATTAAATTGATTTGTCTCTAGAATAAAACCTCCCCAGGCTAAACTGGTCAATCAACAGACACACTGATTACCAACAGCAAGGGCACAGCTGACACAGGTACTGCATCTTTTTTTAGTGTAAAGCTAATTTAATGACAATAAACACAGGCTGGAAGAATCTCTGAGCATCTCTGCCCTACTCCTAATGATAACAAGGAAAAACTCTCCATAAACTTAGAAAGCAGAACAAAGAGGGGAGTGGGAAGCTAACGGGAACATGTGTCACGCTGCCATGGCATCAGAGCCTCTGTGTTCTCCAGGCTTTTTGAAAAAACACTGAGTGAGTTCTGAGTTCAGCTCCAGGGCTGTGGGAAGGAGGGAGGCAGGCTCAGGTCTTCTGGTGATGCTCAGCATCATCACAATGGCATTGTCAGCATTGTCACATAACCCAGCTGCTTGCTGGGCTGCTCTTCTATTGCTGCCATGGCCACAGCCTGTCATTTGGGAATCATGGGTGATGTTCCTTGCTTTGCCAGGACTTGATTCCCTTTCCCTTTCTTGTCATAATTATGCTGGAAGCTTGAGGACATCCAAAATTAGAGGCATCAGTATAGAAATCACCCTTTTCAGCTGAAGAGACCTGTATCTAAACTGAGAGTGAGTTCTTGCTGCCACCCGTTTTCCTGGAGGAAGATGTTAACAGCTGGAAAGCCTTTGAAGAGCCTCTTCTAATTTTGTATCTTCTTTTGTCCCCTGAAATCAGCTGCACACACCTATGGCTGTGACTTTCATTCCTTTTAGTCTTTCTGACCCACTGCACAAGGAGACTTTCTGGACCCCAGCAGGTCCTTCAGTGGGACAGATTAGAGAACAAAACCAGAATTAATCTAAAATCACTGCTTATGTGTTGCTGCTGACTCACGATGCCACTACCATCTTTCTCCTCCCCCATCAGCCATTCTGGCTTCTGCTTTTTTTAATTTATCTGTCTTTTCCTTCCCTTTCCTGTCTCAGGGTATAGCTGAGTAGTTTGCCCTTTTTTCTCAAACCAGTTTTGTTCCTGGAGTTATCTTTTCTCTAGTCAGAATACAGAGGGAGGCTGCACCCAAGACAGGTTTTCTCAGAGCCAGGACACAGCAGGAGAATCAAGGAATCTTTTGTGACTGCAGGGGTGAAGGTTGGTGATACAGAATGGCTGATATTAACAGGGAATAAGAGTTTATTTCACGGCTCTGAGGTGAAGTGTCAGCTCCTGTGGGTGTTAGATTTGGTGTCTGCCTGGTCAGACAGGACACAGGGATCTCCCATGCTGGGAGGTGGAGAAGGAAGAGTGAGTTGCTCATAAAGCAGAGGCAACAGCTGATTAGGGCACTTCTGCATTCTCACTCTTGACGTCCTTGGTCTCACCACCACTGCCCCACTGCTCCGAGAGTCCCAGGGGCTGCTTGTTTGGTTTTTTGGTGGTTTTTTTTTCCAGACAGGACAGTACTCCTCACTGATTCCCCTCACTGCTGACATGCTGGAAGAGGATAACGACGAGATCTGTTGGAATAACCTGGAGAACTTCCGTGTGAAGCTGATCTCAGTGATTGACCCGTCCCGGATCACCCCTTACCTGCGCCAGTGCAAAGTGCTCAGCCCTGATGATGAGGAGCAGGTTCTCAACGACCCCAGCCTGGTCATGCGCAAGCGGAAGGCAGGTGGGAGCACTTCAAATCCTTCTGTGGAGTTTCCAGGCCATTGGTTTGGGATTGTCTGGGGGGTCAGACACTGGAAGGGCTGCCCAGGGAGGTGCTGGTGTCTCCCTCCCTGGAGGTGTTTAAACAAAGCCTGGATGTGGCACTTGGTGCCGTGGTCTGGTTGACAAGATGGTTCAGCCATAGGATGGACTTAATGATCCCAGAGGTCTTTTTCCAACCTAATTTATTCTGTGATTGGATCCCAGGGACTTGTGTATGTGGAGGAAGAGAAGCCATTTTTTCTTATGTTAAAAACAGGAGAGAAATAACTGAATAGAATATCCTGTTGCCATGATTATGATTGGATCCCAGGGACTTTTGTGTGTGGAGGAAGTGAAGCCATTTTTTCTTATGTTAAGAACAGGTGAAGAGAGAAATAACTGAATAGAATATCCTGTTGCCATGATTTCAGGTGTTCTCCTGGACATTCTTCAGCGAACAGGACACAAGGGCTTTGAGGCATTTATGGAGAGTCTTGAGCTTTATTATCCCCAGCTGTATAAGAAAATAACTGGCAAAGAGCCCAGCAGGGTTTTCTCCATGATTATAGGTAATGTTTGTGTTCTCAGCAACAACAGCTCTTCCTTTGGTGCTGCTGAGCAGAGTCAGGAGCATTCCCTGCCTTGCTCCATGCGTGCTTTGGAAGGGTTCTGGGAAGAACAGCCCTGGTGTCACGGGCTGGGTTGGGGAGGGGGAGGAGGAAGCAGAAGGATGAATTCTTCCCTCTGCCTCTTGTGTCAGTGACTCTGCAGTGCAGAGAGGCACGGTGGGGATAATTTGGTGACACACCATCAGCGTTGGCTGCAGTGATAAGGAGGGGAAGCTGAGCTCTGTGTGTGCCTTGGCAGCAGCCAGGACAGCAGAGAGTGACCCCAGCCCCCCAAACAGACACGGCTGGCGAGTCTGGCCTGAGCCAGGTGCTGATGAACGAGATCATGAAGCTGCAGAGCGCGGTGCAGGAGGAGCGGCGCAAGGCGCAGGAGCTGGCGGTGTGGCTGCACTCCAAGGAGGACACCCTCAGGGAGATGTGGGTCAGGGACAGCCTGCTCCGCAAGCACCAGGAGCGCGCCCAGAGGATGAAGGAGGAGAGGGACAGCCTGAGCAAGGAGCTGCGCAAGTGCAAGGACGAGAACTACAGCCTGGCCCTGAGCTACGCCAAGCAGAGCGAGGAGAAGAGCGCGGCCCTCATGAAGAACAGGGACCTGCTGCTAGAGGTCAGTCACAGTTTCTCCAGCTTCTCCTCCTTACCTGACCCTGGAAAGCAGGGCTGAGCACCTTGTCTTTGCCAAGGATGGTCCAGTCCAGCATGAAGCACTGAGCATCTTCTCTAGCATGTGTCTTTGTGGTCCCTAGCTCAGCCCTGTAGGCCTGAATTTTACAAGTTGTGCTGTGAATGATGATCAGACTTGCCCTCACTCAAGGCTGCTCTCAAAAAGGCAGCACAGGAACATGGACCTGTTAGCACACAGGCAGGACTCTGGCCCCAGGGCACAAAACTTCCTGAGGAAAACAGCTGGGGAGAAACTTGGCCTGTATTTGGCTGGGGAACAGAGAACTGGTTTTGCAGGCCAGAGCTTTCTGCTTTCTCCTGCTGAGCTCTGAACCTTCTCATAGATTGACCAGCTGAAGCACAGCCTCATGAAGGCTGAGGATGACTGCAAGCTGGAGAGGAAGCACACCATGAAGCTGAAACACGCCATAGAGCAGCGCCCCAGCCACGAGGTGGTGTGGGAGATCCAGCAGGAGAAGGAGCTGCTCTTGGCCAAGAACCAGGAGCTGGAAAACACTCTCCAGGTTGGTGGGGTGGTTGAGTATGGACTGAAGAGATTATTGGTAGCAGCCAGGGCAGCAATGCTGCAGTAAGATTGTGAGCATCAGCTGTTGCCCAAGAGCCCTGAGGGGAGAGAGCTGATATGGAGTTAGATGGTGGCCCTATCTCACTTCTGCCTTTGTCCTGCAGGTTGCCAGGGAGCAGAACTTGGAGAAGAACCTCTCCAAGGAAACCCTGGAGAATGACTGCAGCCAGACTGTGGCAGAACGGCGGGAGCTGGTGAACACCATTTACAGCCTGCGCAAGGAGCTGCGCCGGGCCAGGGTGCTCCAGGACAAAGTAGGTGCTGCTGCTCCAGTCCCTGCTGAGGCTCATGGATCACACAGGCAGGTGAAGCACCTGCAGTGTCCTGCCTGTGGAGCAGCTGCTCAGGAGCAGTCCCTGCTGCTCCTGCTGTAGTACCTGTGTTTCAGCACTGTGTGTGTGGCACCCCAGGGAGCTGTGGCCAGAGCAATCTGTGGCACAGAGCAGGAGTGGGGACAGTCTGGCTCAGGCTCTGCCCACAGGCAGCTGCTTTTGACCTTGTCTCGGCAGTTTGCAGAGGAAAAAGAGGTGCTGGAGCTACAGTGCACATGTCTGAGGAAGGACTCCCAGATGTACAAAAAACGGATTGAAGCTGTCCTGCAGCAGATGGAGGAAGTGGCTTCGGAGAGAGACCAGGTGATCAAATATTCCTCACTGCTTTTTGGGCAGACAGTGCCAGCCTGTGCGTGCTGTTGTGTGAATGGTGTGCTGTCCCTCTGCACAGGCTCTCCTGACCCGAGAGCAGTTCCACATGCAGTACTGCAAGAACCTGCTGGAGAGAGACGCCTACCGCAAGCAGGTCCGGGAGCTGGGGGAGAGATGTGACGAGATGCAGCTGCAGCTCTTCCAGAAGGAGAGCCAGCTCCTGGCCACTGAGGCCAAGCTGAAAAGGCTGCAGCTGGAGCTGCCCACTCTGGTATGACTCTCCTCCCCCTGATGGATTGGGAAGCTGAGGGTGGGGTCAGACTGTGGCTGTTCCCAGGCCTTGGTGCCTGAGCAGCTCATCAGTGAACACCTGCCTGAGCCACCACCAAGATTAATTAAAACCATTGCCATGCAAATGCTGAGTTTAGAAAATTAAAGGTGTGATGGTCCCTCTGACCTCACCCTGGTTTCAGGCATGGAAAACCTGGACAGATGCAAGCTCAGGTCGCCTGTGTTTGTGTCTGGAGCATTTCCAAAGGTGGTGAGGGGTTCCTCAACCACCAAAGAGTGACTCTAAATAGAGACTGGGTGTGAGCCATTTGGGTGAAATGGGGAGCTGAGTTTTCTGGAACTAAATTAGATATATTTTAATTAATATGGCATCTTGTGTACTTTCTTGAGTGGCCAGACAGGAGTGTAGGAGTTCTCTGTGGAGCTCTAAGTCTCCTGTATTCTCCCTTCCTTGCTTATGAGGAATGATCAATCTATGCTGGTTTTGTTTCAGACCTCTGACCTGGATGACTCCTCCTCCAGAGATTCCCAGGAAGTGAGTAGGGTTCCTTGTTTCCCTTTCCCTTTCCTCTGGAATGGTTTCATGTTGCTCACCTGTGCTCAGCTCCCCAGGTATCAGCAGTTTTCAGTGGCTCAGGCTCATTTCAGTCAAAAAGTCCAGAGGCAGCAAGACAGTGACAGAATCTCCCTGTGCCCTGAAGTTCTAAGTGTAAGACACAGTTATGGCATTAGTCAGCAAGATTTGTTGAGTCTAAGCAAATCAAGGGAATTGAATTATTCTTTACTTGTCTGTCTTGTGTAAGAACAGGCAAAAATAAGTCTTACCCTGGAGCCATCTGTAGTAAAGGGTTTCACTTAGTTCATAACCTCAGTGAGGGAGTGATTGTCACACTGTCTGGGGGCCAAAAGTATAAATGAGGCCAAAGGAAGCTGGATCTATTCATGGAGGAGAAATCCATGAGCAAATCTGTAACTCCTGGCTCAGTGTGCTGTTTGCTGTTAGCAACAGGGAGAGGGAGGTTGGTTCTAGCATGTCCTGGGTTTTATATTCCTTTATCAGTTCCTACAGACTGAGGGACAGTTCTGATGTTCTTGCTCTGTTTTCTGCCCCACAGCTTGTTCTTCACAGTCACCTGGATGAAGACGCACAGACAGCTAAACGTAAGGGCAAAGCTCTGAGTAGAGCTCTGGAGGGGGTGGTCCACTCTGTTTTGCTCTCCTGGAAGATATAAATGATCTTTTAATTCATTGAGATGGGAGAATTTTCACTAAAACTAAACAGTACTGATCCAAAAAGGCTTTTATTATTATTATTATTCTACCTTGCTCAGTTCAAAAATATATATTGTAATGGGTTTCACCAAAATAGGATCTGGTGTAAAGTGCCATGATATTCACAGCCTGGGGAGCAGGGACAAATGATGCATAAAATAATGATTAACACATTTCTCACAGAAATGGCCTCAGAGGAGCTGCTTGGCAAAGGTTTGGTTTGCTGCTGCTGAAGTTGGAAGTGGGAAGCTCTGTCTCTCTCTGAGTGAGGTGGGGAACTCCACCAGCCTGGGCAAGATTCAGGGCTCTTAAAACAAGAAGTGACTTGTGATTGATTGATCACAGGATGGAGTTCTGAGTGCTTTGGGCTTGGTTTCAGTTCTGCTGTGGGCTCTGTGCACTTACATCACAGCTCTTCTGTTGGAAGAACTGCTGGAGGGAGAAGTTACTTTGCAATGGCAACTCTGACTAAAGCTGTGATTTATTTTTTTTTAAATCTTTCAGAAGATTGCCTGGAAGTACAAAACCAGGAACTCAGCCCTCAAGAGAGCCATCTGCCCCCAAAATCACCCAGTGTAAGAGAATCTTTGTGGGCTCTTCTTTACTATGGCTGGGGTTTGTGATCTTTAATATTCTCATAATTATGGATTTACCAGCTTGGAGAAGCATGTCAACAGCTCCTGCTTTTCCAAACTCTGAGCACTTAGTGCAGAATCCACCCTCCAAAAAGGGTGAGCTCTGAACAGCAAAACATTTACAGTGGACATTTATCCATCTGTGTACAAAAACTTCTAATTACTTTCTGCCCTTCATCTCTGGATAGGGATGTTTTCCAGCATAATTACTGCAGAATTACTGTTGCTGCAGAAAACAGACTGCCAGAATTGAGATGTTGAGGGAATTAATGTAGTAAAACTGTGTGAAACAGCAGCATTTCCACCCTGCACACACAATAAAGAACCTGCTGGTACTTGACTCTGTAGATGCAGGAAGCAACCTGGTGTTAACACTGATCTGATCAAGAAAAAATTCATATTTTTTAGTTTGGTTGTTGTTTTTTTTTTTTTCTATTTCAAGGAGTGTGTCTTGGCCAACGAGGAACTGGCAGAAAAGGAGAGGAGGAGGATGAAGGACTGCTTTGAGCGTTACCGAAGGTCTGGGCTGCAGTAAGCAGGGCTAACCTGGAAATATCCATTATTTGGATTTCCCCTTTCCTGTCCCCAAGCTTCATTCATGGAGCACATAAAATGAACCACAGAGGGGACTGATACATACTAACAGTATGAAATGCTGCTTGTTTGCAGAAAACCTTCTGAAAGTTGTGTGTCTGGTGTTGTTTGCAGAAAAAGAGCAATGAGAAGGGCGCCCAAGGACCGGCACCACGAGGCGGATTGGGAGAACACCTCTGGCAGCGACAACACCGACACCGAGGGCTCCTGAGAGAGGGACAGCACCTTGGAAAGGGACACCACGGCCACCAGAGGCTCCTGGGGAGCCAATCTCTGAGGGGAACACCAGCTTCTACAGGGTGGCCATGCTTCTCACTTTCACTCACAACGGACAGTTTAGATTCTAAAACCATCCAAACACCCATTTATGAAAAGCACTACAGTGACACTATTGTCTGGCTCTGACAGCACCTCGGTCAATAAACAGGTTGAAATGCCTACGTGTGACACAGGCCGAGCTGATTAATTACGGGTTAATGAAGGGCATTGCCCGACACCACCATGGCCGCTGCCCGCACCCAACATGGCCGCCGGCGCCTCAGGGCGCCCGCCCCGCGCGCATGCGCGGCGCCATGCTGAGGGCGCTGCTCCGGGAGCCGCCGCCATGGCGGCTCCGCTGCCCCCCGCCCGGCCTGAGGGGCCCGGCCCGCACCGCCCCGGGGCCTCTCTGTCTGTCCGCCCGCCCGGCCCGCACCGCCCCGCGGCCTCTCTGCGGGCCTGCCCGCCCGGCCTGCACCGGCCAGGGACAGCGCTGGGGCCCGGCCCGCCCGCTGTGCACCGCCCCGGGGCCGCCGGCGGCCACGCACTATCGCCTGGTGTACACCTGCAAGGTGGGCGTGGGGCCGGGGCGCTCTGAGGGCACCGTCGCTGGGGTGGCCTGGGGGCTCCTGGTGTAGCTGTTTTCTTGGTTTTAAACTTGTAAAGATTAATTCAGAGTGGAAGAGCCCTCTGGAGGTTTCAAGTCCATGCTCCGTGTTGGAGAAGGGTGTTCGGGGTTTTGTGAGTGTCTCTGAGGGGGGAGATCCCACAGCCTCTGTGGATCCTCCTTATTAGGGAGCCAGTAAAGCAGTGAAACCTCTCTCAGCCTTTTTGACCTGGGTTGAACTCACGACATCCTAACATGATGGAGCTGACTTGGAATAGAGGTGAGGGAGGGAAAACGCTTTTAATGTCAGAAGTATTTTTGTCTGAAAAGTCCCAGGAGCTGCAGTTACCATGGTCATAAAATCCACATTGTTTTCCAGGTGTGCCAGACCCGCTCAGCCAAATCAATCTCTAAGGCTGCCTACCACCGCGGGGTGGTGATCGTGACCTGTCCCGGCTGCGGGAACCACCATGTCATCGCCGACAACCTGGGCTGGTTCTCCGACCTGCAGGGAAAGAGGTGAGTGTGCCAGCAGCACCCTCCCCACACCCTGCTCCCGCCTGCAGCTTCCTCAGATGATGCCTTGTTTCGGTGATTTTTTTTTTTTCCCTAATGTGGCTCATACTAAAAGTTTCATCCAGTTCAGTAAAACAGGCTCTGTTTTCAGTCGTTATAATTTGACTGTTGCTGTCTAGGATCCAAATAAATTGGTGTGAAGCTCCAGTAGAAACTTCACAGGGATCCTTAGTGGTGCCAGCGGGTGATTTGCTGTTCCCCTCAGGCTTTATCACTTCACTGCTGGCTTTCCTTGGATGTTTCAAGTGTTTAGATTGATCTGCTGTGGAATTCCAATGATTTCTAACTTCCCAAGATACCTTTAAAAGCTTCTGTTTAGCTGTCATTGCTAAATCATTGATCCTCGTGGATGAGAGTAGTCCCAGAAGGTTTGGGTGGTTTTCTGTGGTTAATTTTGGGTGGTTTTCCTGGTGATGTGACTCCTTGCGTGGTGTCAGTCCTGAGGGCAGAATGCAGCGGGCCTTTGCTGTGGTGTCACTGCTGGTTCTCAAATCCCTGTCCAGGAATATCGAGGAGATCCTGGCAGCCAGAGGGGAGGAGGTGAGACGTGTGGCTGGTGAGGAAGCGCTGGAGCTGCTGCTGGAGAGCTCGGCAGAGCCCGGGCCCCGAGGGCAGCTGGCAGAGGGGGACGACAAGGAGGCCCCCCCAGATGCTGGCAGCAAGGGACACACCTGACACGAGGGATTGTGGCCTGTGGGACACACCTGACACGAGGGATTGTGGCCTGTGGGACAGATGTGGAATTTGGGACATTCCGCTTGTGGCAGGAGACTCTTCACCTTTGTTCCCTGATTTCAACTGTTTCTAAAATAAACTGGGGTGTTGGGTTTTCTCTGTTGTGTGTCTTTGCCTTTGATCAAGCTGATGTCTTTAGAGATGGTGTTGGTATCTTTCCTGATACTCATTTTGCTGACTTTCAGGCAATTTTGAGTGCCCCAGCAATGCCCTGTGCCTGGCTTTGTTCCCTGCTGAGAAGGCAGACAGAAACTCTCTGTCTGTGTGTGTTTGACCTAGCGAGGTGCAGCTGGAGCTGGAGGTTTTAGGGATGCTCAGGTGTGGGAAATCAGGAGAAGGGGCAATTGATACCACCTGAGGAGATGGGTCCCAGCATTCTAAAGCCAAAATAACCCTGCAGGAGGGTCAGATCACCTGCTCTTAATGCAGTCAAGTGCTGCTTTTATCTGTTCTTTTGACCTTTTCCAGAGTTTTGTTTTGTGCCCCTCATGTCAGGGCTGAAAGTTTTGTATTTTGATCCCACTTGAGCTCCAGCGTGGGGGTTTTACCACTCCTTGTTGGTGAGGGGGAGTGTGGGTGTGAAGGCAAAATGAATAGTGGTGGAGAGAAGAAGAGGACCCAGAAAGTTGTCTTGGCAGATATTGAGGGGCTTATTAGTGCTACTGCAGTATGTTAAGATTAGTTAGAAATTTAAAAAGAAATAAATGACAGATGTGGGAGTTTGTCAGCAGGCAGCTCTGGGGTAGTGGTGCATCAGCACTGAGAGGATGATGTTGTGCTTTGTTAGGGCTTGTTCCCTCTGCACAGTGGAATACCTGCTTTCTTAGGGTTTTGATCTTGCAATCAAAGACTAATTCAGTTTGGAAGAGCCTTCTGGAGGATTCCAGTCCGATCTGCTTGTCAAAGGAGGATATTCAGGATCTTGAATCACAACCTCTATGGATCCCCCTCATCACTGAGCCACAGAAAGCAGCAAAACCTCTCTCAGCCTTTGTGTCTTGGGCTGAGCAAACCCAGTTCTCTCAGCCAAGCATCTCCAGCTGCTTGTGGTGCTTCATCAGCCATGGATTCAATGAGGGTATTGCAGGCATTAATGAGTTTCCTTCATCTGGAGTGTTCATAACAATTTTATTTATGTTGCATTGTAGGTGTTGGGTCAGAACACCAGGAAAGTTGTCACGTTCCTGTGGGTGTGTCAGTGCAGAGTGATGAAACAGGGGCAGGAACTTCATCAGCCAGCTCATGTGTGCTCAGATCCTGGTGAGATGCAGCTCTCCCTGACACAGCCAGCTGCTGGAGTGACCCAGGACTGACAAACAGGAATTTGCATCTCAGAGCACTGCTGTGTTCTCCCCCTGAGCTGGGCTGCTGCCACCTATTAGCACTGCTGGAAAAGTGTTTGTTTTATTACCTTTAATCTGAAAATCAGCATTCTGCTTCCATGGTGCTGATGCCTTTGATGGGGTGGAACAGAGCAGCTGTTGCAGGATCCGTGTTGCCTTGGAAACAACTCATTTACAATCTGGCTTTTTTATACTGTTTTCCTTACCTTTCTTACCTGTTACTAGGTCCCAGCTACAGGAGGGTGGTGCAAATATTTGCTGTGTTACAGTAAAAAATGTAGCAAAATGTAGCAAAATCTGTGTTAGCTGTTCCTAAATGTTAATGTTTCCTGGTCCCCCTGCCCTTTGGCACCAGGTGCTCCCTGGGGGCAGGACAGAGACAGGTCTCTGTGCCCTGGGGCTGCCTCTGCAGCTCTGAGCATGGAGGGTGGCAGTTCTTGCTGCTGCTCTGAACATTCAGGCCAGCACCAGGGGAGGGAATTTGCACATAACACAAAAAAGATTTGCTGCTAAGAGATTGCAGCTAAAACCCAGAATTTTTTGTTCCCTTTTGAAGCTGTTTTTTCTGTAAAATGTTGAGTCATGGGGTTTGCTCTGGAAAGGGGACGCAGGTAAGCACATGGGCTTGCTCTAGCCAAAGGCAGGGAGTGAGGAGAAGCAGCCTTTCTCCTGAGTGCCTTTCTCCAGGCCTGGCATCAGCCCTGTCCTGCCAGTGCCTCTGGCTGCTTGTGTACAGCTGGGTAGGAGAGGGCAGGAGGCCTGACATCAGCCTGCAGGACAGCAGTGCCTCTGGCTGCTTGTGTACAGCTGGGTAGGAGAGGGCAGGCTCTCGTGTTTCTGCTGGATTTTTAGGGCTCTTCGTGAAGAGGACCTGCCCTGCACTGGGGACAGCCCTGCCCCCAGTACCTCACACCCACAGCTGCAGCACAGCTCACGGGCCGGCAATCCCGCGGCTCTCCAGCGGATGTCAGCATCAGAGAGCTCTTCCCGACGTGGGAACGAGCCGGGCAGCGTGGGAGAGAGCAGGATTCAGCACAGCAGCCACCGCTGCAGGCTGCTCTGGAGACTCAGTGGTAGCCGGTGCCCTCTGCTCACAGGAGCTCAGAACGAGCCTGTGCTGCTCAGGACGGAGGCACAGGAGGTGAGACACCATCACTCTCTGCCAGGGATCACCTGCTCCTGGGAATCTGAGCCTCTGCACACCTGAGGGCACAGTTCTGGCCCCAAGTCACACGCATAGCTGCTGTGTCCAGGCACACAGAGGTGTGAGAGCACCTGATGAGAACAAGCTGGTGGCTCTTTACTAATCTTTGATAAGGCAGTGGCCAGCACTAATGAACCAGGCATGGAAGCCCAGCTGTGACTTGGCTTTATCCTCCAAACTGCTTGCTCCCAGGCTGCCTTCCAGCCCAGTCCAACAGCCTGCTCATGCCTGCTGTGCTGGAATGAGCTGGTGCTGCTGCTTTGTGTCTCCTCCAAGGGCCAGTGCCCAGCACTCCCTGCCCTTGTCCCCTGGCTCTGGGGAACAACCCAGCTTTGGGCCAGGCGCCGGGGTGGCACCGAGACCAGGCAGAGCCAAGCAGGGCCTGAAAGGAACAGCTCAGCCTCTCAGCCTTTTCCAGTGGCCTTTTCTCAGCCGTGCAGGGCTGCTCTGTCTGCCCTGTCGTCCTGGAAACTTCTGGGCAGGCAATTCTCATGGCTTTGTGCCTTCCCTCCACAGCCACAGCCATGCTGGCAGGCAGGCAGAGGTGGGATGGTGGCGGCTGCCACGAGACCCGTGTGCTCATAAAGTGATGTGGAGGTGGGTGCACAATGCTTTCCTTAGCACAGGTGGTGGTGTCTGTTACCAGACCCCCCCCATTCACCCCCATCCTTATTCCAAATGGCCAGGATTAGCCCTGCTGTCAGCCAGGAAATAATGGAAATGAGTATTTGCACTGAAGCTTAGACACAAATATTTATTAAGCACAATTCCCCCCACCCCTTGCCCTTGAGCTGTATTCATTTCTAATATATTAATCCATTTGGCAGATTATTTTTTAGAAAAAAAACAAGTACCTGTGGGTTGGAAATTCCCCATT
Source organism: Onychostruthus taczanowskii (assembly GCF_017590055.1). Lineage (NCBI taxonomy): Eukaryota > Metazoa > Chordata > Aves > Passeriformes > Passeridae > Onychostruthus > Onychostruthus taczanowskii. Next base: position 8,592,644 of record NW_024499796.1, read on the forward strand.
AAAATGACATTAGCAAATGCACATGTAAAAAATAAATAAGCTCATACATTCAAGTATATGGCAAATAATACCTCAATAATACCTCTGAAAGCTTAATGGTCAGGTTCCAGTTCACCACCTGGCTGAGAGCTACACAGGCCTGAGCCTGCAGCTGGTCAGGTCATCATCATCAATGTTTTTCTCTTTTACAAATGCCAGCTTGGCTGGTAGGCAGGGGATGGGCAGCTCCTCCTCTCCCCTCTCCAGAGCTCTGCCCAGCCCCAGGAGGGAGGCCCAGCCTCGGCCAAGCAGCAGGTGAGTGCTCCCAGGTAGCAGGTAAACTGCAGCTACCACTCCACATGGTCAGTGCAGGCAGGGTAAATGCCCCATGAGCAGCATCACTGGTCTAAAAATATCTCCCTGCTGGCTGGGAATGTTTCCATCAAATGCATTTTGAATCCAAAGTGCTGATTTATTCTCTGCAGGAGCGGCGCTGCTTCGGCACAACTCGGTGCTGGAGTTGCTGAAGTCCAGCATAGTCTCTGGTCAAGCAAAGGAAGAATACTGCACCTCCTCAAGTCAGGTCCCTGCTCCCCCCCTCCAGCTTTTCCAGCTGGTCCAAAAGGGGAAGGAATGACAGTAAATGTGAGTTCCCAGCCAGCCCCCAGGCTGGGGCTCTCCTGAGGCTCCAGGGGATGGAGACAGGTGGACAGAACCAGAGAGCCTCACTGGGAGCAGCTCAGTGCTGGTTTGGGGAGAAACAAGAGGAGGGAAGGGCCATTGGCCCAAGCTGCAGTTGGACACAGAAGAAAGGAGGGATGAGCCATGGGAAGAAAGCTTTGCTGGCTGTTGAAGCAGGGCCCTGTCACACACAGGTTCTGTCTTGGACACCCTCACATTGGCTCAGTGGCACCAGGAGCTGTCCCTGATTGTTGTGGGCTGAACACTTGGGCAGAGACCTCTTTCCTCCTTCCCTCTGCCCAGGAACAGCCCCTGCCATGGGGCTGCAGAGGGCTCCAGAGGTAACAGATCCCACTAAAGCTTAGCATCAGCGAGGCTTTTCCCCTGCTCAGGAGGTCCTGCAGGGCTGCAGCTGGAAGCAGAGAATGTCCAGGGCTCTCCAGAGAGTCCTCAGCAAACCTAAAAAACACTCAGCTGGGATGGATAAGGTTTAAAGGACTTGGGCTTTTTTTCTCCTGTAGAAAGAACAAAGCTGAACAAGATGTTCCAGAGAAGGATCCAGAACCGTTTGTGTCAGGGAAGACAGGAGGACTTGAACATGGAAAAGGTGTTCTTCCCTTTCCTTATTTAAATAATACAAGTGTTGTGGAAATAAAAGAAATCAAGGATGGAGTTAGCTACCCCCTGTGGGCTCCTCCAAGTCCCTGGGGTTTAGGTGATCAGCAAGGGGCTGCCAACGTCTTCCAGGTGCTGTGCCCAGAGTTACAGTGGCCAAGTGTCCTAAAAAAACCCTTTTTTAAAAACTGTCCCCCATCCGCTGGGCTCTCCCATAGGAACACGATGGAGGTGCAAGACTGGGAGCACAGGAGCACTCGGGCTTGAAACCACCTACTCTGTTCTTCCTTTTTAAAAAACAAAGCTGAAACAGCCCCCCCAGCCCAAAGCCCAGTTCTTAGCTGGAACCAGGCCTCTGCTGCTCCTCCTCGGCCTCCTCCTGGGCTGAGGCCAAATCCACACGCTGCTCGTCCATGCGTTTGGCCTGGACACGCTGGATGAGGCTGAAAAAGTCTTCGTCGGGCATGGTGGGGCCACGGGGGATGGAGTCTGGGGGGGCACAGCGCTGGTCATCAATCCTGGAGGACTGCAGGGGAGAGAGGGGCATTAGCATTAGCACAGGGCGGGGAGGAAGGGGCTGGAGCAGAGGTGTCAGAGCTCCCCCAGCCCCGTGCCCGTACCTGACACTTCATGAGCATGTTGAAGAACTCGTCCCCGGGCTCCTGGGCGTCCCCCTCCACACGCAGGTGGCCCAGGTTGTTTTGGGTTATCCGCAGGCCGGGCAGGTTGCCCACGTTGGCACGTTGGTCATCCAGGCGCCGGCTCTGGGAGCTGGCGATGAGGTCGAAGAACTCCTCTGTCTGTGGAGATGCCATCAGGGTGGACGGTGCTGGGGGAGAGGAGCACAGGGCAGGGTCACTGCTCTGCCTGCCCTGCCTGGGCTGAAGAGCCCAAATCCCTTCCCCAAACTCCTCTCCAACCCACACAAACCCAGCAGGAGAATCGGGTGCCTTGATAAAGCAGAACCTCACACACCCACCTTGCATGGCTGGGTCCCCTGCGGGGCTCCCTGCCTGTGCCTGGCCAGCTCCTGGAGGCCACCAAAGGTGCCACCTCAGCCCAGGAGATCCAGTGCCCTCGGGCTGACAGGCACCCACACAGTCCCAACAGCTGGGAATAATTGCAGACAGGCCATCAGCAAAGCCCAGGCCTGGCTGAGCCTCTCACCCGGCAGCACCTTCCCAGGTCCCCAGAAATCCGGGCTGTTTGCCCAAGGAGAGGCACTGCTGAGGTGAGTCTGGCTGTCACGGGCTGCAGGACCTGCATCAGCACCAGCCAAACCCTCCTGGGCTCTGCTGCTTCTTATCCCAGAGCCTGGGCTGTGCTGGGGGTGCCAGACCAGAACCAGTACATTCATCTATCCACCACTGACCCTTTGGAAACACCTCTGGGCCACGCTCCCTGGAAAAAGCCTGTTGGGCTCCTGCAGCTGCTGGGTAGGGAGAGGCTCCAGAACAACAGACCAGCAAGGGAAAACTGAGAAATCCAGCCCAGGTGGCATTACTTTCCCTGAGCACAAGGCACTGGAGCAGAGCTCTGAGTCTCCTGACACAAGTCCTTAGAGCCCCAGCTCATGGAGCTGCAGAAACACAAGAAAATCTCAGTGCTGACGCAGGGATGAGTTTCCTCCCCTTCAGCTCACAAAGAATCCTCAAAAATAACACGTCCAAAAGGCTCAGAGCCCAAAAGAGCCGAACAAAATGTGGGGCTGCTCGTGCATTCTTTATAAAGCTCTGCATTTTCACCCCCATCTCCTAAATTACACAGCTGTTACAGCCAAATACAGTTGTGTGTCAGAAATGCATCTCTTGACAAAGCAATGCTCATTTCCACCTTATTTTTAGACAATAAATACCCTCTCACCTCAGAGCCAACCTGCCTTCCTACCACAGCCTGACCTCTGCTTCAGTCCCTGCCCTGGCACACGCTCCTTGTGTTGCAGCTCTGGGAGCAGTGTCAGGGGGCTTCTCTCCTGTTTGCACTTCGTGTTCATTTGGAAACTGATGATGAACAAATCCATCAGCTTAAATAACTGGTTTGAGCCCTCTGTGCTGGTGATTAAGCGTGTGAGGGTGATCCGTGCATTTTAGAGCTTTCTCCCCAGCTTGGGTTAAACAAAGGCCCTGAACACTGAAAAAGCCACGAAACCCAAGTGCAAACACCGCCCTGCCTTTCCTGCCCTGTTTGTCAGGCGCTTTCCTCAATTTATCCCTGTCCTTCCTAGGGCTGAGCTGTTTGCCTGAGCAGCTTCCCACTGTTTATCCATCCTCCTGGCTCCTCTGTCCTCACACAGCACCTATCACCACCGCATCCAAGAACAGTACAAAATCCAGAAGTTTTTCCTCCATGGCAACGCTATTACAAAAACTGGCAATATTTTAACTTGCCTGAGAAAGCCCGACCCAGCCCCTGCACGTTCCAGACCCCAGGTTCTCACAAAGCTCCCTCAGCAATGACCATCAGCAATGACAACCCCTGGATGTACTGGAAGTGGCACAAGTCCTGTGCCAGCCTCCTTGTTCAGATTCCAAGACCTAAAGACCCACACTGAAAAAATCCAAGTGTGTTCTGCATTTCTCTCGCTAATTTACTCCCCAAACCTTAGCTCACATTCTCCAGCCTTTCCCTCAGCAACCATTTACATAAGAATGTTTTTTTCCTTCCTTAAATAATGACGGAGATTGCCAAGGAACTGCTAAAGTTCAGAGAGCTGAGGCTCAGGGAAAACATCACGGGATGCACGGCAAACCGCAACAGCTGGGCACGCCGCGGGAGCAGCAGGAACGGGGAGCTGGGAACGCATGGGTGCTCACATATCCGCTCTGCCAGGGCAGGGACCCGCGTGGCAGCTGCCTCGGCAGCCTCGGCTGGGCACTCCTCCAACGGGCAGCGCTGATCATCCATCCGGTTGCTCTGGAATTTGCTCAACAGGTCAAAGAAGCATTCCTCGTCCGAAGGGGTCCGGTTGATTTTCTGGGAAGAGAGAGGAGCGTCAGAGTCAGAGCACCCTGAATGAGTCCCTGAGTGCGGTGGCTCTGTCTGGCACAGCCTCGGGAATAGCCGTGCCCCTCTCCTGGTCTGTGCAGGGCTGGCTCCTGGCTGTGCAGTCTGGAGCCTGCTGGGGTCTCTGCTCCTGGGTCCCTCTGATCCCAGAGCTCCAGGCACTGCCACAGCGCAAACCCGTGCACGGATGAGCCTCATGCAGCTGTTGTCACTGCAGAGCAGCCAGAGGAAGCTGGAGGCTGAATGGGAAAGAGGGAAAAGGAGACAAGCATTTACCCTGGCACCGCTCTGAGGGGAGCTTCTGGGCTGGACAGGGCTGGGCTCAGAGCAGGATGAGGGGAACCATGCAGCCACCCTGGCTGAAGTGCTGCCCTGTGCCCAGCCAGGGCTCAGCTCAAGCTCAGGGTTTGCTTTTTCCACCAGCTAAATCCAACCTTTCCAGGCCACTGCCCCTCACACCCCAACACTTCCCCTCGGTGCCTGTCTCCTCAGCACAGCACTTGTAGCAGTCACCCAGCTGAAAATGCCACAAAATTACAGATTTTCAGGACAACAGTTCTTGCACAAGAACCCCAAATGAGCACCTTGCACTAGACAGGGATATATTTAAGTTGTGCTGCAGGAGGCTCGCGTTGGAGGCAGCCTCTCCAAGCCACTTCCAGCAGGGAGAGGGGCTGTGTGTCCTGATCTGGAGCAGACAGAGCAGCAGGAACCACAGATCCTTCCAAGGAGTCAATTGGAATGGAAAATAAAATTAGCCAGTGATAAGAGGGGCATCTGCCAGGCTTGGGGACATTCCCTACACACTGAGCTGGTCCCACCAGTTGCTGGGAAAAAAACACAACAGAAAGCAACCAAAACCTCTTAGAACTGGGTCTATCTGAGCTATTCTCTGATTGGTGTCTGGCTAGAAAATGGGCACTGGGTCCCTCCACATTCCACCAGAGAGATGCAGAGGGCACAGCCAGACTTTACAGCAGAGCAAGGGATTCCCTTGGCTGCTGGTAAAGCCAAGTCCCTCTCCCAGCTCTGCTGGTGGCCACTCTGGGCAGCCTGGGAGCCCTCCCAATCCCACCACACACAGTGCTGCTCCCACCAGAGCTCTTCCCCGTGGCAGGGGCAGGCAAAGCCCTTCACGGGAGCTCTGCAGTGGGGAGAGACTTGTGCTGACAGGGTTAAAGCCACAAGTTGGATTGGGTAGATGAAGGAAAACAATTTTCCTGTATGCTAAGCGAAGCAGATGAGATGCACTCAGCTTCTATTTAGGGCAGCGTCAAAATTAGCAGCAGGCCAGAGAGGAACATTGGCAATGTGGGAGCTGATCAGGGAGGGGAAAAACCCCTCTCACCTCCTGCCTGCCACGTGCTGAGCCACTAATGGAGCCACAGTCCACAGCACAGGACCCTCTGAACCATCAACAGCTGCACGTCAGAAATCAAAGCTGGCTTGAGCTTGAACTGAGGGTGAACTGCATCTCTCACAGCTCTGCTATGTTGGGTTGTGTGACCCAAATTTCAGGGTAGAGGAGGAAACCGGTTCATTCACACCGAGCCTCCCTCCCGCTGTTCCACGACTGCCTGGAGTAAACCAGAGCAGTCCTGGATCCAGGGGGAAGTTCCAGCTTGCAGGAGCAGCCTGGTAGTGCGTGCCAGAGCCCCCAGCTCAGCTCCCCTCCACAGATCCCCCCACAGCACCTCCTGCAGAGACCCTGCAGTTTGGGGTGGCAGGATCCTGCTCCCAATGCACCTGGCAGAGAAAAGGATGCTCTGAATCTGTGGGAAGAGCAGCCAGAGCATGGAGGTGTGGGGCAGGGCTGGCTGTGTGCCTGGTACCTCCCAGTGGCACCCGAGGGGCAGGAGGTCAGTGCCCATGGGCCACGTTAGTGCTGACAGGGCTGTGCCAGCCCATGGGCAGCCCCAGGGCAGCACCTGCGGGCACCAGGCTCCCTCCAGCCAAACCCTGCCCCAGGTCTGAGCCTCTCTAATTAAAATGCCCAAATACAACAAAGCAGGGAGTGCTGGGCTCCTTCCCTGCCAGGCTGCTCGCAGCCCTGAGGCAGGAGCTGCAGGGCAGATGGAGGTGTGATCACACCCTGGGGCTCGCCATCTGCTCGGAGCTGTGCTCGCCCAGGGCTTGGCACAGCCAGGGTCAGGAGGCTCCCCGAGAGCCAGGGCATCCCCTCGTGGGGCTGAGCAATGCCCTGCCACAGCACAGACACACAGCCACATCCCCAAATGGCTCCTGGGCAGCAGCTTTGGTGTCCAGCCCCGAGACCACCTCTCACCTCACAGCCCCCCATCCTCTGCCTCCAGCGCTGCAGCTGCCCAAATTCTGCCAACTGCCACCTTCCTGCGGCAGCCAGATGCTCCCACAAGGAGTAAAACCAACCCCATCTGCACGGGGCAGAGGGACCCGAGGGCTGCTGGCACTGCAGAGATCACCCCAGGGCAGATTTGGCTGCAAACACACTTGTCCTTGGCACGGGCACAGAGACACTCCCACCTCTGCCCACACAGGGACAAGGAAAAGTGTGGAGCCTCTGCTCCTGCTCCCTGACCTCGGGGAGGACAGGGATGGCACCATCCCAAGCAGATGGAGGTCAGAGCTTTGTTCACATTTTCTGAGAGTGGCAGGGAGAGGATTCCCTTTCCTCACACAGGCCACTGGAAAGCATCCAGGCTTTTGCACACATTCTCATGCTGGAGGAACAGGCTGTTTAACCTGCCTGGGTGGATTCAGGATGTGTAAAACCACAGCTGAGTTGTTGGAAAGGCAGCAAAAAGCAGCTGCAGTGTGTGACAGGCGCCTGCTCTGCCACTGTCCCCTCTCCCTGCAGGCTGGGACCACCAGCTCTCTCACGAGCCTCAAGCCAAGATCATGACACCCCGTGGAGAAGCACAAATCCACCCATTTTCTTCTCTGATAAACTGTCACACCACATAACACCTGTCACGGTTTTGGGCTGAGAAGGTCCTGGGCGGTCCTGAGAAGGTCCTGCACCCGAGGTGCAGGACATGGAGCAGCACCTCCTGTGGAAATCCCTCCGTCTGACCACTCCAGATGTGCAGGCGAGGCAGAACAAAGTCAGAGCTGACTCCTGTGCCTCACCCCCCTTGGCCATTCTCACTGGGACTCAGGAAAGCCATTAGACAAAGGCAGAAAGTCTCACTGCAAGAACTAAACCAGCTCCCAGCACCTGAAGGCACAGCCCACAAATGCCCTGCAGGGCACCGGACCCACTGCCCACCCGGGACTCTGCTGAGAACCTTTCTCGGACACGTTCCCAGTGCCAAGCCTCATCCTGGGATCAGCACCCTGTCCCAATCTCTCTGTGGCATCTGAGCAACCCAGACCCCCAGCCAGCCCCAGCTGTGCCCCCACGACACCAACATCTGCTGCCAGAGATGCCTCAACCCAACGCTCTGGTGGCGGCTTCTCCCACAGCTTCCTGCTGCCCCCACAGCACTCGGGATGCAGCTCTTCCCACAGCCCTGCTCCACCAAAGCCTGTCAGATCCACTCTGGGACAGTGCCCCAGAGGTCGCCAAGCACCACAGCAAGTATTTCTGTGCTGGCCAAGTCATGGCACATCCCTCAGAGATTCCATGGTCACCCAAACATGGGTGGAAAGTCCTCTTCGGAGAGAGCTTTGCCCACCAAACCAAACCATGGACACCCAAGAGCCAAACCTTGTCCCTCTGTCAGACCAGCTTCTCTCACAGCTGGTGTCCCCAAGGCACTGACCTGCCTTTGGTTCCCCTCCTCTCCTCTCCTCCAGGCTCAGCTTCTTCCAGCCCTGACCCAGCACAGGATGGAGCCGTCACGCTCGAGGGCTGCTCACTCCGGCTTTGTCCAGCCCTCCCAGGGGACAGCTGGTTGGGACCTGCAGGCAGGAGCCAGGGGTGGATGGACCCTGGTGGGTCTGGTACAGCAGATCCAGCTCAGGAGCTGCTGCCTGAAGGAGCTGTGAGTGCCCAGGTCAGGGACGAGCGAGGAGGGCGGCGGGTTCAGTTCAGCAGTTGTCACTGTCACCCTCTCAGAGCACGCTGCCTCTGCATTTAAACGCATCCACCACAATCCCACCTCATTTCAGGAAGGACACGACCTGGAGATGAAGTGACCTGACCACATCCCACAGTAACAGAGCTGGGACAGGACCCAGCAATCAGTGCCCAGGACCAAGTTCTCCCCTGTGGACAGCCCTTGGAAATCCATGCCCTTGCCCAAGCAGACGCTTACCTGCCCCAGCAGTTACCCATTCCCACACATCCGTGCCCACGTGCCCTGCCCTATCTGCCTCTCCCCTGTGAACCACACATGTCACCGCTCCTTACCTCTGCTCTTTTCAAGGCAGCCGACCTCAAAATGTCCAGGCAGGAGCAGGGCTGGTGCTGCTGGTGACCACCAGTGCTGGGAGCACCTCATCCAGGGCTGTCTGTCAGTCCCCTGCACGCAGCTTTTCTTTATCCTGCACCACCCCACACCTCACCCCGGAGAACTCACCGTGGGGGCTGCGCCTCCTGCACAGCCACAACCTCAAACCCCAAAAACATCAGGCACTGAACTTCCCAGCCTCACCTGGAGCAAGGCTCTGAGGGGGAGGTTTGCAGAGAGGCAAGCGGGGGCTGGAGCAGAGGAGTGGAAGGAAATCCCTGGCTGAAATCCACAGCCTGTTTTACCAGGAGCTGAAATGCCTGGAGAAGCGTCCCTGTGCTCTGGAGCGGGGCTGTCCCTGTCCCCAGCTCCTCGGCTGGAGTCCCCACTCCTGTCAGCTTCAGAGGCAGCAGAGCTGTAAAACTCGCCCGCTCTTTGCCCAGGACACGCTTCCCTTCCCGTGCCAATGCCCCGCGGGGCAGGGCTGCTGACAGACACCCTGTCCCCCCAGCACGGCTCAGGGACCCCCCGCCCACCCTCTGCTGCGACACCCGGCACACGGAGCAGCCTGAGCACCGCTGCAGCAGCATTAACAACACAAAGTTCAACCGGAGCTACCTGAAAACTTTAAACCCCCGAGCGCACACACACGGCACATCCCGGCCCGAGCGAATCCTCCGCGTCTCCGCATCCACCACCTCCTTCCTCCTCCCGACGCTCTCATTTCAGAGGAAGAAGGAGCCACGAGCAAGCCCCCGTTTCCCTCACTGACCTCAGCAGCTCCTGCCGGGCTCCGGCTCTCGCGTGGCCGCGGGCAGCAGCGCTGCCACCGCCCGAGGCTCTGCCGGCCCCCGACCGGGGTCTGAACCGAGCGGGGTCCGAGCCCAGCGGGGCTTGAACCGAGCGGGGCTTGAACCGAGCGGGGTCTGAGCCGAGCGGGGTCCGAGCCGAGCGGGGTCCGAGCCCAGCGGGGCTTGAACCGAGCGGGGTCTGAGCAGAGCGGGGCTTGAATCGAGCGGGGTCCGAACCGAGCGGGGTCCGAGCGGGATCTGAGACGAGCGAGGTCCGAGCCGAGCGGGGCTTGAACCGAGCGGGGTCCGAACCGAGCGGGGTCCGAACCGAGCGGGGTCCGAACCGAGCGGGGTCTGAGCAGAGCGGGGCTTGAACCGAGCGGGGTCCGAGCCGAGCGGGGTCCGAGCCGAGCGGGGTCCGAGCCGAGCGGGGTCCGAGCCGAGCGGGGTCCGAGCCGAGCGGGGTCCGAGCCGAGCGGGGTCCGAGCCGAGCGGGGTCTGAGCCGGGCGATGTGAAGAACGTCGCCGGCTCCAGTGACCCGCTGGGTGCGAGCCGAGGTTTAAAGCGATCCGAGCCCAGCGGGGCTTGAACCGAGCGGGGCTTGAACCGAGCGGGGTCTGAGCCGAGCGGGGTCCGAGCCGAGCGGGGTCCGAGCCCAGCGGGGCTTGAACCGAGCGGGGTCCGAGCCGAGCGGGGCTTGAACCGAGCGGGGTCCGAGCCGAGCGGGGTCCGAGCCGGGCGATGTGAAGAACGTCGCCGGCTCCAGTGACCCGCTGCGTGCGAGCCGAGGTTTAAAGCGACAGCCCCGCTGCCACCTCCCCCCGGAGCCGCTCCGTGCCCGGGCACGATGGGGGGGCTCCAGAGATCGCTCCTGTCTCCCTCACCTCGCTGCCACGATCCTCCCGTTATTAGATGATGCTCTTAAACACACAGTGCAGCTACGTGAATATTTAGCTTCCCTTCCACCTCCTCACCTCCCACCCGCCACACTCACTTCACCTTAAAATAGATTGGGATCGATTCTCCCAAACTACATCTGCAAACACGCTCGGCTCCGCAGGCACAGGCAGCACACGCTCTGTGCACACACAGACACACTCTGATCATTTGGATTTAAAGAACCAAAATACTGAAGGACCATTTTTAGCTCCTGATAGTCCTCCTGCTCCTTGTATTATTAGATATGTGTGGTTTTTTTGTCTTATTGCAAGAGCCTAGGCTGCTCAGCCATAAGCATCTCTTGATTTAAATGTAACACTGCTCGACAGAGGGAAATTTCTAATTGCAACAGGGTTTTAAACAGGGGAAGATGGAAATGCCACGCAGCAGCCAAAGAGCTGTTCTTACCTCACGTTTGTGAGACAGGAATTACTGACAGTGAAATGGGAAGAAAAGCACTTTTCCAAAGGGGCAAAACGGGGACAGAGCCCCACTGGCACTCTCACTTGTCCTTCATTCTCATTTTTCACTGCAAAAGTAGGAAATCGCTTTAACCAGAAAACGAAGCTCTGGGGAACTGCCCATGCTGTTCCACACCGGTAAATTCATTTCCAGGGGTCACACAGTATTTTCCAGAGAAAGATGCAAACTGTGTGGAACCTGAGATCAGGACTCCTGGCTCAGTATGTGGCCCAGACTGAAGAGGAAGAAAAGGGCTGAGGGAGGGCAGGGCACAGCCACAGCTCCTGTGAGCTCAGTGCTGGTGCTGCAGCCCCATTCCCACTGGGGATGAGATCAGGGATCCATGGACAGAGAGGGGCAACAGGGGAATGAACCAGGGTGGGGACTCTGCCCCTGATCTGCAGAGCTGAGCCACCTCTGGAGAGCTCTGAAAGGGGGAATCTGCAGCTGGTATAGGGGGAAATGCAGGAAAGAGGTGTAACAGAGGGGGAGAGGTGCTTGGAACAACATGAGGAAATGACATTTTCCCTGTGAGTTTAGGATGCAGCAAAGAATAATGAGCGAGACATCTGTGATCTGCAGAGACACCACCTACAACGTCAGGCTGGAGCTCAGGGAGCTGAGCGTGCCCCGGGCACACGTGTGCCCTGCACTGTGCCATGCCCAGCCCCTGGCACAGCCCATCCACACCCTGCCCAGGCCCAGGACGTGCACACGCTTCCCTTGGAGCGTGAAATTATCACCCTCACTTGGACAGTTTTCAAAGATTTTTTTCCCTTTAAACAACTCGCCCACTCATCCCTATAAACGCCGGTGCTAAAAGCTGGTTCTGTTGTTAAGATTTCAAATAACTCGGGTTTTATTGTTCCAAACAAAATCAAAATAACTCACCCACGCTCCCTCCTTCCGAAATACAGTAAGTGCTGACCTGTTGGGACCGTGCCCTGCTGCCACACACGGCTCCAGCACAGGGCTGTGCCTCACAGCAGGTGACAATATCATTCCTGACTGCACTGGAGGGAGCCCTGGGGGTGTCTGCCTCCAGCGCTACTGACACCTCTGCTGCTTGCAGGGCTCATCTGTCTGGAAGCCACTGCCACCAGACCGGGTCACTTTGTGCCACAGCCACATTAACACGGGATTTACTCTTTTTCCTCAGCTACACAACAACCTGTCCTGAGATCATGGGTCAGTCCAGCCCTCACTGCTGAGAGCAGGGGGAATTACTCCTGCTTTCTCTTCTGTGTATTCACACAATCCTCTGCAGTTAACGTAGCAACTTTTCCACATGGATTTTGGCAGCATTTACCATGCCAGGCTGGGTTTCCCTGGCACTATTTAAAATAAACACACCAGCCTGGATGTAGCACCTGGAGCTTGTTTTACTAACCAGGGACACAAGGTAGGAGCATTCTCACTCCAGGTCAGTCCCTGGAGAAGATGAGTGGCTACAGAATGGCCCATCAAAAACCTGGGGGATCCCTTAAACACCAAAACTGGGAGTGAACCTGAACCACTGCTTGGAACAACCCAGGCTGGAGGTGGATAACAACAAGCAGTAAGTTTTTGGGGTGTAGCTCTCACCCAGGGCTGTGGCACCTGGCTGTGCACACCAGCACACACCCAAAGCAGTAAAACACAGGGTTTTGGCTACAACTCACTGCAGTGATTGACCCTGCACTTGGAGAGGAATGGAACCAGGACCACGCTCAGCCGTGGAGTCTCAGCTGAGCAGCACTAATTTGCTAAACTGAAATAACTCTGCTGCTTGAAAGGGTATAACCCATATTCCTGGTTAATTAGCACAAGGTTAATATATAGAGCACTTTCTCTATCCACCTCCCCACTCCAAGCCCCACGGAGCAGGGCAGGTGAGCTCCTCTTCAGTGATGGAGACAATCCAGTGCTGCAGCTGCAGAGGTGCCCTGCTCTCCCCATCCCTTGCACTCCCTGCACCTCACACTGGAACCTCCTGACAGTTTGCTTTGAAAACGCTTTGCAAAGAAAGCCTGCTCGTCTCTGGATTGCCAAAATTGTGCTGCTTCCTTGAATCAGACTTTGATTTAGACACCTACTTGCTCTGAGCACAGCGAGGTTTTCAGCAGGAGCTGAGCGGATGCAGCACCTTCCTCAGGGGTGCTGGGGATGGGGGAATTCGGTCGTGGAGCTGTGCACACCCATCCACATCAGCACCCATAACACATCCAGCCTGCACATAAACACCCCCTGCTCAGCACACGCCCAGATCTTAATTATTATTTACTCACAGCCCCGAAATGCCTGAAGGCCGCGTTCGAGATCAAGGCTCTGTTGTGCAAGGCACCCCACAAAACACGAAATCCTGGCCCTGCTGGGGCAGGGAGGGCTCCTGGGGCTGGTCCCTGTGGGTTTGCCACTGCAGCCATGGTCTGTCTGACCTGCTCGGGAGAGTTGAAACAGGCAAGACAAAAAATCACATGCAAAGGCAGGAGCAGCTTCTCCTATCAGCCAAAAGCATCTCCTGCTCTGGTACCTGCTGCTGCAAAGGGCAGGATGAAACTGCACCCTGTTTGGGGTTTGCTCCGTGTGACAGTGCCCAGGGAACACTGGGATTCAAGTGGCTTCAGACACAGGCAAAAAATCCTCCTGGGACTTCCCTGCAGGTGCCAGGGAGTGGCACCTCCTGCACCCGGGCACAGGCAGAGCCTGGCTCTGCTGGCTCCCAGACAGGGCTGCATTGACTGCTCCTCAGTGAGCACTGCAGGGAGCTGGAACTTCCCCTGTGGCACAAACAGCATGATCCAGGCTGGAAAAGTTGGATCCATGGGATGGTTTGGGGCCCTGCTCTAACTGCACATCCCCCCAGGGGAGCCCCTCCAGCCATCCCTGCACTCGAGCACCTCACTGGGCTCAGCTCTGCCAGGGCTTCTGGGGCCACTCGGGGAAGGGGAAGGAGCCAGGGGCTCTGAAAAACCATTATTTGGGCTCTTTTAGATTAATTTGTGTTAACTGCCTAGGGAGGTTTAAAAATAGCACAGCTAATGGGAAATGTGGATGCTGAAGGTGAGGTGTGAGCAGAGGCCACGTTAACCTGACAGGCTATGCCCAGCCTGCAGCCAGTGCCCAAACCAGGAGCACCTTCTGTCCAGCTGTGCAGGGACACCTTCTGTCCAGCTGTGCAGGGCCACCTTCTGTCCAGCTGTGCAGGGGCACCTTCTGTCCAGCTGGGAATTGCTGCCTGCACCTCTAATTCTGCCCCCCTCAGCTGCCTTCACACCCATCTGGGGACAGGAGGAACCTCCTGCTGCCACTGCAGGTTTTATCAGGAGAGCTCCAAGAAACGGCCCCTAAATCCTCCTGTGATTCATGGATTCCCATCCTTCTCCTGCAGCCAGCCTCAGTTTCCTGCACCCTGCAAGGACAGCTCAGAGAGACCCCAAAGCCTCTGCTCGCCCCAAGGCCACCCTAAATCCAGAGGAGAGGACTGCATTGATGGGACAGTGTCTATCCTAAAGCAGTGATTTAAGGAACAACCTGTCCCCTGAGGAGGTCACTGCCCCCATGAGCCCCCCTCCCTGCCCACAAACTGCAGGGATGGAGCTGCCTGGTGCCAGTGAAGGCAGCAGGGTGGCCTCTGGGCAGGATGCCCCAGTGGCTGCTCTCTGGGGGTGATCTGGCCTCCCCAAAACTGGGCAGTAACAGAAAAACCCAAACCTGCCCCAAGGCTGTGCTGTGTTTGTGTCCTCTGGGAGAGCCTCCATTGCCCAGTAGCTAAAAACAGCCACAAAGATAAGGCTCAGGCAGAGCTGGTCTGGTTGTACAGCTCTGACCTTCAGTGAAACCCTGAAAACATAACAGCAGCAGCATTTCCTGGGTCTCAATATAATTTACAGAAAGAGAAACACAAGTTACTGGTACAGAAAGGATTCTTTAGGTAGCCCCAGCAAGCACAGCCAGACCATGAGCCCTTCCCAGCACAGGGACCTGCTGGATCCATCCCTGCCAGACCCCACCAGCCACAGCTGGGAGCTCAGGGACGGTTGTGCAAGAAAATCAAACACAGCCCCGAGTCACCAGAGGTCCCCTTGTCATCTGATGTCACCCCGGCTCCAGAGTTTAAGCCAAATTAGGCTGATTTACATCCAAAGAGAACCTGGGCTATGATATTTTCCAAGCTCTTCACTCAAGTGAAGTTTAATAAATGCCAGAGACCAGAACTGTGAAGGTACAAGGTGCCCCAGGCACAGCAGAGACCCAAGAAAGGAATGAGAAGTTCCAGATTTTGAGAAAATCAAACATTTTGAGGTTTATCACTCTGGGTTTGGCTTCAGTTCATCCTTTTTTTTTCCTGTGCTGTTCCCTTTAAAGTGACAGTTTCTAGGAAATGGTGAGTGTAACATCTCTTTTACTGTCTCATCCCACTTGATGGCTGACAGTTTGCCGGGAGAAAAGGTTGTGCAAGCAGGAAAGCAGACCTCAATTACGGTTTCAAAGTGCCAATAACTGCAAACTCAGTTACAGTGAGTCAAGGGGAGAAGAATGGATTTGGGGAGCTTGGTTTGTCACCTCCAGCCTGGCTCATCGACCTTCAGACCTCCAACACGAGTCTGCTGGGTGGCCTTGGACAACCAGCTCAGCTTTTACCTCCCTCCTCAAGCAGATTGCTCTGCTAAGAGCTTTTCCTCACAGTTTTCTAGCCCCAGAGCTGGCCTCCACATGGAGCCAGGTAAGGGTGGAATGTGAAGTCCCTGATCCACAACCACAGACACACCCAGACCCTGGGTGACCTTGGTGTCACCCCTGCAGATCCAGGGCTTGGGCAGCCTCCTGCTCGTGGCACAGCCCGTGGGCTCTGCCCTGTGTGTGGCTGATGCACAGGCACAGGCTTGTACAAACCCTGGCTCCCATCTCCTTCCACAAGGCTCAGCTTTGATCCACAGCCTGACCTCAGCCTGGGAGGAGGGAAAACACAGAAAGGGTGTGCAAGCAACAGAAATATCCCAAAGGGAGAGCAGGGACACTGATCCCTGCAGCCCAAACAGACACTGCCCTGCCAACACCAGCCCTGTCCCAGGGAGCACATGGAAGTCTCCTGCCTTCTCAGGAAGGGCCATTCCCAGGTTCAATCCCTTGGATCTGCCCCTCAGGAAGGGCCATTCCCAAGTTCAACCCCTTGGATCTGCCCCTCAGGAAGGGCCATTCCCAAGTTCAATCCCCCAGGCACGGCACTCTCCTGCAGCAGAGCCAGCTCTGCCCTGCCTCCCTCTCACTCACACAGGCTCATTGGATAATTACAGAGAAAACGAAGGCAAATCCCAATTTTAATGCCATTATAAAACAGAGAGGGGGAATTCATTACCTGGCAGCTGTTCATATTCAAGGAAGAAACTGATAATTTGCCTCTGAGGCAATGAATGCAGCAGAGGCAGCACAAGCCAGAAAACGCTGCTGCCTCCCCCCACCTTCTCTGTGCAGCCACTTTTTGCAGAGGTTTTCTATCCCCACGTTTATTTCCCTGCCTCCCATGACCAAAGTCCCAGTGAAGAATTACTGTCAGGGCTCTGCAGAACTCCTGAGAGCCTTGGCTCTGCTGCACCTCTCCAGATTTGGGGGAGCAGCTCTTACACCTCTCCTGGCTTGTGCAGCATCTGTGCAAGGAGCCCACCTGAGCCAGAGAACAGGAGATGAGGGGACCTACAGCTCAACAAAGAGACTCAGAGAGAAAGACAGGTCAGACAATCCAAGATGACTCTGGGGAGACATCCCTGACTGCTTCTCCCAACAGCCCAAATCCCTGGAAGAGCCTCCCCATACCTGTCAGGCTGGAGCTCTCCAGGTTTTCCTGCACATCCTGCCTGCAGCCAGGAACCAGCACAGCCTCCCTGCCCCGAGCACTTTGGAAGGTCCCAGCAGCAGAACAGGGAGAGAAAGCACTCAGAGAACCAGGCACGGCTCTGTGTTTACCTGCTCACTTCCAAGAGGACTGACACCACCACAGCAGCCTCCAGGTGTCATAGGAACAGTCTTAAATTTAGCAGCAGCTGCTTTTCCTCTCTCCCTGGCTCTGGCTTCTCCCTTCCTCTCAGAGCACGTTTACAGCAGAAAGTCTGACCAGCACTAATGGCATAATTACAGCCCTGCAGCTGAGCAAAGGAGGCTGTGGGATGAGGGAGGGTGTGATCTGCACTGCCCCTCTGTTGTGGGATTCACACACAGGGAGATGAAGCAGGGACCAAGCTGATGTGAAAACAGGGAAGAAGCACAGAGCAGCGAAGGCTGCCTGGTGTAAACCCCACATCCCAGCTCCAGAGGGAATTGGGGAAGTGCCAATCTCCCCTCAAACAACAGAAGGCAAGCAGGGAAATGAGGCTGTGGGGCCAGCAGCCCCACGGCTGACACATCCCTGCACCCCAGCACCCATCCAGCCCATTCTGCAGCTCCCAGTGGAGTCACAGGGGAGGGATGGGGACACATGACAGCCAAGAGCTGCCTGGACAAGCCCTGATTCAGCAGGGACAGGCAGGATCCTGCAGATCTGCTCCCTGCCAGCACCCTCAGGGCTGACCCTCAGAGGGTCAACCACGAGCATCCTGCAACCCAACAGTCCCCCAAAAATCCTGAGACAGAAAAACACCAAAACAACTCTGGCAACCTGCCTCAGGGGTGGGGATGTATGACCTACAAAAAATTCCTCTCTTTTATGGCTCCTTCTCCCTGTCATCATAAAAAAGGCCTTATAAAAACATTAGTCCCAGGGAATGTTTGGCGATGCAGAGTGCTTGAAAATCGTTCAGTGTCTGAATACATCAGCAAGCCATCCCTGCAAGTCATCACTGCCATCACACACAGCTCCTCTTCGCCTTGACTATAAATGGGCCTGGCTGGGGACAGGCTGGGGACAGCTCTGGAGGGTGAGGAGTCACTCTGGGAAGGGGAGGGTCTGAGGATCATTGCCAGAGCACACATCCAGAGAGGGCTGGGTTTGATCCTTACCTCACTCCGTGGGTTTTGCTCCAGCTGTTGGGCCATGACACAATAAAGTGGTTTAACCCTTGAGCTCTGGCTGATGCTCAGGCCCTCCAAGACCCCTGACCTTAAACACAGGCCCAGAAGTGGGGCAGCTCCCCAGGAAGTCTTTTCCAGGATACACAGCCCCTTTCTTCCCTCTCCTCTCTGCACAGAGGAGGGTGAGGGACAAGTGTCAGAAAAATCCCATCCTTCCAGTAACCTTCTAATAACCCCCTAAAACACATCTGCTACCAAGTCAAACCCAAGCTGCAGCATTCTGACCTTCAGCACAGTGGAGAGAGGGGTTAAATTTATGAGCAAGCCTTTGATGTCTGCAAGTTTCATGTAGTACAAAACCCCTGCTTTGATGTTCCTTTTAAAAGAGAGGGAACTCAGAAAGGTGTGCACTGCACGAGTCCCAGGGAGGGATTTGGAGGGACTTGGATCTGGCTGCCCACAGCTGCAGGCACAGGGACAGAGCTTCAGTGCTGCACCAGAGCAAAAATGTGACCAAAAGCACCATGCCCTCATCAGCTTCTCCCACACCAAATCCTCCTGAGGGCACTGACAGCCCTGAGTGTCCCCAGGGGAGCTGCACACCTGAGCTCCCAGGTGAACAGGACCCTGTCCTTGCTCATCCCCACACCCTGGCAGGGCTGCTCCTTCTCCTCCAAGTGACCACCAGCCATGGCTGGGAAATCTCCCCTCTTCAGGGGGCCCTGGGAAGGGTCAGGAGCCTCCTGCAAGAGCACCACCTTCACCTTGGCAGGAAGGTCTGAGGCACAGGGGACCTGCCACGCTCTCCTACCTTCGGCAGCAGCTGGGCCATGGCTTGTCCCATCCATCCCAGCATCGCCAGGCTTCTCCCGCAGGCTGAGCCCTCCTCTCGGGGCCCCAGCGAGCTGCCAGGAGGGACAGGCTCCTCTCCATCCCCTGCTCCCTTCCCTTTTCCCTGCCTCCCCTCCGCCTCCTCCCAAGGGGAGTTTCCCAGCAGTTTCTCGGTAATTAGCAGCATCATCACCGATGCTAATGACAACCACCAGGGCTCCTGCCATCCCAAGCTCCAACAACTTCACAGCCATCATCATCACGCCTCTGGAACCTCCCCGGGGGAGGCAGGAGAGCAGCATTACCCCAGCACACCGCGGGGAAGAGGCAGGGGAACAACAGGGGATGGGTGGTGATGGCAGGAGCTCTGAGTCAGGACCTCGCCCCCAGCACCTCCCCAGCCCGGATCTGCCCCGGGATGGAGATCAGGGCAGTGCTGGCAGCTGGGCTTACCCACAGCTCACCTTGCTGCAGCTGGGATGAGCTTTTTCCCTGCTCACACTCTGGGTTCTCCTCTGCCGTGGACAGCAGGGATTGTGGCACCTGAGATCAACCTCCAGAGATCAGCTCTAACTAAGGACTCACAGTTTAAAGTGGATTAAAGTGGATTTTTGCTTTGTTCCTTGCAAAATGAGGAATCTGGGGGAGTTGTTGTCTGAACAGGAGCCTGACAGGAAAAGGTTCTCTCCCACTGGGGTGGGGTTTGCTCCCTTTGACTGCAAAGGCTGCCATGGATGGAACTGCAGCTTTTCAACTCCCCCACGACAGCAGAACACAGAGGGGCTGCTTTGCTCATGGCAAAACCCACAGGACAACGCTGACTTTGACCATCCTGAGGTCTGGCCCGTGCTGCAGAGTCAGCCTGGCAAAGCTGGGAGCACCAACACAGCAAAGCTGCCCTGAAGTGACCCTGCTGTGTCCCCAGAGCCCTCTGCCTCTCCCCAAACCCCAGGTGTGCTGCCAAGGGGGCACCAGTGGCTGGCAAAGCCCCACAGGGCCACTTTTCAGACACAGCCCATGGATCCAGAGCTACACTCCTCAGGAATGCCTTCCCCAGCTCTTGGTGGAGCGTGGCTCTTGTTTGGTCTCTGGCTGAATGTCTGAGTTAAAAATACAAGGCTATTTCTGGCAGAAGTGGTTTTTTTTTCTCTCTTTGTATTGCCTTGTGTGCCCCCATGCTGCTGTCTCCTCTCTGGCTCAGATGAGCTTTGTTTTCCTTCTCACTGATCATGTTTGCACCGGTGAGCTGCAGGAAATGTTTTTCCCAGCAGACCATTTCCATGAGCACTGTTGGGAACGAAGAATGAGCTCAGAGAAGTCTAAAAAAAAAAAAAAAATACCCACTTGGTGTAAAAGTTCAGTCTCCAATGGCCAGAGAACTGAAAATCAGGAATGTGTGTGGTAAAGAAGGATGTGTCCACACTCATGCACACAGGTAGAGCAGGATATGTTCTCCCCATGATCCACAGCTGAGAACAAAGGACTCAGAGCCAGAATTCCCTTCAAACATCCCCACTCCACAGCCAGGCTTCATCCCAAGCTCTGCAGCTCTGACTCTTTCTTAACCAGCATGAAAATATTTAATTTCTCTTTTTCTTAAATGCCAAGGAAAAAAAAAATAGGCCTATCTTTTCTGGCTTGGATTTATTCCATCTGGAATCACTGCATGATCACAGCACTGTGACAGTGTGCTAGAGACCCAGTGCAAAGCAAAAACCTGAATACTTCCCAGCACCCATGAGATCACTGATGGTTCCTGTTACACTTCATCTCTCCTGGCAACAAGCTGAGGATCTGGGGCTTTCTCACTTGAGATCACCGAGTTCAAACACCTCCAAGCCCCCTCCCACGGTGCAGAAACGTGCCATCATTGTGGGGGTGAGCCCTGCTTCCAGGGCTGGCACCAAACCCAGCACAGCTGCAGGAAAGCTGCCCAGTATTTGTGTTTGTCACAACAAACATCAACACCAGCAAGGGAAGGGCCCAAAGCCAGCAGAACTGTCAGGTTAAAAGCAGCAAAAAGGCATCTGGGGAACTCCCCAGGACAGGGATCCTCACCACCCTCCAGGGAGCTGAGCACAGACTGAGCAGAGCTCCAGGAACCTGGAAATCACCAACACCCCAGCCAGCTCTTGAGGAAACGAGCTCCATCCGTGCTGCTCCCAAAGAAAAGCTCCTGGGTGATGATTTCTGCCATCTCTGATGAATTCTAAGAGACCACTCTGCACGTTGACCATCAGTGTGATCACAAGATGAGGGAGAACTGCTACAGTTCCACATTTGGCAAAGGCAAAAAGCAAACCAGCACTTTTGGCTGCTTGCCACAGACCTGGGAAGGGCTCTGCTTTTTGAAGGCACCAATCCCACTCCTCATGAGCCCCAGGAGCTGATCAATTCAAGCTCCACAAAGCACCCAACTGCTGTGTTTTTCTGGAATTCAAGGCATCATGTCCTGACAATCCTGAACTCAGCTGAGCTCAGCTCCAGGCTCCTGTCCCTCAAGAGAAGGTTATAAATGTCACCACTGAGACACAGTTTGTGATGGAGACTGGTTCCACTGCTCTGCTAAAAGGAGAGTGGTGCTGAGGCTCAAAAAGCCAAAAGGATTTGCCCACAGCTGCCCCAACAAACAGAGCACAGCCACAGAATCTCTTTTCCAGCCCAAAGTCCCCTCTGCCACCCCCACACCCGGCTGGAAATGAGGTAAAAACAAACACGAGGCACTCCCAGATCAGCACTGGAGATTAAAACCATCTTCCTACCGACTGTGGCACCTGCACTCTGACCTCCCCAGCATCCAGAGGGGATCCCTGGGGTTTCCTCCCCGAGCTGGCCTGGTGCTCCCGGGGCTTCCTCGCTCTCGCAGGCAACGACAAGAACTCCTTCCCTGAGATCTTCAGCTCTCCCACGTGGTGGCTGTCCCCATTCTGCTCCTTGGGAAACAAGAAACATCACTGCAGCAATTGCCTGGCTCGGGTTTTGGTGGAGAGCTTTACCCACAGAGCAGGAGAGGCACAGGAGCACAGCTAATGGGGGGCTGGTGCTCAGTGCTCCCACAGAAACACAGGACTGACACACAGGACAGAAATACAGGATAGAAACACAGGACAGAAACACAGGATAGAAACACAGGATAGAAACACGGGATTGAAATACGGGATTGAAACACAGGATAGAAACACAGGATAGTACAGGATTGAAACCCACGACTGAAATACAGGATAGAAACACGGGATTGAAATACGGGATTGAAACACAGGATAGAAACACAGGATAGAAGTACAGGATTGAAAACCCACGACTGAAATACAGGATAGAAACACAGACTGAAGTACAGGATTGTCACCCCAGGTGTGGGGAAACACAGGTGACAGAGATCCCAAACAGGAATAGTGAGAAGGAAGGAGAGATTCATTGCCATGTTGGTGGCACCAGCGCAGCCAGGCCAGTGTCCACATGTTAAAAAGCAGCCACAGGAATATAAATCAGAAGCAGAGAGTGCCTTGCAGTGCCTTGGCTGGAGCCCTCACAGTGCATGACAGCAGCAGAGATGACTCAATTACAGCACGTGGGCACCTTCAGGGTGAAACCCAGAGCGTGAGAAAGAGATTTCAGTCTGGTACACAAAGGAATAAACAAGAGGCTGGGAGACAAAACCGGAGGAGATGAAATGCAGGAGTGAGAGACGCTGGAGAGAGCAGGGCGAGCGGGGAGCAGCATTCCTGCAGTGTCTCTCAGCTCCAGAGCCAAGGTGGGGGCTCCTGTGCCCAGCACACACCCCTGTGAGAGGCACTGCACTGGGAGGCTGGTACTGGCTGTGCTGCCTTTGAAGCATCTCTGGCAGAGAAGAAAAATAAAGCTTTTCTGGCAGAGACAAGACTGGGAGGATGCTGGAGAGGTCAGGGCTCAGTCCGTGGGTTTTTACTCCTTCTCACTCCCAGCACAGGAGCCTCTCCCAGGGCTGTAACCCAGAGGGACAGAGCAGAGGAACTGCATCTGAAGGAGAGCTGACCTCACACCCTGCAAGGACACTGCAGGGGGAACAGGAGTGCTCCCAGCTGCCCCCCAGCTCCTGATTGCCCCATGCTCCCCACAGAACCCCCGAAATCCTTTCCCTGCCTGAACTATCCACGGGGCTCAGCTCTTACAGCAAAGAGCAGCAAACCAGCAGCAAGAGCAGCCACTCACACACCAGCACAGCCCAGGCCAGCCCTCAGGGCTGTGCTGCTCTCATGGGGACACCACCAGTGTCCCCTGACCTTGGGCACTGCTGTCCCTGCCATCGACACCCCAGAGATGGAGTCACGTTGGAGAGAGCAGGAAAAGCCAAAATAGCCAAGGGGCACTGGGAGAATTGATAAAAATACATCAGGACATTGGGAATTTATTTTCCAAAGAGAGCTAATTCAGGGAGGAGCTTTTGCCTGGCCTTCCCAGTGTTTAATGGGATTTTTAGGTACCTAAATGGTTTCTCCAGCCTGAGGTTGTGTCCCATTGACCACCTGCAGCTTGGGTGAGCTTTTTCTCTCTGTGACAGCTCTGGAAATGCTGTGCCTGGAAAGCACTGGGTGAATGGGGATGATTTGTGCCAAAAACATCCCAAAAAGGCAGCATGGCCAGCCCCTCTGGGAAAGGGGCAGGGCTGACCCAGGGTTTTCTGAGAGGCTGGAAGGGCTCAGAGCCTCCCTGTGCTGCAGGAGCAGCCCTGGGGACATGGAGGAAACGCTGATCTGCTCGGATCTGACATTCCCAGGAGCAAAGCAACCCCTGGAACAAACCCTGGAACAAAGGCTCTCCTCCTGCAGGGCTCCATCCCCTGTGCCTGCCCTCTGTGCCACTCACTGGGGTGACAGGCACTGGCAGCCATCAGGGGCTAAGCTGCTCACCATGATCCCCCCAATAAAGAGCTGCTTTTGCAAAAAAAAAAAAAAAAAAGCCCAGAAGTGACTTTTCAGCTTTGAGTGTTAAGTGCCTTTTTAGTCAGACCAGCTGTTCCTCTCCTCCAAGCTCTCCAGAAACCCTCTTTGGTTAATCCCATTGACTCCAATGATATCTGCTAATTGCATATTTCCCTGCAAATGAAGCCAGGCAGCAACAAACCAATTGGAATCTGTGCACAGATTCCCACTGACGATCTCTGAGGCCAGACATCTTTGCTTACCTTTTCAGAAGGGAACTTGAGGAGGTCTAAGCTGTCCATGCTGTTCCTCTGGAGTCTCTTTGGCCTGGCTCCTGCAAAACAACACTCTGACATCAGGGGGGTGGCACCAAGACACAGATGTCACACAGAGAGAACCCAAACCACGGCAGAGCCTCTGCTCTGCTTAACTAAAAGTCAAAGGGGTGGGATGATGCAGCTGTGCTGGCCCTGAGACTCAAATGTGGGGTTTTTTTCTTATTGTTTTGTGTCCTTTTGAAGCACTGTCACAGGGCAGTGTGAGGCTTTGGCCGTCGAGCTGCAGCCAGGTCACACCACGACCCTGATCTCAGACAAGGTCTCTGGAATTCAGGAGTTACAAACCTCACCCTAAACCACAAAAGCCATGGGACTGGCATTGAGAAAAATCATAACAAAGAGACAATTTAATACATCTGTGGAATTTCTGCTTTATCATCATGTTTTTAGCTGAAAGAATGTTTGTGGGACTCAACTTTGAGCTTTTCTTTACAGTCACAGAGGCCAGAAAACTAAGTGAAGGAGCAAATGTGTTCTATCACAGGCCCAGCCTTAAGGGCAACAAAATCTTGCCTTGAACCTGAAAAAAGAATCAAAACTTGGCAGGATTTATGATATTTATTTGAGATTTCATAAGATTTTAATGTTTGATTCCAACAACAACAGAGTGGGTGAAACACAGTTCACTCCTGGTTTCCAAACCCTCTTTACCTCCAGAGTCTCCCTTCAACCTCCTTCAGCTGCTCTTGCCCTGCTGACAAACAGCCAGGATGTACCAAATGGCTCTGGAATGCTTCCACCACACCTGGGAAAGCTTCTGCCCTGCCCTGATGGCTCCTGAAGGCTCAGCTGAGCTGTTCCCATGGGACACCCCACTCCAGCAACACCACACAGGGCAGAGCCCAAAACTCTGCACTCAGTGTCCTGTGACACCTTCCAGGCTCGAGGGGAAACCCTTGGGTGGGGATGATCCCCGTGCTGAGCCCTGAGAACAGAAACCACAGAGCTTTGGGGCATTCCTGCAGCAGCAAACTACCCAAACCCACCATTCCTGAGCTGCCCCAGCCCAGCACCAGTGCCCCTCTGAGCTCAGGGGCCACAGAGCTGCTCACTGGGCAAACCTGACAGAGAAAAAGCACAAAATTCACAGATCAAGGCTGGCTGAAAGCAGAACGTGGGGATTAAATGGAAAAAGGCTCCAAGGAACCCTGCACCAGCACACCCAGGGCTCCAGATGCCACCACAGCTGGATCCAGACTGCACCAACTGCAAGGACAGCACTGCTGTGAGAAGCTCAGATCAGCAGGGTCCTCACCAGGGTCACAAACTCACAGCTGGGCCAGAAGTGACCTGAAATTGATGTTTATGCCCCTCACCACTCTGAAGGGATTTGCTGCTTGCAGCCACAGAGACTCCAACCAGCAAAACATTTCTGCACATTCCTGCCTCTCTCCTCCAAAACGCACACCAGCACCAGCTTTGTTTTAAGGTGATTCATTACCAGGCTTTAAGTTCAGGGGACTGACATCAGGGCTGGAGGTGGAGAACAGACACTGAACACACGTCACGAGCAGCAGTTCCCACCAAGCTCACCCCCTTCCACACAATGCCAGGGGCCCACCTGTCAGCAGCTCAGAACATTTGAGTTGGAAAAAGCCTCCAAGACCTCAAATCCAACCAATTCCCACCCTGTCACCCAGATCTGAGCACTGAGTGCCACGTCCAGGTGCCCTGAGCACCTCCAGGGGTGCTGACTCCCCAGGCAGCCCCTTCTGATACCCAAGAGCCCCATCCCTGAAGAAAACTCCCCTTGCTTCACCACCTTCCCACCACCCCCAGCAGGGAGGAGATGGCTGTGAGAAGGCTGAAGGACTTTTGGCTGCTGCCACGTCGCTCAGGCAGGAGGGGACAGCGGCGCTGGGCTGCTCCCAGTGGCTCCCAGTTACACCCTCTGGACACTGCTACAGCTGCTCCTGGCTTCCCTCAGAACAACCTACAGCAGCAAGGAGGATCTGGAGTAAAAAGTCACCCACAAACACCTGAGCAGAGGCACATTTGGGTTCCAGAGGCGAGCCCAGCCCCTGGAAGTGAGCGTGCGTCACGGCTCCGTTTAACAGCCACTTCCAGGAAAGCAAAAA
This sequence comes from Onychostruthus taczanowskii, assembly GCF_017590055.1. Classification (NCBI taxonomy): domain Eukaryota; kingdom Metazoa; phylum Chordata; class Aves; order Passeriformes; family Passeridae; genus Onychostruthus; species Onychostruthus taczanowskii. Next base: position 8,618,617 of record NW_024499796.1, read on the forward strand.
GCAGCAAAGTGTGCCCAGTTAGATAAACACACATCATTTCCAGCTGTCTAAAGAGCCATTAATTACACACCTCCATCCCCAGGTGCTTTTGTGTGTTCCCAGAGCACTGAACTGCTGGCCAGCAGCCATTAATCTCCGAGCAGAGAAAACCTGCCTGCTGTTAATTTAATACTCACAGGCAACTGAGTTTACCCCAGCAGAACAACTCATCTTTTTCTCTTGCTCTGATGCTGGTGGCTGTCTGTGACTGTGTGAGGTTTGCACACACTTGAGGTGAGAGACAAAGAAGTTCAGAATTACAAAAAAACTTCATCCAACTCAGCTGCTTCTTCCAGAAATCCCAGCCAGGGCTGGGGGCACTGTCCCCCCTCAGCACCACTAAAACAAGCAGCTTTAAGAGGGTTCCTATCACCCAGGGCTGCAAGAAACTGGATCCACACCAGCAGCAACTCCCACCAGACATGTGGGAGCTTCTCCCCTTCTCATCCCACACATCCTCATGCACCTTCCAGGAGAGCAGAGCTTTCCATACTCACAAGCATCCCACGGCAGGAGGAGTCCCTCTAACTTTCTGTCTCCATTCCCTCAGATGGCTCCAGTGTAACTTTCAGCCTCTCCCAACTTATTTTCCCCAGAAATACCTGCAGCACCACTTAGTGCTCAGCCAAAGCTGAGCTCTGCCTCCTTCTCCCCAGGGCTGATCCTCAGCAGCAGCAGGGATGTGAAGGATTGAGCAGCTCAAAACCCAGCTCTGCTCCTCTGGAAGGTTTTTTTCCCCCTCTCTCACTCCAGCATTTATTGGCATGTTTACCAAGCCTGCTGCAGAGAAATGGAAAACCTCAGGGGCCTTTCTAAATGCTCTCTCTGTCTTGGAGGTTTACTGAGGTCTCAAAGAGAGCAAGTTGAAACCTTCTTGTGAACATCAGCTGAGCAACGCTCCTGACTGGCTGCATTCATGCCCTGTTTTCCTGGAGCTCCTGGGATGTTGCTCTTTTCAGGGGTGTTGTTCCTTTTTTAAATATTTTTTTTCAAAATCTCTTCCTCCTCCCCGTCTATGATGTCAACAGCACCATGAACCAAGGGGATTTTTTAAAAAAAAAAATTTAACTTTTTGCTTTTGCAATTTCGTTGCTGAGGTGAGTTTAACGGTTTTGACATTCTTGTCTTTAATCTGCAGCCACAGAGAACACAAGGAAGGTTTATCAAGGATGGTGATGGGATCATCTCATGGAAAGGAGCACTAGGGCAAGCTGGGCAGACAGAGCCTTGTTCCTGCATGGACAGACTCCATCTCCAAGAGATTGCAGTTGATAAGATGGAGCTGAACATGTGTAGAGATTGCAGCTGACAAGATCAAGCTGAACATGTGTAGAGATTGCAGCTGACAAGATCAAGCTGAACATGTGTAGCAACAGCTCAGGGAGGCCTGGCTGGAGCTCTCATCAGGCTGACATGTGCCTTGATAAGCCCCAGCTCTGCCCCCTCTCCCGCAGCTCCAGGAGCTGCTGCCTCCCTCCCAGAGCAGCCCACCCCCCCACCACAGCACCAGTTCTACATTTGCAGCTGGAACAGGCTGGATCCCTCTGGGGGGCTGTGCCAGAGCAGGAAGAATTCAACCTGACAGGGGATCCATGGAAAGCCAGCAGGGAAAGGTTGTGGAGCAGCATCAGCCCCGGCTGCCTGCAGCACTCCTGGGTGACAGCCCCACAGAACACGGGCTGGGCACCACAAACAACACAGCAAACCCACATCAGGACTTGCTGTATTCTCATGAAAAGGTCATTTCCCCCTGTACCTGCACTAACCACGGGTGAGTTCTCTCAGCCCTGGACAGTGCCTTGCCCCTCTGAACAGACCCAAGCCTTGATCCAGGCAGACAGCTCTAAATACGGCTGAGGACAATTCCACCAGAGCAGCCAAGGCAGCTATCTGGGGTGGAATGCTGGTCTGGAAACCCTTCCCAGCCCCGAAGTGACAGTGGAGATACAGCCCAGTGCTCCCAGAGCATCTCCAGTCATACACTGCTGACATCTGATCAGAGGAGCTCTGGCAGCCTCGTGCTCCTTTATTACAGCAAAGCTCTTCCACAGGGAAGGGGGAGGGGGAGAACAAGCACAGCAGCAGGAAAAGAAAGAAGGGAAGAAAAAAAAAAAAGCATCCTCCAGTAGGACAAGCATCTCATTTAAGGCTTTAATTAGTCTTCAAACACATAATGGGTGCTGGCACTATAAATCCACTTGACCTCCATTATTGTCAGCACTCGCCTGATAAATGGTGGCATTTGTTTTCCCAGTTGCTACTGGGGTAGAACAATACTTCTCTCTAAACAGAGAAAGCAAATAGTATCAGTTATTTATGATGACTGGGCCATAAAATGCTGGTGCCAAGCTGCTGTGTGCCCATCCATGGGAAGGACCATCTGTTCACCCTGCTCCTGCAGGCAGGGAAGGACCAGGGAATCCCAACAGCTCCGGGTCCTTCTGTGTCTGAGGATACAGAACTGGGAACCACAAGGACAGGAATGATCCTGCTCTGCTGGGAGGCACTGATGACCTCTGACCAGAGCACAAGCAAATCTCAACATCCCAACAGGCCCTGAGCACAACAAAGCCCTGCTCCAGAACAAGAATCCTGCAGTTTTCCCCTCTGTGGCCAAAGCTGCACAGTCTGTGGCAATAAAGAAGTTCCCTTTGCATCAAGATGCTCTGTGTTTGTGTCACCCCAGCTCTGCACCTCCACAATCCAGTCTGACAGCTGAGCAAGGGGCTGAAAATAACAGAAATAACAGCAGTGCTGCCCAGCCACATGGCACCCAGAGCCCTGGGGCATTTCCTGACTCACTCAGGGTGAGCAGCTGGCACAGAGGCTCCTGGATGGGGAGAGGGAATGAGGATCTGGATCACTGGCCAAAGAGCCCTCACAGTCACATGGAAGAGGTGAAACCTGGAAAAAGAATCCTCCTTGCAGGTAGAAATAGCACAAGGGAGCTACTTTTTTTCTTATTTGTCATTTATTTCCCCCAGCAGGACTAAACTCAGTGTAGGAAAGCTGCAGTCTTGGCATACAAGGGGATCTTATTTGTAGCCTCACAACTCTTGAGTAATTGCTGTGGTGTTGGGCACATCTTTGATTTCAGTTTTCCCCCAAATGTGCAACAGGCATTAGCTTTTCTCTAACCAAAGGTGAGTTACAAATACAATGTTGGCAATTTGGGTCAAAGAATGAAATATTTAGGAGGGGTATGGCAGAAAACACCCTGAAACACTTGACAAAGACAAGCCTGGAGGCTGTGGGGAGATTGGACATGTCAGGCACAGCCTCCTGTAACCATAACCCCCCCAGGCAATCATCTGCTCCAGGGAGGAACACTTGTGGGGACACAGGGATCTTCTGGGAGATCAGCTGAGCTGGGTGGAGCAGCCTGGCAGGAGGCTCATAACCCCAGGGCTAATTCAACAGAGGTGGGATGGACCTGGCAGTAGCACCTGCCTTGCTTCAAGGGCAGGATTTTCCCTCCAGGATGCAGCAGAGTCTCATGACCTCCCACCATCCATTATCTGCTGGTGTTGAGCAAGCAGAGATCAAAAGCAGGGTTTAGCTAAAAGTGACACGCAATAATTAACAGGGGTAACATCTCCAGCAGGCAGACGAGCCCAAGGACACGATTCTGTCCTCCAGACTGACTCAGGGAGGGCAGAGAAGGAGCAGCCACGTGTCAGCTTAGCAGCCATCAAACACCCACAGTAAAATCCTCTAAAAAACAGGGGGGATGGACTCGATCCCTGCTCCTGTGATCAGCCAGCAGCTCCCAGAACACGCTGCCCACGCTGCACTGGGCTCCTGAGCTCTGCCAGGGGTTTTTGCTAAGCCAAGGTTGGCTGTCCCAGGGCTTGTCCCTGCCAGGGAATGCTCCTGAGGTCACCCCAGGGGTTACAGGGACCCTGCTGAGGGTCTGGCCTTGCCCTGCTCAGAGATGCCAAGGCACACCATGGCCATCCTCACAGAAAGGTTTAAAAGAGAAAAAGAAATTCCAGCTGGGCAACAAAGAGAACTTCTTTCTTCTCTTTTCTTGCTCTGTGCTGGACAAAAGGAGCAGCAAGCAGAGGAATCTTGTTCCTCAGGGCAGTGCTGTGTTTTTGGCCAGAGCAGCTTCACAGCCAGGGCATTTCCCACCCAGCAGCTACCAAGGAAAACTGTCTGGGGAAGGTGCACTGAGGAACCAGACAGCACAGCAGAGCTGGGAGCGCTGCTGGAGTCTGGAACTGCAGCCAAAGGGAACTGCAGCCTTCCCAGAACCAATGGATTCCAAGTTCTCCCTCCCCACAAGAAGAGATTTAATCTTGAATGGATGGATGGCTTTGCCACAAGCCACGTTGTGCCTTCTCTGCCACAGGCTTCAAGAATTGGCCTGTTCCTCATCCTCTTTTCCAGCATTTGCCATCTCCCCTGGCATCAAGATAAAACAAATTTCAGTAGCACAACATCATCTTCTCCAGTCCTGGAGCATTTCCTGTGCTGTGAGCCAAGAACTCCTGCTGTATTTTACACCAAGGCTGGGAAGGAGGCTCATGTACACAGCAGGATGAGAGAGCAACGTTAAAATACTTGGGAAGAGTATTTTAGAACTTCCTAAAGCCAATACTGGGGCAGTCTGAAGTGAGTGCTAAATTACTGAGTTTAAAATCCAAATGACTCAGAGGTTCATCCCCCCCACCAGCGCTGCTGGAATGACTTCACAGCTGTAACAGCAGAGGATTTAGGAAAAACTCATTATAAAGAAGAGGTATCTTTGAGGAGTCCTGAATGTTGACTGCAGAATCCCCCTGTGGAAGCAGCTCTCCTGCCCTGCTCCCTGAAGGGCCACACAGGGTTTTTGGACACCTTCCTGCAGCACATGGGAATATCTGCCCCAGCTGTGCCTGGGAGCACCTCCTGGAGCACAGCAAAGCCACCAATCCTTCCTTCCCCACGGCCAAAAGCCACTCTGCTTCTGCAGCACCCCATCCATCACCCCTGCTCAGCAGGTACAATTAACCAGCACAGCCTCGGGCTTTCATTTTCACAATGGAAAAAAAAAAAAAAAAAAAAAAAAAAGGCTGAGCTGCAGCCCAGCAGCTCCTGGGAAAAATCCAATCGAGCTGAGGAGATTTCACACGAAGCACCTTCAGTGGCTGCCCTCACTCAGCATGGCTGCAGGGACAGGTTCCAAGCTGGGGATGCGACCCCGACTCTGCCCCAGGGAAGACAAATGCTTCCCAGACAGTGGAATCACAGCCCGAGGGAGCAGGGCTGGCCCACTGTCAGCAAGATGCTGCTCTCACACGGCCACAGCTCTCAGCTGACAAGTTTTCTGCAGGAAGATTGAGCAAACCACAGGGAAGGAACATCCCTGTGGCTGGGCAGCATCCCAGCCCCAGGCACAGGCTGGCAGGGGAGCAGCATCATCTCAGGGATGGTCAATCCTGCCTGCTTTATCAGCCCTAAACACTTTTTAGGTACTTCAAAGATATTTAAAGCGAGCAAACAAACAAAAACAAACAGGCTGGAAAACATAAAAGCAATTTTTTTTTTTCTATTTCAGTCTGATTGATCCGAGGGTTCAAAGATTCCTGTGAAGAGATGAGCTCAAAACTGCACTGAGGATGCAGAGCCCCACAATCAAAGCCCCACAGAGCTGAGCAGTGCTCAGGAGGGAGTGGGGTGTTGTGCCCACTGCAGAACACAACGTGAAGCAGGGCTGCCTCACACAGGGATGAGCAATCCCAGCCTCTGGAACACCAGACAAGCAGGGCAGCCTCCTGCCTACCACCCCTCAGCAGGAGATAGCAGAGGGGCAAGCCAGGCTCATTCTTTGACCCAAACTGACAAGAATTTTCCTGTAAATAAGCCTTGCACCAGCTTGGTTACAGAAAAGCTGATGCCCATTGCACGTGTGGGGGGAAACAGATGTGCCCAACAACCCCTCAGAGCTGTGAGACCACCTTGTACTCCAGCATTGCTGGGTTTGCTCCCAGTCAGGCTCAGGGCTGAGTCCTGCCCTGCCCTCAGAGCAAGCACAGCAGGGCAGTGGTGTCTGTGCTCCAAAACCAGCACAGGAACCCTGCCAGCAGCCAGCTCTGGGAGCATCCCCATGCCAACGCCCCCTGAACACCTGCAGCCCTCCCCACCCACCTCCAGCTGCCAGCAGAGGCTGTTTCTTGTCTGCTGCCTCTGCTGCTGCCAGCAGGGATGGCTGAGGCTGATGAGAGCAGAAGAAAAGCAGCCCAGAGCCATTTCTCACTGTGGAGAGGTGCAGAGGGGGCCAGGGCTCCTGGGGGATCCCCTTCCAGCTGGCAGGATCCCCCAGAGGATCAGAGCATCCCCAGCCAGGCAGGGACCAGGAAGGGTCAGCTCAGTGCTCCCAGTCCACACTAGGAAATCTGGTCCTACAGAGCAGATCTGCAGCTTCAACTCATCTGGAAAAGGGCACCAGTGCTGTGTGTCTGCACCCCAGGACATTTCCAGAGCTGATTCTCACCCTGCTTGCCTTCTCCCCTAAAAACAACCCCGTGGAGCCACAGCAAAGTCCTTCACTTCTCTCCAAAGGCAAAGCCTACCAGCACTCAACTCTTAGCTTGCAGTGTGTGAAAGAGAAGCAGATTTATTCAGGGCCACATTTTTGGTTGTTTGGAGAAGCAAAGCCAGCCCCTGTTTGTTTACTTCGTGTTCCAGCTCCTCTCCAGCTTCCTTCAGTTTGTTGCTTTAAGCTCTCTGTGTTTGCCTTTCTCAACAAGGTCGCTGCTTTCACAAGACTTCTGCAGCACTGCCCCACTTCCCCGGCCTCCAGCTTTGTCTTCTGACATCCAAATACTCTCAGAATATTAATTAAAATCATCAAGAGCTCAGCAAGGGGAGCCAGAACAGCAGAGGGAAACATCAGGCACTCCTTCCACCCCCAGAGCCCAGGGAAGGGCAATGACCAAGAAGGAACCTGTGAAGGACACCACAGTGAAAACCTGGCCCAGCCTTTGCTAGGAAGCTTTGCTTGATGAAACTGATGTGTTTTATCACATTTGCCTAACCAGAGGGTTTTAGCATCCTTAGGAATATGCAGCCATTTTGTAACCTTAAGCAGGAAAAATAATCTGAATAAAAAAAAATAAAAATGGAAAGCTCTCCTCACCATGAGATTTGTCAACATCAAAAGGCATGGCTGGTTCAGGGGAAAAAGAATCTGAATTTAAAAAAAATAAAAATGGAAAGCTCTCCTCACCATGAGATTTGTCAACATCAAAAGGCATGGCTGGTTCAGAAGCCAACTCAAATCTCACCTGCTTCCTACTACAGAAACAGATGTTCCTCTGGCTGGAAATTGCTGCTATTAATAATATAAATAATTATGCTCTTCTAATCATTTAATAGGTGCACAGGAGGGTACCAAAATTTCTGGCAGTCATAAAATACATCTCCCTCCCCTCAAGGCTCAGAGACACATTGGTGGCCTCTCCAGAGAGCTGGAAAGGATAAAAGCTAAGGAGAAATCAAGGAATCAGGCTCCTGTCCACATCCCCCTGTGACAGCCCCTTCCCCACCTGCAAGGCACTGAGAGCTCAGCCAGGTGTGACCTCAGCCCACCAACACAGAGCTGATTTTTACCTCCCCAGCAGATTCCCAGGACCTGGAGAGGGGAAACGTGCTCTCAAGATCCTTCTCTCCCTGCACTGCAAATCCCAGCTGTTTGCTGGTGCTCCTCCCAAGAACACTTTGTCCTTCTCTCAACAAACAGCCCCAGCCTTGGGAATGTGAGCGAGAGCAGCACGGATTAACGGGGTCACTGCAACCTCCAGAGCTCTGACTGCAGCTGCTCAGCCCCTTCCCACCTTCCAGGGATCCCACACACACAGACCTGCACAGAAACATCACTGGCAGAAACATCACTGCTGGCTCCAGATGTTAGCACATCTGCATCTCCAGAGGGCACTGAGCAGCCCGTGGGCCACATCACTGCTGGCTCCAGATGTTAACACAGCACATCTGCATCTCCAGAGGGCACTGAGCAGCCCGTGGGCCACATCCACACTTCCTCTGACCCAGACACAGCACCAGGTTCATTTGAGGTTCATTTCCTCTCCCCCTTTCACAAGAGAGTAACCTGCCAGAAGGAATCCCCTGAGGAGATGCCAGGCATGAGTTCTGCAGGAGTTACAAGAGATGAGGGGCACAGGGAGCTGGGGGAGCTGCTGTGGCCCTCCAGCATTTGAGATGAGGGGCACAGGGAGCTGGGGGAGCTGCTGTGACCCTCCAGCATTTGAGATGAGGTGCTCAGGGAGCTGGGGGAGCTGCTGTGACCCTCCAGCATTTGAGGCAACAGCTCAGCTCCAGTGTGGCACAGCAGGACACGCTGGCTCCCTCACCACAGCTCCACTTGCCAGGAGAAGCTCCAGCACGAGGCAGCAGGTTATCAATGTGAGATCAACACAGGGCACACACAGAGCCAGCCTCTCCTCCCCTCCAGGGCCCCAGCATCATCCCCTCCACGTCAGTGCTGCCCACAGGGCAATGTGCCCCTGCCACAAGGTCATATTTAATCAGTGCATGCCCCTGGGATGCAGGGTGTGTGAATTCATAACTCTGCCCCAGCATGGAGCTGCCAGCTGGCAGTGCCCGTGCCAGGCACCACCCTGGGCAGTGCCAGGACAGTGCCCATGTCAGGCTGGCAGCACTGAGGTGAGCTGTCTGTGCTACCCTGCTCCCTGGCAGCACAGGCAGAGACTCAGAGCCCAGCAAAGCCACTCTGGCTGCTGTGACCAAGTGTTGCCACATCTTCTTTCCAAGTTCAGCACTGCTGCAGGTGTTCCAAGGGTGAGATGTCACCAGTGTGTGCTGATGGTCCAAACTGGTTCCAGCCCCTGCCCTGGGATTGTTACTGGGTGCTAATCAGAACAAGAGCAGGCAAAAATCCCTGCCAGTCACTCCTGAAAGCCTCAGGTATCAGTCAAATCAGAGAAAAGAGCCCTGCAGAGCTTTAAAAGACACAAAAGCTGGCTTGCTGCATGGCACGTGGAATTTCATTCCCAATGCAGATTAATTCCATTAACTCCTTCTGTGCCCTTTTTGGGGGATCCTTCCCTGCCTTTGCAGAGCAAACCCATCACAGCCCCCTTTGTGGTGAAGGCACTCACTGCACAGCCTTATTCTGCTCCAGCATTTCCATTTCCTGCCCACTCCCAAATGCCTTCCCCTCCCCACACCACCCAATTCCTGAGACTTCCCAACGGCACCAAAACCCCAGGAACTCACCTTGTGCCTCGTAGCCAGAGTAGGGATGAGCTGCAGCCATGTCCTCCTCCCCGGGGCCCAAGCCAAGGGCTGCCCTGAGCTGGGCCATGTTCAGCTGGGCTGCCAGCTCCCCGCTCCTGTCCCCAATCTGCAGCAGGAAAACCAACAGGGCACGGGTTAAAGGCATGGGCTGCCACAAAAAAACACCCCCAGCCAAGGGTTTGCCAGTGCCACCCCAAAATCAAACACAGAGACACCTAAGAGAGACACCGGAGAGACCACCCAGCTCTCCAGAACTATTCCCCAGTGATAATTTGGGAGAGTCTGTGCTCACTGTGCTGCAGCTCAGAACAGCTCAGTGCAAGGCACTGAGAGGGCTCAGCTCGCCCACTGCCACAGGACTGAGCCTAAATGTGCTTGTCTGGGCTGTCCTGGAGGCACACATGGCTTGGCAGAGAGCCCTGGAGCTCCCAGCCCCCTTCCTCAAGTATTTCCATAGTTACTGAGCACCAGACACCACGCTGCCATCAGCCACGTGGGCATGCACCAGGGCCCTGGAAGCCCTTCTCTCCTGGCTCCCAGCCATACAACTTCGAGTTGTTCCTAGTGATCCACCCACACAATGCTCCAAAAATTCTTTTTCAAGTCCACATTTTCCCCAATTCCCACCTCTCTCTGGCCCGAGGCCAAGGAAGCTGATGTTCCATGTTTGGACAGAGATCTGTCCAACAGCTCCTGCTACTTCAAACCAGGAGTTGTGGGACACAACGCTGGATCCTCCTCAGAGTTTAACTCAAGCAGAGGGCTGTGCTGCACACCACAGAGGTCACCCAGAAACAGCCTCTGATCCCCAGAGCAAGAGCAGCCTGTGTGACAGAGGAGGACCTTGGCTGTTCCCCTGGAGAGGCCAGCTCCTGTTAAATGCCTGGCAACAGCTCTTTTGTGTCCCCTGCCACAGTCTGCAGCACGGAACAAAACCATAAATCCCCACATTATTTATGACAAAGCCCCAAGCTCCAGTAAAGGGAGGCAGATCAAAGGGCTTATCACCAGGCATAAATCCCCCTGCCAATTACAGGAGATTTGCTGTTGACATCATCTCCAGAGAAATTACTATGTCCATGTTAGGTCTTACAGTGCTTGATGCTCATTTATTAAGTGCTTCCCTGACTTCCACTCATTTCAGATCATCTCCAAAGCCTGTTAACAACCAGGAACAGACAGGCAGGACAATGACCCTGGGCAGGACCTGCCACACACCAGAGCAGAGCCCTGATTCCTGCCCCCAGCCTCCCAGGAGCTGCACTCTGAGATGACAAAAGTACTCCAGAGCAGTGGCCCAGAGCTGGGGCAGCTTCCAGGGTTTTTAGGTACATATCCTTTATTCCAGTGGGATTTTGTGAGTAACCTCTGATCAACCTGCAGCAGTTTCCAGTGTGGTTACCCTGAGCTGGCTTCATTTGGATTCAAATGCCACCATTAGATTTTTGTTGGGAAGAAGGTGATGGGAAGTGAGTTATGAACATCAGCATGAAAAGGTTGAATTCACAAGGTTTCTCCCGGCCAAAATCCTGATGCTTGTCAAAGAGACAGTCTTTCCACTGCCCCATAATTCATGATGGGGGGACTTCATCAGCCACCTGCCAGGAGGAACCCGCTCCTGACACAGCTGGAGCCACAGCCAGCACCCTGAATGACAACCCTGGGACCTCCCACCCTGCTGGGTGTCCCCTCCACCCCCAAAGGCCCCAGGACCACCAGGGCTGATCCTCCCAGGGCCCCTCAGATGATGTCTGGCTCTGAGGACTCAGCCCCAGCCTGAGCAGAGCTGGGAAAGTCTTAAAATGTGCAGGGCCAAAGAACAGTATTTCTTCTGTGTGTCTGATAATTAAATCTGTAATTAGGCTATTGTGTCAGCCCTACTTGGAGATTTAGCCAACCTAACAGACAGGCAGGAGAACACCCAGCACACTTACAGATGGTGATTTCAATAGTGCTTCAAGAGGGCAATTTCTTCATCTGGGGAAGACTAAAGAGGCCACAGCAGATTTCCTCAACACACTGAAGAGAGCAAACAGTGGAATTCTGGCTTTCTGCACCTCTGAGCCACCTGAAAACAGCAGGAAAGCTGCAGAGAGCTGGGCCAGGCCAAGGTGAAACCAGAGCAGCTGCACACACAACCCCCAGAGGGGTGGCAGTGTCACCGAGGGACAGCATCCACTGCACCAGGACACCGCAGCTCCAGCTCAGCTGGGATCTCCCCGTGCTCAGCAAAGTGGGATCTCACACACTGCAGACTGCACAACACCTTGGCCAGCCAGGGGATGAGTCCCCAGGTCCTTTCTCACTCAAAACTTTGGTTAAGAGCAAAGTACAGCTCACGTTTGCTGTAATTACAGGCAAGGCTGGGAGCTTCCCATCAAGAGAGAGTTTTCCAGCCAAGCTCTGCAGTTCCTACCACCACTGAACCAGCACAGAGAGAAGGGCTTTCCAGAGCAGTGAGAGCATCAATATAACTCACTGGCATAAAACAGCCTTGCTCTCAGCAGGGGTCACAGGTTCCCTCTGGTTTGCACCAGCTTCTCTTACCTCCTGGGAGATTTCCAGGTGTTTCCTTGCAAAGTGCAAAGCCTGCTCGTGGCTCCCCAGGGACACGTAGGCATTTCCCAGGCTCCAGCAGGCTCTTCCTTCTCCCACCCTGCAGGACAGGAAAGTGTCAAACCACAGAAATGCTGGGCAAAGCCCAGCAGGGCCTTTTGGAGAGCACTGACAGCCAGGCTCCCTGCTCTGCTTCCACCTCCACAGAGGTTCTACGCTGAAAATGAAGCGTGCTGGACATTTTCAACTCTCCTTACACTGGGGATGAAGAGCCTGGGAAGCAGGACTGCACCCACAGGGACAAAATGCAAGCACTGCAGGAAGGGCCAGGATGCTCTGGCTTCACTGGTGAGCCCCAGCCTGAGAGGAGAAGCCAAAGCTCCTGCCCAGCTTCCACCTCACACAGCCAGGGCTCCTCTCAGAGCTGCACGGAGAGAATGCAACATCCAGCTCTGGTTCATCAGCACCCAGAGCTGAAGCAGCAGGGAGAGAACGCTGCAGGCAGGCAGCAGCTCCAGCTGAGCCCCAGCACTGCATCCCCAGGGCGAGCACACAGCATGAAACTGCACCCAGAGGGGACAGGCACAGCTTTCCACGAGGTCTCCAGGGCACTGCTGCTGGTTTCCAGGAGCCAGGGAGAGCAGGGGGATGTGGAGCCCACCCTGGGCAGCCCAGACCCCCAGCCTGGCTCCCTGGAGCTCCAGCAGCTGTTTGCAGGAGCAGGCAGAGCCTCCTGCTCCCCAGAGCCTGCTCAGCTCTGCAAACGAGCAGATGTGGGGGGAGAAGGGATAAAAAAAGCACCTGGGGGCGCAGGGGGAGGTTCAGCATGACTGCAACTCCCTTTTCAGAGGTTTGGGCGGGTTGATCAGCATTCCACCGTTTTTCTTGTCACCCTGTTCAATACCTTCTGCTCACAGGGTGTGTTCCCAGAAATGCAGGAGCCCACAGGCCTGCACCCCCACAGCATGATTCACCCTTGGGTGGGATTGTGCCTGCCCTGAGCAGAGGCTGCCCGGGTGGTGGCACAGCTCTCCCATCCTGATGTCCCTGCTCCATCTAGTGGAGGACACCCAGGCTCCCAGGGAATCCAGCACCACGCTCAAGGAGCTGCAAAGTCACTTCAGCTGCAAGAGGGCTCAGGATCAGAATATTCAGGAAAAAGGAACCAACCTCTCAAAAAAAAAAAATAAAAATCAGAATTTAAGAAAAATTGAAGGCCAAGCCTTCTAAAGAACGAGGAGCAAGACCAAGATACATCATCTGCACACTCTCTATGCAACATCATCTCTACATGGAGCTTTCCAGCACCAACCCAGAGCAACAGGGCACAGTGGCACATCTTGTGTGCCCCAAACACACAGCTTTTAAGGAAAATACAACTTTTGGGAATATAAGGGAGCTCTCGAGAGGCCCTGCTGGGATAACACAGCAGCAGCACTGGCAAGGCACTGAGCACGATGCATTTTCTTGAAGTACCTCGTTAGAAATCTCACTCAGCCCACACAGACACAGCACTGAGGGCACAATCTCCAGGTCTGAGTGACACGACAAAGGTGAATGAGGTCAAGGTTTTGACAGATTACTGGACTAAGGACTGGCTGCCCAGAGATTTCTGATGCCTTTCAAGCACACACATCACTGGTGCTTAACCCCAGCAAGAGAGAACAGAAGTCAGAAGGGTCAGGGCTCTCCAGCCTCACCTGAGGCCCTCCCTTACCTGTCTCCCAGCTCCTGTGCTATCACCAGGTGCCTCAGGTGGTATTCAATGGCTTTCTCATAGTCTTGAAGCAGTGTGCATGTGTTCCCCAGGCTGTAGCAAGCCTGGGCTTCCACTGCTTGGTCCTTGAGCTGTCTGGAGAGCTGGAGCGTTTTCCTGCAGGGAACAGAGGGAACCAGGAGCCCTGGTCAGTGCCAGGCCACAGGGAGGTCACCCCTTGGAGCAACACCCTGCATCACCCCACAGCAGCCCTGTGTCACCCTTCTTTTGACTTCTAAGCCTTCTGATGTTTGCATTCTTGAAATGAACTTTCTCACACACTTTATGTAAATAATTAATTGTTTTACATTCCTTTCTAGAGGAGGAGAAACCTGATAGACTGTTAGTTTGTCCAGTGGCATTGGAGAGGTGGCATTTTCACCCTCCAATCCACTGTCACTTTTGGAAACCTATAAATGTTAGAGTCAGAAATTAAACTCCCCTTCTTTTACCTTGACAGTTCCAGCGTGCGTGTCATTTTAATCCATGTCCTAGAGTGACAACCCTGCCACCCCACGTCCCTTGCCACAGCCCCTGGAGCTGAGGGGCTGGCTGTGACAGCTCAGGATCCCCAGGAAGGAGCAGCCCCTGGCACTCACTTGTAGTACTCAGCAGAGATGTCGAACCTGCCCAGGAAGATGTGGGCATTGCCCAGGTTGCTGTAGGCTCGGCGCTCGGCGGCCTTGTCCCCAAACTCCTTGGCAATGGCCAGGCGCTGCAGCAGACACAGCCCAGTCAGCACTGACCCCCTGTCCCCAGCACTGACCCCTCTGTCCCCAGCACTGACCCCTCTGTCCCCAGCACCGACCCCCTGTCCCCAGCACTGACCCCTCTGTCAGCACTGACCCCCTGTCCCCCAGCACTGGTCCCCAGCACTGACCCCTCTGTCCCCAGCACTGACCCCTCTGTCCCCTCTGCTCTGGGGATCAGCTGCCAGGGCTGCAAAGCTCCCACCCCAGCGAGGTGCTGAGCCTCCCTGGCAGGGTGGCTGCAGCAGGAAACCTCTCCCTCTTCTGCAGCTCAGCATCAGGAAGGGCTCTCGGAAAAGTGGGAGTGATGCTGCACCCCAGTGCTGTCCCCCCCAGCATTGAAAAACCAGAGGAGCAGTGAATTTTCACCTTCCACTGCAAGGGAACTGATACACACTCTGCAACAGAAGCTAAATTGCATTTGAATTGGGGCAGGGACTTTGTCACCTCACCTCCCTGTAAAGCTTTGCAGAAAGTTGTTATGTTCTACAAGCAGCATTTATTCTTGATCAACAGCTCTTTCAGCAGCTTAATTAAATTCATGGCTTGCATTTATTAAAATCTAGACTGAGACAAATTAAGAGCAGAAAAAAACCTCCTTGCTAGACCCAGCTGCAATTTGCCCTTGGATACCTCCTTTGGTTTCCAAGCCAACAGCACCCTTCCCTCAAGCTGCTCATGAGGTGCTGATGGGACTGGAGTAAGATTTGCTCAGTGTGAGTTGGTACAACAGGGCAGAGCCTGGGGCTCACACAGGAGGAGGAAAACTGCTGGGGGAAACATCTCCCTGTTCTGCTGGGCTCTGGTGAGAAGGAAATCTGCTGCCAGGCCAAGGAAGGGAGCAGAGGTGTCTCCTACCTCCTTGTGGAAGGCAATGGCCTCACTGAAGTTGCCCAGGAGGTACTGGGTGTTGCCAAGGTTGCCATAAGCCCGGCCCTGTGCAGCTCTGTCCCCCAGCTCCTTCACCAGGGACAGGTTCCTCCTGAAAGAAACCAGGCAGAGCATCCATGAGGCACAGCCCTGCAGGGGACAGAAAGGGAGGAGAGGCAGCCCTGGAGAAGGCATTTCCCTCCCAAGCACAGGTGACAGGCTGGTGACCTGTGCTGGACAGCCCTGGCAGCTGAAGCCAAGCTGGGGTGCAGGTCCTGCTGCCCTGTCCCCTCAGGCAGTGGGTGGCTCTGTGCAGAATCACAGCTGTGCTCACACAGCTGGTCTGATCCATCCCACACTAAATCAGAAATGGCCTCGCTGCAGCATGGCCACAGGAAGAAGATTTCCCTGTCCTGCTGCAGGGAGAGAGGCCAGACCCACAGTGCCACGCCAGACTCTGCTCTGGGAGCCTCCTGGCATTTCTTTATCTTGCTTTTACCCCCTTCACACACTCAGCACACAGGGAATAGTGGAGCACTCATCACTGGCACATGTTCACCCCTTGGCTATGCTACATGCACCACTCCTTGGAAAAAGGCTGGTGAGCTGTTCATGGGCACTATCACATCCTCACATACCACGGGAGGGATAAAAGATCTTAGCACTCTCTTCACTTAAAAAGCCTATTTAAAAAACTGCTTCACAAAAGCAGAACTCTGAAGCACAAGGAGAAAAACACAAGCCCCAAATTCTGGTGCTGACCTTCCCTGGTGGCACATGACTGATCTTTGAAATGATTTGGGAAAAGGAAGGTTGTGGCAAGTGCAGATCCTTGAGAAGAACCAGGACTTCAAAGTGCCTCCTCCCTTGGGTGACAGGGATGGAGACACACAGGGATCCATCCTCACAGAGGCCAGCAGAGAGCAGCAGGGGCCACAGGAGCTGCGAGTTCAGCTTCCCAGCACAGCTCTGGCAAGCAGCAGACTGTTGCACTTCACTGCATGATGACAATTCAACCCACAGAGAGTTTTACAAAGCCAATGCCAGCATGAATTTCATCTCAGATTTTATAAAAGACCTTTCCTCACCTTCCTTGAGATTAATTTGCCAACACAGCTTGGCATCTCAGGGAAATATTCCTAATCTATTACAACCTGCAAATTCTCAGCCAGTGGCCCCATTCCCTGCAGGAGAAGGGGCTGGCCAAGCTGGAATACTTACTCATAATATTCTGAAGCTTTCTGTAGTGTGTCCTTGACCTCCTGAGGCAGGTAGCCCGGGTCCTGGGCCGTGTTCCAGGACAAGTGCTTTCCCTTTGCATGGTAAACATTCCCTATATTATAGAGAGCTCTGGCCTCACCTACCTAAAAGGAGGAAGAACAGGAAACAGCAACGTATCACACTTCACATCCCAGCATGGACCTCCCACTGCTGGGCACAGATGGCCAGAACCACGAGCCACATTGTCCTTCCCCATCTTTCAGAGCCATGAGCTCACCTTGTCCTTCCCCATCTTTCAGAACCACAAGCCCACCTTGTCCTTCCCCATCTTTCAGCACCACAAGCCCACCTTGTCCTTCCCCATCTTCACCCTCACAGCAGCAGATGTGTGATGGCAGCCAGAAGGGAGAGCTTCACCCTTCAGCTCCTCCCAAAGCCCACCTTCACCAGATCACATTTATTGACTTGCAGACAGGTTATTTTCAAAGCCAGGAAATATTTCCTGCTGGAACCATTACCTTGTCTCCCTGCTCCCGAGAAATGTCCAGGTGTCTCTGGCAGCAAACCACAGCTTCATCAAACTGCCCCAGGATTTTCAGGGTATTCCCAAGGTTGCCACTTGCCTTGGCCTCTCCAATTCGGTCCCCAATGGTTCTACAAGATGAAGATGTTGAAGAGCTCAGAGACTTTTATTCACCAGCTGCTGGAGACAGATTTAAGCTGCAGCTTAGCACAGACATCTGGGTGGAGAGCTTCCCACGGGCTCCCACAATTCTGAAGGCAGATCCCTGTTCCAAAGTTGCTGTTTCAGAACTGTTCTAATGACTGCAGGTCATTGCAGGCAGTACTGGGGACAGAAGTGGACCCTGCTCTTGCTCCAGGCACCCTCCCACATCCACATCCCTTTCTCCACCTCCCTGCTCTGAAGGCAGCTGTCCCATCCTTGGTGAGTCCCAGGTTCTCCACAGGACAATCCCCCTCAGGGCCCATTTGGGATGTGTATTTCTGGGTTCAGGCCCCACAGAGCCTGCCCTCACTCAGGGCTGTGCCTGATGAGGATGAAGCAGTGCTGTCAAACTCACCTGGCCAGGGTGAGGTCGTGCTTGTGGTACAGCAGGGCCTTGGAATACTCCTTCAGGTAGAAATAGGCATTGCCCAGCTGGCTGTAGATGGCACTGAGAGTCTTCAGGTCCTCTGTCCCCACCTGCACTGCTGCTTCAAAGAAGGCTGCCCCAGCTTTGAAGTCCCCAGCCTTGCACAAGCGCTCTCCTTCCAGGGCCAGCTCCAGGCAGGATGCCTCCATCCTGCCAAAAACAAGGGAATTGTTTCTAGAGGAGTGGCTGCAGTGCTCCCACTCTGCTCTGCAGTGCTTACAGGGTTTGCTTCATTGCACACCTTGAATTTTTCCCCTGAATTCAGAACACAGGAGCATCCAGATTCTACCTTCCAGTGGGAGATGTCCCTGCCCATGGCAGGGTTTGGGATGAGAGGGTCTTTAAGCTCCTTTTCAACCCAAACCATTCTGTGATTCTCTGATTACAGACCACATCTGCAAGGCAGCCCCTGGGCTCCCAGCAGGAATCTGCACAAGAAGCTCAGGGCTCCTGGCTCCAAGGCACGGAATCATCACAGCAGTAACACCTGCTTTCCTCCAGGTGCTGCAAAGCCACACATCCAGGACTTTATACCTGGACCATTTTCCCTGGGGTAAAAGAGAGGGAAGCCAAATGGTAACAGGTTTTTCCTGGATACCAGAGAAAAGCCTGGACTGTGCAGATTTTCTTGGCTGAGCAGCTCCCAGCTCGGTGCACCTTCCAGTGGGAGATATCCCTGCCCATGGCAGGGTTCGGGATGAGAGGGTCTTTAAGCTCCTTTTCAACCCAAACCATTCTGTGATTCTCTGATTACAGACCACATCTGCAAGGCAGCCCCTGGGCTCCCAGCAGGAATCTGCACAAGAAGCTCAGGGCTCCTGGCTCCAAGGCACGGAATCATCACAGCAGTAACACCTGCTTTCCTCCAGGTGCTGCAAAGCCACACATCCAGGACTTTATACCTGGACCATTTTCCCTGGGGTAAAAGAGAGGGAAGCCAAATGGTAACAGGTTTTTCCTGGATACCAGAGAAAAGCCTGGACTGTGCAGATTTTCTTGGCTGAGCAGCTCCCAGCTCGGTGTCTGCTTTCCATTAACTCTCCTGCTGTCAGTTTTCCACAGGCACTCAGCACACTGGCCTCCAGGGCAGCTTTCCTCCCGTGCATTTTCTGACACCTTTGGCACTGGCACACTCCATGCTGTCAGAAAGAGCACTGTGAGCAGTGACACTGCTTCAAGAGACAGAAAACACTCCCCTCTGAGTGCTCCAAGCCCTCCCTAAGTCACAGCTGTCCCTGTTAGACCATGCCTATCCCAAGCTTACATTGGAAATGTCCAGCCTGCTGCAAAGCCAGCCCCTTCCCAAGGGGGATGGACACAGCATGTTCCTGCTCCTCTATCCTGATGCTTCTCTTTGCTCTTTTTCTGCTCAATTTATTTTTAAAAGTCAAAACTATCTAGGTCAAAGGTGGACATCTGCTGAGAAACATACAGAGCTCCCTTGTCCAGAGGCAGAACAGCAAGGGTCTGTCAGAAGATAATAAATGCCCACAGGTGGTTCCCAGTCTGTTCTCAGCACTTGCAGGGAGTCTGTGGTACCCAGCCCAAGAGCACAACTTGCCCAGCTGACTCCTGGAGCAGTTTCCTGCTGAGCCTTGGGAGATGCTCCCCCAGAGCCACCCAGGAGCCCCAGCCCAGCCCTGAGGGGCTCTGCAGAGCAAGGACAACCTGCCCTGCACACAGCAGCTCCAGGACACAGCTCCTGCTGCTCCAGCCTGTGCTGCCCCATCTCCTGCCACCCACACCAGCTCTGCCTGCCCTTCCACCACGGGGCACAGGGAGGGGCACGCAGGACACACCAACCCTGACGTGTTCTCCTACAAAAAGGCAGCACAGTGCTTGCTCAGCTGCCAGGAAACAAAATGAGGTTGGAAGGGACCTCTAAGACCATCGAGTCCAACCTGTGCCCTAACACCTCAACCAGACCAATAGCACCAAGTGCCATGTCCAGCCTTTTTTTAAACACATCCAGAGATGGTGACTCCACCACCTCCCTGGGAAGAGCATTCCAGTGATTTATTATTCTTTAAATGAGAAGTTTTTCCTAATATCCAACCTATGCCTTCCCTGACGTAGCTGGAGACTGTGTCCTCCTACAAAGGCAGCCCCTCCAGGAGCAGCTCATGAAGTGCCTGAAATGCAAGCCCATTTCCCTGGCAGTCTCCCTGCTGATGTCCCTGCTCCTGTGGTTCCAAATACACAACACTTGGCATCCTGCAAAGCAAAACAAGGACTGGCCAAACAAAAGAAAAACAGCACAAGACCTGGTTTGAAACTCTCCCTCCAAACACACCTGTGACCTCTTCTGCCTCGCTGTCCATCTGTCCCCAAAGCCACCAGGTGACAAGAGGAGAAGGAGGTTGTGAAGCAGCTCCTGTGAGCTCCCACCTCAAACTCCCACACACAAACATTTCATTCCAAAGCAAAGCCCACATTTGGGTGGCTATTTTATTTATACAAGAAAGCTGCCTGTGCTGCCAGTGCAGCATTTGTCCCTGCCTCAGCTTCTGTTTGACAGCAGGAATAAAAATATTAGGATCAAAAACATTTAACTTCTCTCTGCTGATCCTCTGGCTAGACCACATTAAAATTACTAAGAATGAGTTTCTACCCAGGGATCCCACCAAAATTTCATCAGTCCCAAGGTACATCCATGGTTTGTAGATCCTCCATCATCTTCAGGTATTGACAAGTCTCTGCTGATGGGAACAAAAGGAGCTTTGGGACTGAAGGCAGACAAGAAACAGCTTGTACTCAAATCAGCAGGATTAACTTCAGCCAGCTCAGTGGGGATGAATCTTGAGAGGACCTGAAATGCAGCAATGAGCCACTACCACTGGAGCTCATGTTGGATTCCAGTTAGAAGGTGGCAGAGACAGAAGCAAGCTAATTTGAAATCCAATTTCAACCCAAAACTCTTTCCAATATCCAGGTTGTCTTTGAGAAATTGAGTTCACCAGCTGTAAACAGTCCAAAAAAGTGGGGTGGAGACCAATTTCCCAAATCCATGGCATTGCTGTACAGCTTGTGTGGAATTCTTGGGGTGATTTTAAGAGCTTGAACTGAAGGTTTCCATTCCCACAGGAACAAAACCCAGGTACACATTGCAGGGGTGGGAGCATATCTGCCACACCCCAAAGTGAATTTTGTGCCCCCAGCCCACTTTGTGACACTCCCACGCTCTGTGGGGGCTTTCCTGGTGTTCCCATAGTAACTGTCCAGGCACAAGGCAATGACATGACCTTCCAGTGCACACAGCCCTTAATTAAAATCTGTTTGTCCTTGAACAGGCTGCTCTGCAGAGTATCTGACTTATCTAATTAACATCACTGCTCAGACTGGGACCTGAGCAAACAAGGGGAAAGCACAGGAGGCTTTTCCCTGCATCCTGCTCTGCCAAGCCTTCGCTGCCTTGGACAACAAACAAGGATTGCAATTGTTAACAGAAACACAATCCACTTGTAAAACCCAACTGCCCTCCTGAGCTGCTTTTGCAGCACCTCTGCATGCAGTTCCATCACTTCAGGCTCACAAGCACGCAGCAAAACAATGCCAAGGGCAGAGGAATCAACTAAAGGTCAAGGAACAAACTCAAGCACACTAAAATTCCACTTAAAAACCTTCCAAAGCCCACAGCTCAAGCAGCCATAAAACACAGCTGAAAGGACAAGCCTGAACCAGGCAGTGAAGGGAAAACAGTCAATGACAGCAAGGTGCAAGCCCTGCCCTACCTCTCCTGCTGTCTGCATTTTCTGAACATACACGCACAGCCCCAAAGCCTCTGGCAGGAGGAAGCAGTGGGGCTGAGGCACACATAACTGCAGTGTTTGGCCACCAATGCACTCAGAAATCTGCCAGGGGAGTGAGTGGGTGGCACGATGCTGGCACATGACTTGGTCCCCAGCAGTGTGGCACCTGCCAGTCTCCAGCCCAGAAGGGATGGCACTGCTCACACTCATTTCCTCCTTCCACTGTGCAGGGACAGGCAGGAGGAAACCTCTGCCCCATCCAGCATGGGCAGGGCCTCCCTCCCTCCTCCTTAAGTCTTTCTTTAAAGGATAACTGATGTGAAGGCAGAAAGAGCTGAGAAAAACGGGAGGAGCAGCCTCGAACAAGAATTCCCAGGGTCACCCATCACTGTCAGGCAGCAGCTAATGAGGAGCTGGAGCACAGATTGCCTTTTGCCTGCTGCAAGCTTGTTCAAAGAACTCCACAGCAAAAATGTGCCTCTGGAAACGGTCAGATAGAAAGATTTTCACATATCAAACGTTTTCAGCAATTTGGAGAAGGCAGAGAGAGTCCCAGGAGTGCTGGGGAAGCCAAGGACACTGTGAGAAATAAAGGGAACACAGAAGGTGCCACCAGTGCCATTATCAGTGATCACCATGACTGCTGTCAGACACCATAATTAGGATATAACTGGGTGATGATAGAGGTCCCCAGAGTGGGAACACCACACACTCAGACCTCCCAACACCCTGCTCAGGGCTGCCTTGCCCACAGCAACCTGTCACTGCTGACAACAGCTCCATCAGGGCACACAGAAAATTATCATGTCACCAGACAGAGCCTGGGGTCACCTGTCTGCTGCCTTAAATATTGCAAATGTCACAGGGCAAGAGAAACTCTTCCTGTCTGCAAGGTGAAACTGCCTTTAAAAAGGAGAGAAGGGAAAAGGAAAGGTATTTATAGATATTTGATTCATGTTTAGTGGGGGCGATTGCAGAGCTCATTCCCAATCAGACCTCGTGCAGTTCAAAACTCCAAGCTTTTAGACAGAAGGTAAGGCAGAAAAAAAACCCATCAAAACCACCAAGAGTAGTAAAAAAATCCCCCTTAGTATTTCTATTGATTTGAATTAGTGAAGCAACAGATTTTAGCATCTTACTTGCAATCTGATTAGGTTTTGTACAAAAATAAATCTAATTCCAGAGCGCTGGTGACGGGCAATTAAACATTTCTCCGGAACCAAAAAAAGGATCAGATTTACCAGGTGCTCAGTGTAAATGCATATTCACTGCCTTAACGAACTAAATATGCATTTCAAGAATGACTTTCTTTAAGGGTGTGCTGCCAGTCAATCAAGCTGGGAATTATTCCCCTTCAGCAATTTCCTCTCCCAGCCCTGCATGGCTCCTGTACCTGAGAGGGAGCTGATGGCTTTGAGGCACCAGCTCCAGGTGGCCTCAGACCCTTGGGGATGTGTCCCCTCCACTGATGGAGAGTGGTCTGAATATTTTCCTTTGCCTCCCTACTGAGGAAAGCTGTTCCAGACCCTCCTGAGGCACAGCCTGAGTTATTCACAATGAATTTATACCCATTTAGCCTCAGGCACTGCTCTTCTCTGCCTGGGGCACTCTCCCCAGGGTTTGGGGCAGTTTTCCCTGTTTACTGTGCCCCAGGCAGGGTCCAGCACATCCACACCTGCCTCTCTCTCTCTCACTTGCTCCCAAATGAGCTCCAATCTTTAAGAAAATCCCATTCCTTGCTCCTAAACACAGGGGATTTCAGCTTCCTACCCTCAAACACCATCTCCTTGCCACAGCACTGCACCCATCCATCACTCAGTCCCTTTATCCACACTGCTCCTCTCCATCACCAACACACCCAGCAGCAACCTGGCAGGAGAACAATGGAAATACTCAATTATCTCTCTCCCAAGTCCAGATCTGGTGGGACGTGGCCAGCACAGCCCCTCACTCCCCAGCCACATCACATCCCCAGCTCTGATCCCTTCCTGACAAGCAGGTTTCTGTCTCAAGCACAGGCTGGCAGGGAGGGTGACAAACAAACCAAGATTTCCATGAAATGAGCCTGATTCAAAGTATTTTTGGAAGCTGGAAACAGCACACAGGAGCTGGTTCCCCTGCAGCCAAAGGGCAGAACCCCTGGGACACCCTGACCTACACCTCACCTCATCAGTGAGGGGAAGGAAACAAAACCTCCTGTTGAGTTTGGAGAGGAAAAGGTCAGAGATGAGACCATGAATGCTGCACCCAGTCCTCCCCAACTTCTGAACTGGTTCCAAACATCTGGGCCAGACAGACCCCTGCACATCTGGAGGGGAGGAGGCTCCCACTGCACACACTTCCACTGCTAGGAACACTGCAGTGAGTCCTTTCAGTGACCCCTGAGCTGGAAATAACAATATCCACACACTCCCTGCTGCTGGGGAAGTGTTTGCTCAAGCTGGAGCTCTGGGGATTACCCAGACCCAGCGATTTTCACCGCAGGCTTTTGCCGAGGGCATGAAACAGAAAATCCAGAGGGAAAAACTCCAGGGAGTTCTGGAAGCTGCTGGGTCTGTGTGCTGGCTCCAGATTTCCTGTCCCCTCTCTGCTGCAGCATCAGTGCTCCACAGTAGTCATTTCAGCTAATTGCTATCTACCATTAGCTGCAGAGTACTTACAAGGGATTCAATTCCACTGCATATTTGCTAATAAATCCCAAATGACACTGAGGAAGACAGCTGTATTTAGCTGCCTTTACCCTCTCATTAGCAGTGCTGAATGAGACCCCGTTTCAATGGGGAATGGCTCCAGCAAGCTGCGTCATTGTCACAAATCCAAATCCGAACTCCCCACTGCCTGCTGGAAAGCAAAAGTCATCCAGCATTCCCCTGCTTGCACGACCTCTGTGGCTTTGATCCGTGGGGATGGGGGAGCAGAGGACAGATGGGAGCTATTTGCTGTTTTCAGAGTTATTTGATGGGTTTTTTTATGACTCTGAGTCGCTAGGTGCAGGAACTTTAACCTAAGGACTCCAAATATTTTGCAGAGGTGTGAGGGCAGCAGTTACCCCCTTCTTCAGACAGGCAGCTGAGGCTCTGGGGGAAAATTATGCCTTGCTGTGAGTCAGCTGTAGGGAAGGGAAAGGAAGCCAGGAGCCTGGCTCCCAGAGCCTCTGCCAGGCCCTCCCTCCCTCCCAAGGGGAATGAGGCGCATCCCTTCCATCCAGGCAGGGATGCTCCCAGCTCAGCACCACCCAAACAACCAAAAAAAAGCCCCCAGCTCCAGGAGCTGAAGAGATCCCTGACCTGCAGAAACCTGACCCACACCTGGGAGGTTTGGGCTGGCAGTAAACGATAACCTGGCAGCAATTCCCTCGAATCCATGACCCAAATGCTGCCCACAAATCCAGCTGGACCCACAGGAAGAACAGACAGCACAAGGAAATTTTTCTGTGTCAGCTGAGGAGTGAAATTTCTAACGGGCAATGAGCAGAAATTTAAGTCATTGTGCTCCAAAATTACCCAAGTATCAAAGGACTACCATGGATGTAATTAACTTCCAGCACTTGAAAATGCTCAGACGAGATTAAGGTGCAAATGTGAATTTCATCTCAGCCTGGTTAACAGTTTCACTTGATAGCCAGTTTCAAAGCACTTAAATTATAAGATGCAAATACTTTGCAGGGTCTGAGGAAGTGATGATTAAGGAGATATCAATTTGAAAATTAATTCATTAAAACATGTCCTGACTCCCAAACGGGGAAAAAAATTATTATGAATCCACCAAGTGTATGAACTGATCAAAATCTCTGAAGGAGAACTGTGCAGGAGAACTCACTTTCAAGAAGAGTGAGAATGAAATGAGCCTGGAACACAATTTCTTTGCACAGCTCATCAGCAGGGCACAAACCCAACCATCAGCAGCCATGTGAGAAAAACAGGAATAAATGTAGAGGCCAGGAGCACCAGCTTGCCAAACACAAGTGGAGTCACGATGCTGATGCCTGAGGATGCTCTTTCCTTCCCAGAAACACAAAATCCAGCAGTTTGGGCTGTTCCTGCAGCACCTGACCCCTGAAATGTGCCCTGCAAACCAGCACCTGCAGCAGGATGGGGGTTTAGACATTTCTGTTTTGTCAGAGGAGGCTTGGAATGAACTCAGCACAACGAAGGAAGCTTCCTGAGTTTTCCAGGAGTATTTTGCTTTCTTGTACAACACCAGCACCTTTAATGAGGTTAATCCATCACACTGCCATTAAACAGCTCCCTGGGGATGGTTTCACCAGCAGTGAAATGCTGTTTCCTTCAGTCACCTCCAGAAGCCAGAGAGCAGGAGAGGACATGGAGGCCGAGAGGCTTTTCATGACAAACTTACTTGGGCAACTGGGTCAGCACATCTCTCACTAAAATATATGCTGTGATTTAAACAAACATACTGCAGAATCCAGCAGGTTACAATTACCACATACACTAGAAAAAGTAAGTAATTGCCTTATGCACAGCCACACAATGAAAATAATGGATTTATTTGTTGCCTATTTTATTTGTGCCATTCAGCTTTTATTACCCACCAGTATAGAGGAGCTCATTCAGGTCAAACTTAACATGAAAATGGGCAAGTCCTGCTTTGGGGGGGTTCTTTTCAAACTCACAAGAACCATAAATAAGAGATGTACAGACATCTCCTCTCTAAAACTGCCCCAGACACCCAGAGGGGGCTCAGCCAGTTGCCATGGGACCAGCCTGGATTCTTTCCTGGGATGGGAGAAGGGGCTCCTGAGCCAGGCATGAATCCTCATGGATCCCAGAGGATCCAGCAGGGCAGGAGCAGCTCAGGACCAGAACCAGCTTTGTCTGAGACCATCCCAGCCTCCCCCAATTCCTGCCACCCCCAGCTGCTGGCAGGGTCAAGCTCAGCCCCACAAGTGCCACCAGCACAATGGTCCCAGTTGTTCTGGGCAGCTGCACAGGCTGTGTGAGGTTTCCCTTCCTGCACAACCTTGAGTGAAAGCAAGGCTTGTTTTCTCACAGGCCCCAGTCTATTCTCCATTCAAGCTGCCTGGAAACCCCTCCAGCTGCAGCCCCCACTTCTCCTTCCTCTCTCAGCCTGCCAGTCACTCCTGCCTGCAGCAGGAAAACAACTGTGCATGGAAAAGGTGCTGCCAAGCCCCAGAACCACCAGGGACTGTTACAGCCAAGCCCAGGCAGCCAAAGGAGCCACCTCAGCCTGTCCCAGGTCCCACCTCATCCCAAAGCTCCTGCAGGCTGCACAGTCCCCATGTGGTGCCTCCTTCCTGCCCACAGCCCCTGCAAACCACAGCTCAGGCTCAGGGCACGGCCATGGCATCGTCACCGTGATGCAGCACAAAGGAAACCATGACAAAGTTCACACCACAGCTTTTTCCACTGACTCCACAGCAGCCTACAGCCAATTTGCTTCTGCTCCCTTCCTGTCTCATCTGCTTCCTCCAGCCCCAAGCCTAGGGTTCCAGTCCAAGAGAGATCCTTTAAGATCCAGCACAGAACTCACCCCCTGAGCCTGGGCCGTGCAGGCTGTGAGCCAGGGAGGGGCTGAGCCATCCCAGCTCACCAGAGAATGCTAAGAGTGCTCACACTTGCACCTGAAAGGTGTTTGGATGGGAGCTCAGTGACAGAGCCAATACAAACCTGGCCCTTGTATTTCCTGCAGAGCTCTCCAAAGAGCAAACAGCAGGAACCAGATGAATCCACTCAATCCAAACATGCAGCAACTTCTTTTTCAAATGACCATCTGGTAAAGCCTGTGTGGAGGTGAAATCCAGCCAGGGAGAGCCTGTGCTCTCAGTGATTACAGCCCTGAGTGCCCAGAGCAGCAGGGTTCACAAAGGTGGCTCTCCCAGGTCACCCAGGGCACGTGGCAGAGCTCCTGCCAGGGCTGAAGCCCTGCCAGCCACCAGGACAGAGTGCTGCTGGCAGAGCCGCAGCACAGCAGATTGCACCAGTTTGACACTGCTTTTCTGCAGCTGCCTCCTGCTCAGAGGGCTGTTTAAAGCATTGTTGTGCTCTCCCTGAAAATTCCAGGGGTGCCAAAAACCAGGCATCAGCCCAGAAACACTCACTGGTTTAGAAGGCCAAGACCACAAGAGCTCACACTGGACACTGCCCTTTCCCCTGGCTCTTACACAGCCACAGGGCATCCCTCCAGACTTTGTAAAGATAATTCCATATCTGTCTGAAAAACAAGGGAAGAGGCTCCCCAGGAGCTCAAATATCAGCCAGGTGTCCACTGCAACCCTTGCCAGCATCTCTAAAACTGCTCCTCCAGCTCCTCAGTGCAAACCCAAACCCAGCAGACCAGCACCAAAAGTACTTCAGGGCACTCTGTGGCACTGTGGAAAAATCTGTGTATCCTACCAGGTGGGAAGCCCCCAAAAATCCAAGCACGGCAGGAGTCCCAGAAAGCCACGTGGTCCCACACAAGGTGAGAATTCCACTCAGCCCCGCTGTCTGGCACTGTGCTGGGTGTCTGCTGCCTCTCAGGGAACCCTCCAGCACCCTGCCAGCTGCTCCCACTGCTTCCACAGCACCGTGGGACTGAGTTCTCCACCACATCCCCCCAGATTTTTAGCACTTCTGTCCCAGCATGGCTCCATGGAAAACATCCACCCTGGAAATGCTTCTGTGCAAATCAAGCACAGGGAGGCAGCTCCTGCTCCTCCCCACACACCATCAGCTTGGTCCTGACACTGTGGTATTTGTGCAGTTCATTCACAGGTGTAAACAGCAGCAAACACACATTTTGAGAAGAGTTTGTCACGTAGATCACATCCTTTGTGTGTGAAGTGGGCTCTGGTCCTGTTCTTCCACAGGAGGAGTTTGTATGAACATCATGTTTCTTGAAAAGTCTTCCCAAATTCAGCAAGAATGCTCCTCTCCACAGGCCTATTTTGGGTTTAATTTAGATCCTTCTTGTGATCTCACAGGTACTGCAATGAGTTTACAGACCACAGGCTGCTGCTCTGGAGCTCTGGGAGAATTCCCTGCTCCCCTCCTGCCTCACACTGGTGAGGGAAGGGAGGATCCAGCATCAGGCTCACACACATGCCCAAATCCAGGGAGCCCATTTATCCTGACAACTGAATTATGCATGTCTGCAGAAAAAGAAAATCTCTTCTCCAGCACAGAGACATCATCATCACCCAGCAGTGAAAAAAAACACATGGCACAGCACCAGGCTGCATGGGAAATGTGCTTCAGGAGACAGCTGACAAGACAGCTCTTACCTTAACCCCTCAGGGTGGTGGGCTGGGGGAGCTGCTGCCACGCAGGAGCAGCTCTGCTTCCACAGGGATTTCGTGTGCTGGAGGAGCCAGCCTGTTCTAATCCAGGGCATTCCAGAGCTGCTGCATTTGTGCTGCACAAACAGCCTCCACCAACCTTCCAGGAGCAGTTCCATCCACCAACACACATGGCTTTAATTTGGGATGGGTTTTTTTTCACTTCCATTGCAGTCACATGTTGGGAGCTGTTACTTTTCTCTCTTCTGTGTGTATCTGGATGGCTGCATCCTCACTCTCCTGCCTGAGCCATGCCAGCCTCAGGCAAGCAGCTCTGAGAGCGTCAGCCTCGACAAATGACTCAGTTCTGTCTGGAGCCAGGGCTGCAAAGCATCTCCTGCCTTCCCTTCCCTTCCCCTCCTGAGCTGCTGCTCTCACAGCTGCCCTGGGCAGCTCAGCTCTGCTCTCAGCACGTGGGTTTGGAGCATCACAGAGCAGAGCTGGAGCCCCCAGAGAAGCTGAGGGGAATTCCTGAGTCACCCAGGGCCGTTCAGGAAGGGATTTCCACCAGCACAGGGGAATCACTTCGCTCAGTGCAAAGAACACAACATTTTTCTCTGCTCACTCCTCATCCTTACGTGACAGATCCGCTGCTGGTCCCCTCTGCAGAGTGGTCACTCACTGGCACAGCTGGTGACAACCTTCTGCCAAAACCACTGGTGCCAAAGGATGGTTTCATTGAAGACAACATCAAGCAGAGTGAGTTTTCCTTTTCTCCAGAACAGCAGAGGAAAATGTGAGTATTTTCAGTCATTTCATTATTAACTCCTCAGACACCTGAGCTCTCTGTGGACCAGCATCTCCTCAGAGCCTGTGGTACCTGCTGGAACTCTTCCTGCCTGCCCTCCCAGCAGGGCACACCAAAGGGATGCCCACACAGAAAACAGCAGCTTTCCTTCCTCCCCTGCTTTACCCAGGAAGGCACCAAACCACAGATTTCCATCAGCCAAGCCGTTCGTGCTCGGAGTTTCCTGGATTACTGCCCTGATGGAAGCAATTCATACCAGAGCTGGCCAAGGGCTGCAGCCTTAAAATTCTGGGCACATGGTAGGGAACTCATATGTTTTATTATTTAGATTCATGCAGGAGCTCAGACACTCAGCTGAACTCGGAGGCCAGGAAATGCCTGGAGGTACACGTGGAGGATCACAATTCCAGGACATTCAGCTGCTTTTATGGGTGTCAGTCTCCTCTCAAGCACCATGAAATGCTGGCCTGTGGGCTTCCCAAGATGGAAATCACAAGCGCTTGTTTTTCAGGGGGAAAAGAGAACCACCCGTGGCTCAGGAAGCTCAGTATTTCCATGTGCTAGTTGCTGGTGGTTTGTATTCCTGCCTTCATGCTGCAGCAGGCTGGGCTGATAAACAAGCTCAATCTGATGGCCTCTGTGTTTTGCAGCAAGATCCAATCCCCAGAGCATTTCCTCCATACAAATCTCTGCAGACAGCTGCTAAAAAAAGGGGCTGTTGCTGCTGCAGCACCAGCTGGGATATGGTGAGTGCACAAGGACAGTAAGGACAGGACCCTCCTCAAAGCCCTGGCAGCTCCTGCCCATCCCAAATCCCTCCTGCCTGACTGGAGCTACAGATGTGTGCTTTTCTCCCTCCATCTTTCACCATACCCAAAGGCAGGGCAGCTCCACTCACTCCCACAATTGAACTTGCAGGATTTTCTGACAGGGAACATTGCTGTGTGTCCCTCTTTCCTTTTTAAATTAACTGCTCTCTTCTCAAAGCCTGAGAGGGAACTCGTGGAGTCACAGGTGCCTGAGCACTCAGGGCTGCTCTGGCTCTGGGCTCTTCTCAGTGACCAGAGTGACCCAGGCTGCTCCTTCTCCTGTGGTCTGCAGGGTTCCCTTTGCAAGGGACACCTTGTAAACAGGCAGAGGCTGGAATTTAATTTAATTCACCAGCTGGAAACTTCCTCCTAAACAACTTTCTGCTCCCTGTTAGAACAGCAGAGCCACTGTAATTTCGTGTGACACCAGTGCTGCAGTGCCCAGCAGGGCTCAGTGAAGGACAAAGCCAAGGTCCCCAATTCACAATTAGCACAATTACCCTCACTCTGACGTGGGTAAGGAAGTGCTGAAGGAAAGGAGTGGGAGTCAGGACATTCAGCTCCCAGTTTTACCACCTATGTTCTCTTTCACCCTGAAGGCTATACAATTTCCCACCCTTGAAAACAGGAACAATATTTCCCAGAAAAGCTGCAATAAAACATTGGTGTTTACCATGCACTCTGAAGCCCTGGAACGGATGCAACCCTGCCAGGATCCACTCAGCACCATCACACAAACCATGAATAACAGTAATTAACAAATAGCCCCAGAGAGATGAGTATTAATCAGCACTTCCCAGCTCTCCTCAGGCATGAACGGATATTCCACAGATGGAGTGCACAAAGAGCCACCTCAACTCTGCAGCATGGATCACAGAAACTTCTCCCACAACTAACTAATTTGGGCTGAAGCTGCTCCAGAGCACACGAAAAAGTAGCAATTCACACCAAAGTGCCCAAGGAAGCACCACCAGGTACAGGTGAACACTCAAATGGCACCTGCTGTGACAGCCCCCAGAGCAAACACAGCCCTGCAAAACCACAGGAGTGTCAGGAAAGTCCTGGAAACAGAACTGAGAAGGCACTTGGTCCAGCAAACCCCTCTGTTCTACCTGGAAATACACATTTGTGCAGCTCTGTTCATCGAGGCATGCAGAAACTCCACCACACACAGGGACCACTGTCCCAGCAGTGGGCTTCCCCTGAGGAACTCAGCACAACTATTCATTATTTGCTGCCCTATGGCAAAGCTGATCTCCTCTGCTGCAATCCTATAAGAGAATCCAATCCTCCCAGGGAGAGGCTGCAAATCAGGCAATCTGCCCCAAACCCCATCACAGATGAGCAGCTGGACCTGCAGCCACAGCACCCAGGAAAGAGCTCCCTTTCTCAGGAGCCAATTCAGTGTGAAAGCAGCCAGAAAGGGTGAGGGGAACAGAGCAGGGTGCCCGGGGCAGGAAAGGAGCCCTGTCAGCCCCTGGGTGCTCAGAGCAGCCCCCAGCAGCCACCCTGTGCAGCTCAGAGTCAGCTGCAGACAGAGCTGACAGCTCCCAGCCCTGCCCATGCATTTTTAAAAGCAGCTTCCAAGACAAAACATCTGCTCCCAGGTGGAGCATGAAACAGCTCTTACACTGAGCTGTGTTATTAGTGTTTTCCCCATTTAAGTCCTTTTTCTTGGCCTTTCTCTTCCATGAGCCCCTAACTCGCAGTGAGGAGCCCCTCTGGCTGCTCCAGAGGGTGGAAGAGCAAAGGGTAACAGAAAAGCTTGAGGAGAGCCAAGACAATCCAATATTCCTCTTCCAAAAATCCCTCCAGGGGTAGCAGCTGCACAGAGCTGTGGTTCACAGCAGAAGATGAAGCTTCTTTGGATGGATCCTGTCTAATCTCAGAGCCAGAAAGGAAACACCTGTGGTGCCAGTGCCTGCCATCCTCGAGCAAAATCCTCTTGCTGGAAGCAAACTGGGAATAGATTTCTAAGCTATTTACTCCTACCCTGAAGGTACTGAACAGACAGCAGCACTGCTTTCCAAAATTAATTCGGGGTTTGTTGCTGCTCTAGTGTCCAGGGCCTTGCAGAAGGTCTGCTTATCCCTTCCACTGAAATAAGGAAGAGCAGGTATCAGCGAGGTGCTTCAGCAGATGCTTGTCCTCCCTTTTCCAGGCTTCAGTGGGACAGGGATCCCTCCATGACATTGGTTTGGGTTTGGCTGCCCACTTTGAAGGCTCTCAGTCCCATGCCTCAGACTCAGCTCTAAAAAGAGCCTGTCTCTGCCCCACTCCTCAGGGAACAGAGGTCATGGCTATTGTCCTCAACCAGCCCTGTTAATTTTATCTCAGGAGAAGTGAGTTAAGCGACTTAAGTACAGAGCTGTGCTGCAAATTGCTCATTTAATATTGCCCTTGAAACTGCACTGTAATGATAATTTTTCACTTCCTTCCCTAGGCAGTTGCATAACATTGCTGGGCATTGTTTAGAGAGCTCCAAAGCTGAGGCAGCCGTGTCCCTTTCACCCTCTCCTCACCAAGCACTGGCAGGGATGTTGACTTTCTGGTTGTGGGGGGGTTTTTGGCTTTTTTTTTTTTCATTCTATTAGCTTATTACATTAAACAACAGATGGACGTGACTCTGAATGCAAATAGCCTTCCAACAAAATGATTCCTACTTTCTTCAGCTTTCAGTGGGAAAAAAGTCCCATTTATACCAGTTAAATCTAAGCCAATTAGAAAGGCAGATCTGTCAAATAACATTTAATTAAAAGTGTCTTTAGGGAGGGAGCAGCTTGGTCAATGAAAAGCTTTCCCACTGACAATATAAATAGCCCAGGCCCAGAATTCAACAGCCCAAATTTGTGGTTGGGATACTCAGCCTGTGTGCCCAGACCAGCAGGAATTTGGGTTTCATGGCTTTGGTTGGCAAAGGATTTTATAAGAGGGAAGTGGAATTCTGGAAGCTGGGCTGGCTAATCAAAGGGGCACAGAGAGCAGGACTGGGATGGGAGGGACAGCACCAGACACACCTGAGAGCAATTTGGACATAAAATTGCTCTTCAAGCAGAACAGCATCGAGTTGGGTAAAATCCCTCTCTCCACTTTCAGAAACTTGCTGCTGGTGGCTTCTTGCAGCGTAAGACCTGACAGAGTTCAAACCTGTTCTCCAGGCAAGTCTGGACACCACCTCGAGTGCAAAATCATGAGACAGCAAGAAATCCACATACCACAACAAAAATACAGCTTGTGTTCTCCAGTACCAAAGCCTGATCTGCTGGAGAGGAGGCAAGAGAGCACAGAGGGGAAAACAGGAGCATGAGAGCTGGGGAGATGGGGCTTGAGACAGAGAGCATCTGCTCTGTAGGGAGCTCAGAACAAAGAGCAGAGACAAAGGTGTGTCCTGGGGATGTGCTAAAGCAGCACAGATGAAGGGAGCCACATGCAGAAGTGCCTGGATCCAGGACACAGGCCAGGCTCAGGGCAGGTGGCAGCAGGGTGGTCCTGCAGGGACCCCCTGTCCCACCTCCAGCTCCAAGCACAGAGAAGCAGAGGTGGGAATGTCACCCCTCAGGGCACACCTGAGCCCTCCTGCTTTAACTGGAACACAGACACACTCCACAGGTCTGAACCCAGGCAGGATCTTCCATCCTGATTACTTCCTTTAACAAACTAAGCCATTCCATCACTGCCAGCCCCTAAAAGCATCCCCTCCTATCTGCCTCCCACAGATGCTCCCTCCAAGCCTGAGGCTTGGATCAGTGAGAAGAGAAGTTGATTCCCCAGCATTTTACCAGCATTTCCAATTTTAAGCCTTTCTGCTTCTGGCTATGACTTTGCTCATCCTCAAGGCACTACCAAGGCAAGGCCCTGTGGTTTATGTAATGTATCAGGAAAAAACCAAGTGTCTGGGACTCTCATCCCTGAGCTGGAGGAGGGGAATGCCAAGGGAGCTGTGCAGCCTGTTCCTGTCCCCAATCACCAGAATGGGCATGGTCCAGCTGCATTTGGCTCAAGAGAGGAAAAGCCAAAAAGGATTTTAAAAATCACTCTTCTATAACAAATCAATTGCTCAGCTTTCATAACACGTTTTCATCCTTTGGTGTAACAGACACTGTTTCCCTTAACTTTGAAAATAAGGGGCAGCAGATCCCTAATTGGCCACATCCTCCAGGAAAACAGGAATTAATCACACACAGGATTTTCCTGTGGCATAAGCAGCTCATGCTGTGGTATCAGCCAGAGCTCTGACAGGACCTGGAGCCAGAACAGGACCCAGCACTCAGGGAGTGAACAGAACCAGTCACCACGACCCAAACACCGATCTCCTGCTTACAGGAACTCTTCCCAGTGTCCCTCCTCCCCTGCTGGCCACGAGCTCTTGCAGATACCTTTTCTCAGGAGAGAAGCAGCCAGTGACCAATGCAACAGGCAGCAAAAAGCACCTCAGCAGCTGGGCATGGAGCTCTGGGCAGCACAGCTCCCTCCTGCCCCACAGCCAATATACCAATATTCCAGGTGGGAAGCTGCTTCCAGACCCAGCTCTGGTGTGATTATTAATATTTATCTCACAGAAAACTGGCTTTGAGGGGCATCCTCAGGCCATAGCCAAGTCACAAACTGATTTGACTTCAGCTGACTCAGAGGCAAACTTGGAATAACCACAAACACGTGGCCAAGGCACAACGTTCTCTTTCTGGTCTGCCTGGCACAAACATCCTGTACAGGGCAAATTTGGGGTTCAAGCATCCTGAGGGACTGCTGTCACCCAGGAGAGGCACAACAAGCAGCACCTGGATCAGAGAAGTGCAAGGCAGCACAGGAGAGGGCAGAGCATCAGCTCAGCTCCATTTACATGTGCACACAGTCCAATAAATGCCCTGAGGACAAGAAGTGTTTGTATGGCAGCAGCACCTACAGGGCAGAGGCAAAGCAGGATCATTGTACCAGGCACAAAGCACAGCCCTGTCCCACGGGAGACCAGGGGCAGAGCTGCTCTCCCCACATCCCACCAGGTGAAACACAGAAGATCCAAAAAGAATGCCCAAAATCCTGGGGAAACCTGCAAAGCACCAAGCCCCAGGTCTGCCCAGCAGGATCCCTCTCCCTGCTGGGGTGGACACTCAGTGTCCTGCCTGGCTCCACTTTGGGATGCACACTTGACTCACCAGTGCTGAAAGTACAAGTGAGAAGTTCAGAACATCCCAAGACAGATGTCAACAAAGCCAACACTGCCTGCTGAGCTATCATGGAATTTTTGCCCAGGCCAGCTATTAAACAGCACAGCTATTTTAGAAATGTTTGTCCTGTTTTACACGTCCTTCTGCCGGGTGGAGATTGCCAACAGAAGAAAAATCAGAATCTTTCAGAAGCCTCTGAACCAGCATTCAGAAATGTAATAAGCAATTTCAAGTTTAATCTACAGAGTAAACAGAGACCAAATGGCCATTCCCAGCTTTCTGGTAGTGCAGCTGAGCCCTTTCCCAATCCCACAGAGGAAGCTGATTGCACTTTGCCAAACCCAGCACTGCTGCTGGTGCTAATTTTCACCTCAGGCAGATAGAATTAAATATCACCTCTTGGAAAGAAAATAGCTGTTAGCCTTACATAAAGTCCAGATTCAAAAGTTGTGTGAGTTTACAAGAACTGGGGAAAATACCAAGTATTTAATGGTATTGTTATCTCTTGCTGACACACAAAACAAAGAACAAATCCACCCCAGACATGGATTTTCTCCCCAATTTGCTTTGCAACTCCAGTATACTCTGCCTTAACCACCAGGCTGAGTTGTGCCCTCTCTCACTGCCTTCCATGTCAGAAGGCAGCAGTTTCTGTATCCCAGTTTTCCCGTCAGAGCAGGAGGAAGGAGCCTCCTCTCAGAGCACTCTCTAATTGCCCGATGCACATTCAGGTCAGGTCCTCACCCTGGTGACACTAATGAGTGAGATGGGGACTGTTTGTGACACAATCAAGGGAAGTTTGTAAACATCACAAAAGCCAGGAGTGCTTTGGAAAACAGAGCCTGCAGGAGAGCAGAGAGCAAGGGAAGGGAAAGGTGTGTTTTTATCTGAGTTCTCAGGGCAGATGAATGCATTTCTGCACTGACTGCAGCATTATCTAATGTTCTTTCTGTGTGGGATCGATAACATCTCCATGATGTCAGTGCAGGACAGTGAGGGTTTCCCCAGGACATGTCCACGTCTCCCTCCCAAACCCAGAAATCTCCAGAGTGGCCTTTTAAAACAAGGGCCCAAATCCAGGGGAGATCTCTGGGCAATGGTGGACTTGTCCCTGTCCACAGTCCAGGGGAACCACTGGATGGATTTGGTGCTTCCAACACCTTCAAAATCAGCCAGCCAGCACAAAAGGGCAGGTTAGAGCACCTGCAGCAGAGGAGAAGAGAAGGACACCTGCTGCCAGCAGGTATTTCACAGCTCCTACAAGCCCTATTCTGCCCAACAAGTCCTCAGAGGTTACACACAGCTGAGTTAATACCAGCTGAAAACACCAAGGAAGGTAAAGCAGCAACTCAGGCTCACACAGATCACACAAACTCAAATTTGAGGGGCACAGTCACAGAACTGGACAATTCCAACAAGCCCCAGCAGTGACCCCATAGATACACCAGCCCTGCAGAGTCACAACTTCCAAAGCCCTGGACTTCCAACAAGTCCTGCCTGAAACTCCACAGCTCTGTGGAGCAAGTGGCACCAGAAAGGTGAGCAAATGCACACACAGAGCTGCACTGGGGCAGAAACACCCTGGGTTGTGGTGTGTGACTGCTGCAGCAAAAGTTTTGACTCCAGTCTCTGTAAATAGAGATGTTTGGCCCAGTCAGCACACAGATTATTTGCTGCCAGCACAACAGAGCAGATGCCTTTGTTTAGGAGGGGTTGAATTTAGGGAACTGCTAAAGGATGTAATAAAATGAATAAACACTTTCATTTTTGGCATGTTTCTCCCCACCTCGCCCTGTTTCTTAGAAGGAAAATACCTTCCTCAGCTCTCCTGCCTGCACAGGTACCTTCTGCAGTTCTTGCACCTCAATGAATGCTCCCAGGCAAAAAATAAAACACCACATATTAAGATTTTAGTAGCAGTTACTGGATTTTTAGTCCCAGTCACCTGAGGTTCCACCCATCACAGCAGACAGAGCCACTGAAGTCACCCTCGTTTCTGCACTGCAATAAAAGTGAAATTAAGGAAGAAACTAAGTTACCACTTATTTTGCAGAGCAGGGACAGACCCTCCACCAGCACTTGCTTTCAAGGCCTAAAAGGCACAGCAGAGACTCGTAAAACCACATGCCCTGCCAGAGCCACCCAGATAAGCCACAGGAAAATGCTTCCCAATTCTCTTCCCCAGCAGCTGGGAGCAGAGCTCATATGCAGGCACACATTTGTGAAAAGCAATCTCCCACTATAATTTCCTTTGCAAAAGTGACCAAAATCTAGTCCCCAAAAAGGTTCCATGAAAAACAAAGAGAAAGAAAGAAGAAGCCCAAGTCTGGTTACAATCCAGCACGTTTTTCCCTCGCTCTAGCTCCCCCAGAGAAGGCAGAGCAATGATATTAACTCTGCTGCCTTCTTTTTCCCTGGAGTTGCTCTACAACATAACCAAGAAACACCTGCTGCCCACCCTAATGAACTCACACTCATTAAAGCAGACAACCCACTAGCTGCTGTGCTAATTACTGCAGAGCCTGCAAAGAGAATTGGTGAAAAGCTACTGTATCCCATACACTTGCAGCATTCTTGGGCTTTTTTGGCTCTATAGTCCAGTCACTGCATCACCTCCAGACTGCTAGAGGACACCATGGTGAACAGCATGGACAACACTTTAAGGCCTCAAAGTCTCTCATTTAGTCTTCTTTGGGTTTAATGTTTTCCAGTTTTGATCTAAACGAAGAGAATGAGCCTTGCCACGAACACCAAACAGCCTGGAGCTATTTGTTCTCCCCCCAGCCCCGTGTAAATTCCTGTAGCGCCCAGTTTTAAAGCTGAGCCTCGAAGTCTCCGCTGTGCGATCAGGAGCCTCCCATGCGAATACCCAGCACCGAGGAGCTTCGAGCATCACCCTCCCCAGCACAGGATCCGAGGATCCCCCCCGGAGGGAGCGCCGCGTCCTTCCCGGCTCCTCTCGGGCTGCATCCCCGGCCGTGCAACAGCTCCGGGTGCAGGAGCGCTCCCTCCGCCCGCTCCCGGGGCTGGGCACGGCTGCGGGGCCGGGCTGTCCCCAAGGACCGGGATGTCCCCAAGGACCGGGATATCCCCGGGGCTGGGCACGGCTGCGGGGCCGGGCTGTCCCCAAGGACCGGGCTGTCCCCAGGGCTGGGCACGGCTGCGGGGCCGGGCTGTCCCCAGGGGCCGGGCTGTCCCCAAGGACCGGGATGTCCCCGGGGCTGGGCACGGCTGCGGGGCCGGGCTGTCCCCAAAGACCGAGCTGTCCCCGGGGCTGGGCACGGCTGCGGGGCCGGGCTGTCCCCAAAGACCGAGCTGTCCCCGGGGCTCGGCGGGCTCGCAGCTCGGGGCCAGGCTGTCCCCAAGGACCGGGCTATTCCCGGGGCTGGGCACGGCTGCGGGGCCGGGCTGTCCCCAAGGACCGGGCTGTGCCCAGGGCTGGGCACGGCTGCGGGGCCGGGCTGTCCCCAAGGACCGGGCTGTGCCCAAGGACCGGGCTGTGCCCAAGGACGGGGCTGTGCCCAGGGCTCCCCGGGCTCGCAGCTCGGGGCCGGGCTGTCCCCAAGGACCGGGCTGTCCCCGCTCCGGGCTGTCCCAGCCCCGCTCACCTGCAGTGGAAGCGCCGTGCGGCGGAGCCGGGGCTGTCCCCGCCGGGCGGGCTCGCCATGGGCGCCGGCCCCGCGGCGGGGAGCGGGCAGCGGAGTATGGCAGCAGCGCCGGGAAGTGATGCACCGAGCAAAGAAACTCGCGGGCAGGCCCCTCCTCCGGCTGATGTCACCCGGCCTGCCTCCCTCCCTGCCGCCCGCCCGGCTCGGCGGGTCCCGCCGCGGGACAGGGAGCGCAGCCCCGGGCACGGCATCCCCCGGGCTGGCAGAGCCCCCCTGTCCCCCCAGGACATCCCTCCGGGGACATTTCCCCCGGGGACATCCCTCAGCGCTCACCTGGGAGCGGCCCCGGACACGCAGCAAGGTGCGGGCACCACACCTGCACGTTGTCGCCGGGGAGAGCGGAGGAGTATCGCTGATTCCTGCCCAGCTAGAGCTCTGGAAAGTCATAATGGGTCTCGGTTTTGGCTTGGCCGCAGCCCTTTTGTCTTCGAAAGTGTCTGCACCTGAAGGCAGCCAGGATGAGCAGCTGGGACCAGGCAGGACCAGGCAGGGCTGTGCCACAGCCACAGAGCAAAGTCTGGCTGCTCTCTTTGGTAGTGAGGAATCCCCCAGGAAAAAGGATTTTCCCTCCAGCCCATTGCACTTTATTTCAGTTAACTATGTCCTGTTGGATCTTGGGGCCTTAAGTTTTTATTTCCACCCAAATGCCTAGAGAAGGATGCAGGTCATCTTCAAACACTGCATCCATCTCCTTGTGTTCTCCAAGGGCTTGAGATGCTCCTGGAAAAGTTAGGGACTTGGTCACTCAGCAGAAACCTGGCTGAAAGTTTGGGCCCCTTACCCAGCAACATCAAATTATACGCCATTTTCCTCACAGACCCACCCCCAAATAAGCACAGCTATGAATTGTGGCTTTCTCTGAGTTCCAGCAGCTTGCTCTGCACACACAGAACCCTGTAGTCACTGGGAATGCAGAGCCATCCCTGTTTACTGTTTCTTTCACCCTGGGGACCTGCTCAAAACCCCTCTCAGGAGTAAACCCAGATCCTGCTCAGGAAAGAACATCATCAATAACGCCCCACTAGCAAACCACAAAAGCCTCTTTCCCAAGAGCTAATTGATTGGGCATTTAAATTTGAAACAAAACCCCATAAACAAACCTGTGTCTGTGTCTCAGCTTAGGAATAGTGTCAATTCTGTAGATAAACCACAGCAGAGAAAGCTGAAAGCGTCCTGCTGAGAGCTGTCTCCTCACCCACAGAGGTGTGGTGCTGTCCTGGGTGCCTCATTATCCCAAAAAAAGGAGCCCCCTGCTCCCCTGAGTAACCAGCCACAGCACCCCCCCTGGAAGGAGCAGGCTGGGACACTGTGCCTCACACCAGCCAGTTTTTACCCAGCTTTGTGGTTTCACTGACAGCAGCAAACATCCTGGTGCAAAGCAGCTTTTCACAAGCCATGGAAACATGGGACTTCTCAGCCTAGGAGATTTTGGCACTTCAGGGGGGGTGTCTGTCCTTGCCTCTCCCTCTTCCAGACAAGGACATGAGTGCAAAAGATGAAACCCAGGCTGTGCTGCTGCCCCTCCTCAGCCCTGGGCACTGAGGATGCCAAGCTGAGCTGGGCCCCAGCGCTGGGCTGGCATTCAGCGAGTGTGGGAAGACAGAGGAATTGCCCTTTGGAGAAACAATGCTGGAAAGGAGAGCAGGGGAAAGGAGGGAGGAGGCCAGCTTCCATTTTGGGCTCCAGCCAGTTCTCTGGTGTTCCACAGAGCTCTGGGCAAGCGGGTCACCCCCACATTAATGCCACGGGAATGGCTCGGGCACATTCCAGGGCCTGGGTTGTGCAGGAGGTCAGGCTGAGATGAGTGTAATGGTCCCCTCTGGCCTTCCAACTCATGAATTTGCAATGGATAATTTATCATCTGACAAACTCAGCTTCTCTTTCTTCTTGTACAAGTGGCAAATGGGTCACAATAGATTTGAATTCATTAGATGAAATAATTCAATTACTTTGCTGTGGGTTGGGTTTGGTTAACCCTACATGTTCATGCCAAGAAGCTCCCTGCAAGCACTTGGACCTCAGCCACAGCTCAGATCCATTGCTCAGCAGCAATGAAACAGGGAAATTGTAAGAGTACCGAGAGAAAGAAGCCCCAGTACTTCAGAAATGCCACTAATTCCTCTGGTGAGCTGTGTGTACATGTGCTGGGAAGGACCCTGAGCAATTAGAGAGGCTCCAGATGAATGTGACAAGTGTGACCTACCAGAGAAAGGCATGAGAATTGATTTGTTCAGTGCAGATAAGATCAAGAAGTGGAGCTGGAATCTTTAGCCATTAAAAGGGCTGCTGCAGAGTGGAAGAAAG
The DNA here is from genome assembly GCF_017590055.1 of Onychostruthus taczanowskii. Lineage (NCBI taxonomy): Eukaryota > Metazoa > Chordata > Aves > Passeriformes > Passeridae > Onychostruthus > Onychostruthus taczanowskii. The sequence continues at coordinate 8,659,963 of NW_024499796.1, forward strand.
GAGGAGTGGATCCTGAAGAACAGGGCAGGGTACAACACAGCTGGGCCAGAGTCCAGCAAAGGCAATGCAGGGTTCATTTTCCTTTGACCTTACACAACATCTTTGTGTCCCTGCACAATGTCCCTGCAGCTCCAGCATCTTTTGTCTCTGCAATCTTAAAGCCCAAAATCTTGTTCCTCCCAGTTCCTGAGTGTCTCTACACCTTCACTTACCAACAGACAGAATCCCAGCTCTAAGCAATAGGATTGCAGGATCCTTAAAACTTCTTGGGTACTTTTTAACATTTCTTTTGTAAACTGATACCCAAAGCTATCACTACACAAGATGAAAGAGCTCCAAGTATTGCCATATTTCCTTCCACTTGGAAGAAACAGCCTTGAGAGCAGGAAGGCACAGAAAGCTCAAGGGAAGACAGAGAGACAGAAGTCAACAGTAAATTTTACCAATTAGTTAAGAACTGCCAGGACATAGGAACATCCCTCCGCTGCCTCCATGTCTTCGTCATCCAGACACACCAGAGCCAGACACTCCCTTCAAAACACAAAGATTTATCTTAATTAGCACGGCAGCTCTCCTGCAGCTCAAGGAATGGATTGCTGGGGGCCTCTGCTGGGGTTTGTGTGCAAAAAGAGCTCTGCAATTCAGGCTCCCAAGCTGACAGACCCCAGCTGAAATCACTACAGAACTGGCACTGTAATTGTCTTCTCTTTCTGGCAACAGCTGTGATTAATCACCAGACTTTGCACTGTCTTTTTTTTTTTTTTTTTTTTTTTTTTTTTTTTTTTTTTTTTTGCTTAGCTGGCAGGTTCCAAAAGCACCTTGCTATTGTCCTGCATTCCATTTTCTAAATCCCTCTAAACATAGCCTGCAAGGAAGTTCTGGGTTTGAACCAGTCTAAAAAAGAACCACACAGCAAAACTGAAGAAACTTTGTCTTGGCTTATATCAGTTTCGCAGCTGTGAATTTACATGGAGATAAACTTATCTTGGAGGAAGTTTGCATCTTTTTAAAAACAAAATACCCCAGTGGATGTAGCTTCCTTTGTGTGCAGGAGATGAGAGCTCACAGTGGGGATTTTTCAGCTGGATCCAGCTCTTCCCCAGCACACAGAGCTGGAGAGGAAGGGATGATGTGCAGCCTTGGCCAGGGCTGCTCTCCTGTGAAACATCACTGTTGGTGCTGCCTCATGCCAGTTTGTAAAGTGGAGATAACAAAACAACTTCTACTCATTCCTCCTGGGGAAAGAGCAATGGCTGGAGATCTCTTATGTGTCACTGAGCTGTGAGCACACGAGCTTGAATCAGCCTGACAGCAGTGTGAAGATGGGTAAGAGAGGAGTTGGCTTTGTGAAAGAAAAAAGGAATAATAAAAATGCGCCTGGAGGGTCTGAGGGCTGGTGTGCAAAGCGGGGCCACACACGGCCTGTCTGAACCAGGAACATTTGCCTTGGCTTTGGGGTTTTCATAAAGCATAATTACATGAGTTGCAACAACATCCTCCTCAGAATAGCCCAGAGCCACGCAGGACAGTGGGGAGGGAGCAGGGATGGGTTTCAGCAGGAGTGCTTAGCTATTCCTTTAGTTAAAACAACAAATTAAGAACAAGGTTCAGTGTCTGTGCTTGGGGAAGAGAAGCCTCCATGCTGCTGAAAGATTGAACAGGTCTAAATAAAACTGCTGTACCACACAGCTGTTTTTCAGGAGCTGGAAAGAAATTACAGTTTTCAAGGGCTTTTACAATCCTTCCTTCCACTGAGTCTGATCCTAAGGCAACAAAACTCCTCTGATCAGAGGGAAGGACTCAGTGAGGAACCATTATTTTATCTCCAAAGTAGAAGCACAAAAGGTTATTACAATCTGCAGATAACCTGTAATAGAGACTCACAGCCAGGAATATTATTCATACCTGAAATAAAGAGGATCATCTGAGAGTGAAGAGTTGTTTTGCTGACTGTGATTGTCTCTTTTAAAAACCTCTTGGAGCACAGACATTCAGGAAAAGCTCTGAGTAACGAGCTCCTCTGAATAATTCAGCTGTGTGCAGGCACTCCTGAACCAGCCCCAACTGCTGAGCACAGAGGGGCTCAGGAGAGCTCAGCTGCCCAGTTTGGGGGTGGGTGAGCTGGATTCAAGCCCTTCCCAGCACCTGGGTGGGGAGACAGCCAGTGGGCTCTCACCTGTCCTTCCCCACCCTCCTGCCACCCCTCTCTGCTGGTGCAGCATTGAAAACACACATCAAGACCTCAGTGATTCTCACAAGTTCCATCCCCTCGTGTTTGGGTGCACCTGAGGATCTGGCCTTTGCTTTGTGCATATTTTTACATCCTGTGTCTCTGATGTCCCTGAATTTCCCTTTCATTAATGCTCCTCTGGGCATCAGAGGAGACAAACAAAGCGACAGAGCTCATCCGCTTCCTTCAGCCTTCAAGCTTGACTGCAAATGCTTCATCAAATAAATAGCAAGAGATCCTTAAAATGCCCTTGCTCCCAGCCTCGTAGAGAGTTTGATGAGATGGAACCCTGTGGGCTGGCACTGGCCTGCTGGGGAGATGGGGATGTTTTAGGCAGGGCCAGAAGGGACTGTCCTGATGCCTCTGTGCTAATGTCATGTATCCCTTGGATCCACCACCCAGCAGCTCCTCCTGCACTGGGATCCTGCTCTTTGCCTCGGAGCAGAATGACTCTGCAGAGTGCCTGGGAAGGCTTTTGAACTCAGCAAGGTTCAAGCACAGGAGCTGATGTGGCAGAGTTTTGCCTCATGCCAACCTCCCCTGTGCCCTGGCATCTCCTCTCATGCAGCTTCCTAAGGGGCACTGGGGCAGCTCGCCCTGGCACCCAGTGATGTCTGCAGCAAGCTGGACATGCTCGAGCAACATTTCTGCTTCTTTCTCATCCCTTGGTGAATTCCCACCCCTTCTCACTGCCTGGGAGCAGCTCTTCTGTTCCTGCAGCAGAATCCAACAGCCTGGTGGTGCCTGTTCCAAGAGAGCTTCAACCAAGAACCCAGCGGGGTGGTGGGAGGCTCTCCTGGGGCTCAGCAGAAACCTGCTGGATTTTCCTGGCCTTGGAAGCCTTGATGGCAGTACCAGGGAGCTCTTCTTGGAGGAGCTTTATCAAAGCTCTATTGCTCAGACAAATATCCCAGAGCTCAGTCATGATCAATTTCTATTTACAATGTTGGCAGTGGATTTGTTTAACCAACTTCAATTTCTAAGAGTCAACAGACAAAACCCCAATTTCTTCTGCTGGAAGTCTGGGAAAACCTCCTGTTGGCATTGACTGAAATGAAGAGTAATATTGTGTTAAGAATTGAAAGCCCAGAGGGGGAAATAAACATTTTCACCTTTGAAGGGGGCTTTATATCCTTTTAAGTTGTAACTGTTGGTACTGACATTAATTACAAGCATGTTTGGATTTGTTTTTAAGCAGACTGTCAATATTTGCAATGTAATTGCATTATTTAGTCAAGCTTCTGCAAGTGCTTTCCAAACAGGGTGGAACTCGTTTCTGTGTAGCTCCCAACAATTCTGAACCAGAGGCAGGCAGAGCAGAAGTTGCTGCTGAAGTGACTCTGTCACCAACCACAAGGTCACCGAGGCTCCTGCAGCAGAGCCCCTCCAGCCCCCAAACCAGCACGTGGTGGCAGGAAGCACATTCTGGTTATCACCAAAACTGCATCAAACCACAGGCTCAGGTCTGAACCCATCGAGTTTCTAATCAGCAATGAAAGGCAGTGCAAAAATAGCACCATTTACAGCTCAGCTCTGCTCAGTTTATCCACATTTCTCTACATTTCTTGCGTTTGGAGGTAAGGCTGTTCTTAGCATTCTAGTTGAATATAAGGATAATATTTTAGCAACATTAAGCAGCATAAAAGTAATAATTCTCATTTATACTTGTCAGTTATAAAAGTAATAATTCTCATTTTAGGACTGGTAACTGGCAGACACCATTAATGCTGATTTTTGAGCAAATAATAGAATACAAGGAAAGTTTCAAAGGCCCAAAAAAATTCTTCCCTGTGAGGGTTGGGAGGCCCTGGCACAGGGTGCCCAGAGCAGCTGTGGCTCCCCCATTCCTGGAAGTGTCCAAGGCCAGACTGGACAAAGCTTGGAGCAGCCTGGGATAGTGGAAGGTGTCCCTGGATGAGCTTTAAGGTCCCTTCCAACCCAAACCCATCTGTGATTCTGGGATTTTATTAAATATCTTAGAATAAAAGTAAGTGGGATTACCCAAGTAACTCATTAATCCAATACTGGTGCAATGCTAATATGGGAGGCAGTCAAAAGGGCTGAGGAATGTCAATCCCTTGCTCCAGAAAACTGTTCATCAAAGAAGCAATCTTTCATATAATTTCAGTTAATAAAGATAATTCTGCTGACATAATATATTTAGACTTCTGCAAAGCAATTGACTTAATCTTGCATGACATTCTGTTAAAAATAGTATCCAAAAGAAGAAAAAAAAAAATCAATGTAGCTTGTTTTAAATGGATGGAAAAATTAGTAACATGCATCAAAAAGTAATTATCTGATGAAGGAATTTCTAGTGTGTCTAAAAGGATTTACTCTTGCTACAGTGTTATCCAAGACTTTTATCAATCCAGCCTTTCATCAAAGCACCATTGTGGCCAAGACTGTAAATATCACCTACAGGAGTGATGCAAAATTTGCAGGTGAATTGGTTCTGTTTGCTTAAGTGGTGTTTAAAGTCTGACTTCATTTTAGGTGAGAGTTAACTTTATCAACAAGAAATTTTCTGGCAATAGGAAGTGTTTTAGTCCAGGAGAAAGTGGCACACCCAGAACTTGTAGGGAGGCAAACTCAGCCTGGAAATAAGAGGTGATTTTTAAACGTGGGTAATTAAACAGTGGCACAATTAACTTCTCACGAGCAGAGTCAGCCTGCATTAGGGGGTGTCTGGAAGAACGGTGCCTAAAAATGCTGCAGTTCAAACACGAGTCCTGGGGCTGATGCAGCGTTCACCCAGTGTTTGTGTTAAGCCAGACCTTTAATTAGACAATCTGCCCTGTTAGCTGTGAAAACACTCTTCTGGTTTTACCCATTGATCAGGGTTATCCACCGATATTTGAGATGTTCCCTGGCAATCCCAGTGCCGCGTTTGTGGAATATCGATCCCGCGGGTGATTAACAGCCCGCGTGGCCCGGGGGGATGGAGATGGATGGGAGCGTTTGCTCCAAGTGCTCCCTGCCATCAAACATTGCTGTCCTTGGCTGTTCGCAGGGAAAGAACAGCCCTGGTTCCGAGGGAGAGGTTTGGGCTGGCAAAGCAGCGTTTGAACATCTCCATCCCCTCTCTTTTCCTTGGAAAGGCAAAAGCAGAAGCCCCTCGGAGCAGTGTCTGCCCCTCTGGCTGCTGCTGTTGACTTTGACTCCAGAAGTGATGTTGTCACAGGAACCAAAAAGAGACATGTGGGAGCCCTCCCAGTCCAGGCTGTGACAGGATATTTCCCTCGCCTCATCTTGGTCTCTAAAACTCAACACCTTCCTAGCAGAAAAATTCATCGAGCCCATGTTTTCTTACCAAATTCTTGCATAGTGCTGGCACTCCTTGCCCCCTAAATAACCATCATTTCCAGGTGCCCAGGATCTGCTGTCTCTCTACACCAAACAGAAACTCCTCGGGGTCAGCTTCCCTGCTTACACAAACTGGGAGAGCTCTGGTTGCTGCACCACTTTACATCAGCAGGGAATCAAGCTTTCAACATAAACAGGGTTTATTTTCCATTGGAGATGGGCAGGCACTGGTATCTGTTTTTCTTTGCACTTATCTCCATATAGATTCATTTTGTCAATATTAAGGCAATGTTTTTGTTGGTTTGCATGATTATCTGAAGAGACAGAGAGAAAAAATAAATAAAAATAAGGGCAGACAAACAGATTCCAGTCAGTCAGAAATGATCTTGGGTTAAATGACTGTGCTGCCTGGCATCCCAGGGGACAGCAGGAATGAAACTCCAGCAAATCTGAGGGCAACCTGACTTGACAGAGCATAACAAGGCAGGAGATGGCCTGTTGTGTTGGTTTAGCCTGCTGCTTCTCCACTGACACTGCTTTGGATTGGCATTTAGTGGTGGAACAAAGATAATCCAGGGGAATCAGGTGAATTTATGAGCAGAGGGTCAGTGACCCTGGGGGCTGTTCTTGGCAAGTGGGGTTTCTAAAGCTCCTCTGCTCTCATAACCTCTGCTAGTCGTGCTGGTGTCCCAGCTGGGACTGGGCAGAGCAGCTCTGATGTCAGGGCTGAGATTAATGGCCTGCAAATTGCTGAGTAGATAGAAAGAGCTGAAAGGTGGAAGGAGGGAATTTGAAGGCTGAAGGCCCAAGGAGAGCACTCCAGAGAGGAATAAATGCAGCAGGGAAGTGGAACTCTTGCTGGCAGCATCTGCTGTGTGGGTAGGACTCAGGAGGACCCAATTCCCAGATTCTGATTGGACTGTCTGGATTTTGAACACATCATTCTTGTTGAAGGAACAGGCTAAATCTTGCCATTCTTGGTAGCTGTTTGATATCTTATTGAAAGGTTGAAGCAGAACAAAGTAACATATGAAGAAAAAGCTGTGGAGCACAATAAAACACCCTCACAGAGTGCACAGAGCTTTGAGACTTTGCCACCAAGGACTCTAAATTTCCAGCTCAAAAAGAATTTTCCTTCTTATATTTAGTGACACAAATATAGCCAGGTGTGCAGCAACCTGCACACTAAGCCATGGTAAATCAGGAGATTTTGAGGTTTGCAGGATAGGACAAAAAGGCAAAATGGTTAAATTTAGAGGAGCTAAAACCCACCCTGGCCCCATGGTGGTTCCACATAAGTCAGATTTAACCACTGGCCTTAGCTGGGAATGGGAGCACACAGGTGTGTAATCCAGGGAATTATGGATTCAAGCACTCAGGACCTGGCAATACATGGTGATGAAGGCAACACTGCAAAAATAATGTTGTTTCTGTCTCACAGCACTCCATAGATCACTGTGCTTGAGTGCCAATAAATTGGGGCATCTGAACACAGTAAATCATTCCCTATTTACCTGATCCCTTGTTACAGAGCAGGGCTTGGGGCTCACAGTAAATTTTGTCTCACTATTAGGTGTAACAGGCTGGTTTGGGAGCTTTACCAGATGGACTCTTCCCCAGCTCCAAACCAAAAGAACAAATTGGGAGCATCCCTGAGCTGTGGGGTCTCCAATCTGTGCGTTATGCAAGCAGGGAATGGACTCTGCTTCTCATCCCTGCGAGGTTGTTGGACACAGGGATTGTGCCTGCTGCTCTGGTTTGGGGCACAGGGAGCCCCAAAGAGCTGCTCCTGCCCCCACCAAGATCCACAAGAATCTTTGCATCAGCTCCTGAGCATTTTAGGTCAGGCTTTAAGACACCTCATCACTCTGTACTGTAATTCTCACCACCCACGTACCCTTCCTTTCTCACTTGGCAGTGTAGGGAGACAAGGTGGAAGGAAATGTGCTATTTTACCTGTAGATTGGTGATTTAAATTGCCCACTCCCGGCCTGGCACTATAAATCCTCTCCTGCAGCTGGAGAGCCCCGTTTACTACAGTGGGTTTCCATGGCAATGCTGTGCTCTCTCACATTCCACTGCACCGTGCAGGCAGCCCCCCCTTCTCACTTCAGATTCCATTCACACAGTTTCCTATTGATAGGAAAAAAACCCAAATGGGCCATGGATAGCTATTTGCTATCTTAACACACTTTCCCCAATAACTGGATGATGGATCTGTATTTTAGCACATCAAGAGAACACTTGCCCTTTGCCAGACACCACTTGGCAGGCAGCATAAAATCCAGATATTCTGAAGGTCTAGTTCTATCCTGACACACATTACTCCTGTTATTTTAGGACATCAGTAGGAAAACACGAGCTTGATATTCCCTTGTGTTTCTGGCTGCCAGCCAAGCTAAGTCAGTGTCTCTGTTGCAGCAAATCCTTCCCTGAGCTTGGGCAGCCTCGTGGCAGCCTCCCACCTGCAGCCAAGCTGTTCTCAGCACTCACTGCAACTCAGCCACTGAGGGGATGGCACAGCCCATGGGAAAAGGATCTGCTGCTTCCCAGCAGCGTGGGAAGGAATTAGGAATTTTGTCTGCTAGGACTGAAAACAAAAAAGAGGAAATGTTATCAGTGGTACCAGGAAAAAATCAGACTCCTCCCCTGTCTCCGGGTGTTTTACATGAACACTGATATCTCACAACATTACCTGTGGAGGAAGAAATTTGTGTCTTATCTCAGCAACTGTGACATGGCACCATTAATGGTGCAGCCCATTTGTCTCAGTCTTATTATGCAGCTGATTTGAGAGATGATAAGTACTGCTAAGAATGACTTCAAAGCTTAGTGGTCACCTAAGCTCCTTGCAGGTTCAAATCAAATCCCAATTTATTAAGTATCTTTATCTTTGTCCCTTTTAACTTCAGGGAGTGTTTTGTCACAGATTCCTGGGGGTGCAGGACTGGGGTCTTGGCTGTCAGACCAAGAGCAATGCACTTGGTTTTTTTATCAGCTGCCTCTTCCCTCCACATGCTCACTCCAAAATTCATGTCACATCCAGCTTGCAATCGAAGTCTACATTTGGGCTTCGATTGTTTGCTAACTGAGAATTGCTGTGAAGATGGTTTACCATAAAAATTGCTTAGTCAGGCACTGTAAAAAAATCAACAAAGAAATACCATTCTCTTTCTTTTTAGCTGGACGTGTTTCCCAGAAGTGAGGGAACTCATAATACTCCCACAAAGCCAGGCACGGGGAGCAAACCAGCAAGAGAATAAAGGAGTGTGGCTGCCAGAGCTGTGGGTTGTTTGTAAGATTCTTGGAGCATGTCTGGAGGGTGCAAAAATTTCAAAACACCGAGACTTAGGAGGAATTTCTGGTTTTGGTTCACATACATCTGCACTTCCTGAATTTTGCTAGACCTTGTGGGTTAGTGGGTGAAAGATTTCCTAAACAGTGACAGTGCACAGCAGCAGAAACTGAAGCTTCTGGGAGGTGAGTCCATATCAAACAATCCTTCAGAGTCCAAACAGCCTCGTACAGGGTTGAGTAAATACCAAAGCCACTTGCCTTTGCCTTGCAAAACCACCAGAAATCCACACTGGAGCTCTGAGTGCCACACTGTGTCAGAGCTGGGCACTTCTTGCCCCATTCAGCATCTGTGTGCAAGGGGGAAGTGCTGGCTGGGAAAAAGAAGACTCAAACCCAGACCATGTGCTCCTCGTGGGATAACCCCACGTGGGGGGTCAGCAGCACCTCCCTTGGCAGGTTATTAGATGAGAAGTTCTGCAATATCCTTGCCAGAAAAAAGTTAAAATTCCTTTGTAAAATCTGCTCTGAATAGGCCGTAGTTCCTTGTCTAAATTGCTAAAATGAGTGGGTGGTAGTTGGAGTATCTCAGTTGGGGAAATTCAGTGTTTTGGGGGCTGGTGCCTCAAAATACCTTTAGGAGTTAAAACCCAGGGCCTCTTCCTGCCTTGATTCCGTGAGACAGGAGCTGTGGAGTCAGCAGGACAGAGCTGTACAAGACTGGCTCATGTTGCTCCTGCAGATCTAAAATACAAGCCCTAGTGGATTTGCTCCTCTTTGCCTCAGCTCACCCTCAGCTCCCTCACTTGGGAGTTTCACACTCTGCAGAAGTGGGATTTGGCCCAGTGATAGGTTTCACTTCATCTCTCAGCAGATTTGTGGTCTAACACTCCAAGATGTGCAGCATAACACAGTGGCAATCTGTCACTCTCCTGGCTCTTGTCAGCTCCAACAGCTTGAGAAAATACAGAGCCAAAATAGGCACCAGTCCGACCTGAGGGACCCAGAATCACTGCCTGCAGAGAGCTCTGCCTGTCACAGCACAGACATTCCTGCTCCACTTGGCTCTCCCACCATCCCAGCAGGCTGGGACCAGCCCTGGGCTTTCCTGGCAGCTCTCACAGCTCCCCATCTTCCCAAATCTTCCCTGAGCGTTGTCCTCCCACTGCTGAGGCTGCACATTGTGTTCTCTCCCCTCTTGGAGGTTCCACCCCTGAGCCCTGGGACTGCAATTAGGGCTCTTATCACTCGTGCACCCGGAATAGCTGTGGCTCCCTCTCGGGCAGGCTCTGCATTCCCACACTGAAACCTCTAATCAGGCCAGAACGTTGGCTTGGAACTGCTTGAAAAGGGAACTTTGCCACTCCAGTCTGGAATTCCTTGTTTGGTTAGGCTTGAAAAGCTGAAATTCTGGGGATGTCTGAGCACAGGCTCTGAGCAGGGACGTTTATTAGATTAGGCTGAGTCTGTTTCTTCAGGAGGAATTCTCAGAGACCACAGGGATCCGTGGGCATGGAAGGAGGTGGTGCCAGTGTCTCACCTCACCCTCTGAGGCCTTTCCAGGAATAACCAACACTCACAATCCTGACATTGCTGCTAAAAGCAAATCTTGTAGACTTATACAGACTTACAAATAATGAACAAATAATTGAAGATATAAACCAGAAAAAGGAGTCAGATTCAATATAAATCAAAATGCTGATGGAACAGCACACAGCTGGCTCTGCCCTGCAGTGGGGTGGGAGAAGAGGATACAGAGCCTTTTCTTGGGGTACTTACTGAAATTCAACCCACAGCAGCAGTAAGTGGGGTAAGAAGAAATGTGTTTTATGGCTTTGCAGAGGTAATTTTGAGGGGTTGTAAGAAATGCACTGTCAGCCCTCAGCCCAGGACATCACAGCTCACTGAAGTCCAACAGATGCCCCATAAAAAGAATGAAAACGAAAAGGAAAGTGAATTGTTTGTGTTGTGAGAGTTTTGCTGCTGCTCCCCAGTCCAGGCTGTCTTTGTCCGAGGTGGCACCTGCCCCTCCCCTGGGTTGTCCCGGCAGAACTGGGGCCGGGAGGCGCCGAGTGCTGCAGCTCCAGTGTGCAGGCTGCGTTTGCCCTCTGCTGTTGGTTTATCAGACTGTTCCCTCCGGATAACCCAAAACCTGGAGAACCTCAATGGTTACAGCCCAGATTTCAAATGCTTATATTTAAAAATTTGTGATGCTTAAAATAAGTGATACCCACAGAGGGGGAAAAGCTTCACCTGAGACTTTTGTATACATATATTTTATATTATCAAGTTTTTGCTTATAATCATAAAGACCAGAAACTTTAAAAAAAATTTCCCCTAAATAGAACCCAAAAATGAAGCCACTTGCTCTCTTGAAAGCAGGGGTTCTCAGAACAACAGCTGGGACATCCTCTGGGTTCTCCCTGTCTTATCATCCTCTTAGTAGGGAACATGGTGAAGTTGTGAGCACAGCAGCTGCTATCATAACTGACATTCCTTGGAGAAATGCAGAATATTATCCAAATCCACGGGGTGTTGCTTGCACAGCAAAGCCTGACAGCAGCATCCCACTGCTGAAGTTGCTCTTGGCTGGGGTCACCTCCAGCTTAAGCTGTTTTTCAAAACATCAGTAAAAATCTTAGGCACACAGACATGCAAAGAGTAAATAAAGGAGAGAGGTGATTTCACCTCTTATCTTCCCAGTCAATTGCATTCTTTCCAACTGTAGGAAATAGCACATGGAACATGCTCAGACAAGCCACTATTTACACAGTAACTAGGAGCTGCAAAACTAATCAGAGAAGCAGCGGATGCCAGCAAAAAGCGTCTCCAGAAAAAACCCAAAACATATGTCTCCCTTCAAAAGAAAAATCTGCTTTTTCACAGCTACAAAGGATTGAAAACAAATTTTGTCATCAAACGTGGAGCTGTGCCAAATCACAGGCAGCCAGAAGAAAGCTTTGGCACGAAAAGAGCTTTGGTGAGTTCTGAGTTCCTGGGAAACTGCTGGGATGGGACTGCTTTGGTGCTGGAGGGAAGGGAAGGTGACAGGAGACAGGGAAAACTCTCTTTATTGAAAGAAGTGTGTATTTTCATCAGCTTTCTGCGTGTTCCCAGCAAAATATCACAAAGCACAGGAAGTCATACCTTGCTGGGGAGAGCTCAGGCAAAAGCTGCAGCATCAACACCCACCAGCTACAGCACAGAAAAGCTCCCTGTGCTTCTCCTCTGAGGGTTCCTTCCCTAGAGATAAACTGATGTAAATGCAACATTTTGTTTGCTAACTTTGGCAGGAAATACATGATGTGTTTAAAATCGTTTCTAAAAGATGAAGTGGGAGAAGGAAACAGCAGGAAATTTAACCCAATTCCAGAAGGTTCTTACAAATTAATGACAAGAACAGACTTCACTTGTTATTTTTGCATCTGTTAAATATTTGTTTCTGAGGTGGTTTCTTGGCTGGGAGCAGTTTCAACTGCCATCCTTTAATATTTATTTAATATTTATGGGCCAGGATTTTTGGGGAGTAGTCCCCAGTCAAAGTTGCTCTTTGAAAATTTAATGGTTAAGGAATATTTTTGACATTTTGACATTGACATAGCTTTGATTTGCTGTAGATGGTGAGAGGAAGAAAGATGAAACAGCTTTGAGTGAGAAAAAGAGCAATGAGATTTCTCTAGCTCAAAGGTAAATAATAATCTGAGTGTACAGCACTTGGGGGGTGAGCTGGTAAAGGCACACATAAAGGGATTTAAAATTTGGGATGCAGGACTTCAGAAAAAGTTTAGCACCTTACTGTTTATTAAGGGGGAAAAAAGGAACAAAAGAGTGACCAAACAATTTCTCCTCCAGCTGTGACCAACAAGGCAGTGGAGGAAGGCAGTGCCTGGTATCAGTTCTCTGCCCATGCTCATAATTTCTCATATCAGATCACAATTTGCACTGTACTTCCCTAACATTATCTTCATTTGCCAGGCTGCTGGTGGCTGACAAAGTGCTGATTCTGTGGAGATGCTGAGGTCATGAACAACTCAGCAGTCACTCATGTCAGTGTATTGACCAATTTAATAATTTTTAACCCTATATACTGACCCTTGTTTCTCTTTTTCCAAAGAGAGAGAAGCTCTGCTGTTCTCTCCCCTGCTCACTCACAGACCTGTTTGCCTGGGAGCCCTGCTGTGATCTCTGCTCCATCCCAAATGTCCCTCCTGTCCCCCAGGGCAGCCTCAGGATGCTGCAGCCCTGCCAGGAATTGGGCTGTGCATGGAGAAGGCTCAGCTGGGACATGGGTGCCTGCAAAGAGCCTGAACAGCCCAAGAAGGGACAATTTCAGGGAGCTGGGAGGTTCAAGAGCATTCCCAGCACAGAAGGAAAAATCTCCCTGCTGCCTGCATGGCCCACCTCGCTGCCCTGCAGGGAGCAGCTCCTTCTCTGTCCCTGTGCCCACGGCTCTCCTGCTTCCCACATCCCACCTGGCAGCAGCCAGCAAGGCCAGACAGCAGAGACTGGAAGAGCTCTGGGGAAAATCACCCCAAAATAAGTTAGAGCAACTCAAGAAGAGGATCCAGGAGCAGAAGAGAAAGCAGCAGCAAGCAGCACTCTGGGAGCAGGAGCGCCTGATTTTTGCTAAAGACCCCCTGCCAAAGAGAGCCCTGAAAAGAAAGGTTTGCAGAGTGGCCTCTGCTCCTCCTGCTCCAGCTCACAGAGGTCAGTGGTAGTCAGGAATCTCTGGAGAAAGGCTGGAATTGGGTATTCCCTAGCAGTGCTTTGGCCCAGCTGAATAACTTGGGACAGATTCCACCCTGTGGTATCTGGGGGACATCACCCATGTTCTTGTGATAAATCCATTTATTTCTGCAGGTCCAAACCTCCCTGTGCTGTACATCCCACCCTGCTCACTGAGTCCACTGGATTTACTCCCCAGCACACTCAAATTCATAAATTTCCTCAACATAGTAAAGACTTTGCTGCAAATCTCCCCTTTCCTCCCACATCCTTCCTTTTGCCACATATAAAACATGGAATAGGAGGCAGTACAGCAGTGAGGAGAGGCACCACAGGTATTTAAAGCAGGAATTGTGTAGTTCAGAGGCATTACAGGGGATTTAACAGTTCATTCACTGGAACTAGTGTGGATCTGAAAGCAAATATTATTAGACCTTCTTATCCTGCTTTGCTGCTAAATTTGGGGCTGAAGAACCATCCATCTACAGCTGTCACTTCAGTTTAGTGTGGTTTGAGATCTGGGATTGCTGCAGCAAGGCGTGGGGCCGGGACTGCCCGAGGCCAGCCCAGCCCAGGGGGATTACTGAGGGAACACTGCATGAGAGGAGCCCAGCTGAAAAGCTGCACGTAGTAAATCCCATTGCTGTAATAGCATTAGTGTTAATTCACTGGGCACTGGCATCCCTGGCACACCCTGCCAGCTTCCAGGGGCGTTTCCCTTGGATTTGCTCCCTGCCACATTTGGGAGGGATGTTGTGGTGCTGCCCCCAGCTCTGTGGCAGCCACGTGTCCCTTCCCAGCTGCATCAGGCAGCTCTTTCTGTCACCAGTGCCTGATGTTACCCCTCCTAAAGCCAGCAGCCAGAGCCACAGTCCAGGCTGAGCCAGGACATTCCCAAGGGAAGGCTAGTTCAGTTTGTTTCTAACCCAGACCATTTTATCTAACTGAGAGAGGGGACTGCCAGACAAACTGTTCCACTTGTGAGAAACACACAGACTCTGAGGCTGGGGATTCACAGCTCCACACACTCAGTTCAGCTGCATCTTGTTCACTTTGTCTGCCTGTCCCCTACTACTGAAAGAATTGTGTCACAGCTACTTTGCCAAGTGTTCCTTCTGCAGACACCCTGGGAGCCCAGTGCTGCTCTCCACACCTGCAGGAGCTCAGCCCAGCATCTGCACAGCTCCTTGTAGCCTAATGGCTCTCAAACATTTGTTTTTCTGGGTTTTAGTGCTCTGTTCCCTCCTTGCCTGATGAAGAGCATAGAATACCAGGCAGAGAAGGATTTACCATCCCTGGACAAGGAAGGGTTTATAAAAAAGCCCCAGAGATCCCAGGTTAGCAATGAGGTATCAGAGTTGGGAACTTCCCCAAGTATTCAGTGCTTGCTCTGCATGGAAAGGTTGGCCTGGATCTCCAGAGACACCAAGGGGAGGTGTCCCACTGCACCCACAGGATGCAGCAGTCAGGGCAGGGCTGTTTCTTGTGTTGTGTGGATGGACAGGGTCATGGATAGAGCCTCAGGGATGGATCCAGGCCACTGCTTCCTTTGCTGGGACATCTGCACAACAAAAATTAAATAAAGAAGGAGTCCTGCATGTTTGTGACCAGTTTCAATGAAAAGACTCCTGTTCTTGCATTCCGAGGGAATGGGGCTGGAATTGAAATGTTGGGTTCAGCAAGTTTGATTTTAGCTACACTAATTCTTTTCTGTGTTTTATTTTCACCTCCTGATTAAGACCAAGGAGAGAGAAGCTCAGCATGGAGAATTCAAACAGAACACCAGAGGCAGCTTTCATCCAAGCCCTGTGTTGTGGAGAGAGCAGTGGCAGGGAAAGGTAAGGCTGAAAACCATGAGAAATTACAAGCACTGATGAAGAGAACTGCCTGCAGCAGTTGAATTCCAGACCTGCCAGGATTGAAATTCATCAGAAATGAAAAATAAGTTGTACGTCCTCAGTGGGAAGAGCTGTCTGTCACCTCTTCAGTTCTGTTTCCCTAATGAATTAAGGGTGCCACCAAAGGCAGGGATTTCCTGGCCTGCCAAGCAGGGACTGAAAAGTCACATGAATTATCCAAGTCTCAATTGCTGGTTCTCAGTTTTATTTGACAGATATTTCTAAGGGCAGGTTGGAATTCCTGGTGTCATTTTACCCATTTAATGCTATAGCTTTGCATAGAAATGGTTGCATTCAAATGTTGCGGGGAAGAAGTGGAAGTGCTGTGGGTTGTACTTTACACCAGCCAAGTTCCCAAGTCACTTGTGTGAAGCAAAATAAAAAAATTCAAACTCTCTAATCCAGATAGAATTATCAGGATAGTGTGCTGTATTCCCTAAGTATGATTTAAAATGCATGAAATATGTAATAATTTCCTTCTCCCTCCTTTTTTTTTTTTTTTGGTTTTTTTTTTGTTTGTTCTGTTTTGTTTTTGTTTTAATGGATTGTTTGAAAAATGGCTTGCTCTTCCTCTGAGAGTGGGTCATAATAAGACCGTGCCACGTGAAGCATTCATCATTGTAACTGCCAGTGTCATGGTGTCTTTATTGGCTATTAGTTTCTGTCACTGAAAGAGCCAAGGCAGGGCTACAAAGAGATGAATGAGGGGCAGGGGTCAGAGCCAGAGTACTCAGGAATTTGATGAATTATAAATTTGCTGTAGTTAACAAAAAATTAAGTCACCACAGCTATAAAATATTCATCTGTTCGTAGGTAGGGAAAAAACCCAGGAGAATATTTAAATCAAAAGAGTTTCTTCTATCAACTGTTCTCATCAGGAATGCAGGCTGCTCATGAACTTCAGCATCATAGTTGCTGTAGTTAATGAACACAATACAGATAAAAAGAAGATTTAATTGAAATAAACAACATGGTGAGGCAAAGATTGTTAGATCCACAAATTAATTTGTCTGGTGCATTCAGAGAGGCTAAGACAGGGTATAAAATAAATGCATTTTTTAGTACTGCTAAACACAAAACAAAGTGACACAGCAAGGTGTTTCCTTAAAGACATGGATGGATCCCAGCCCTCCTGAGCCCAGCAGATTCTGACAATTCCCTCTGTGTTCCTGCTGTGAACACCAGGCACAGATCTGGTGATAATTCCTTCCAAAGGAAGTCCATGGGATTGTAGGAAGTGACTTCAGCCCCGCAGGGAGTGCAGCTTTCCCTTGTCTGAAAAGCATCACTCTCCCTGTGACACGACTCACAGGAGCCTGCAGAGCATCTCAGAGGCTGCTGCAAGTGAAGAATAGAAGCTGCTGGCTGTGACCCCTCCAGTGGCCCTGGTACACAGGAGATGTTGCCTTACCCTGTTCCCAAAGCACAGGGGGATCTCAGGACAGCCCCACTGAGCAGTGAGTCCGTGGAAAGTCCTTTGTGTCCAGCAGCTTCCCTGACCCTGAGGTGCTGTACCATTGACTGAGCACTGAACCACAAGAGCTGAGGCTGATTTCAGAGTAAAATCTTTCCTGTTAAAAAAAACCTTGAGCATTTTAATGTGGGGAGATTTGGGGAGGTAAAATTTCCATGCAAAATCCAACTTAGAACCTGTTCAGCCACCTTGTGCTGGAGAAGTGTTTGCAATAAATACATAATTGTGCCAGTATTGGCATGCTGTGAATGCAATCTGAAATTATGAAGTAAAACAGTGATAAATGTTGTCTATTATGTGACACCACCTATTAAGCAAGAGTAATTTGTTTGTGCTGCATTCTGTACAGTTTATTTCTGCATTAGACATTGTCCCTCGTGCTGTATCCTCCATTGATTCTTTCACACCACATCCTGCTGATTCTCACCAGTTTAAAAATAAATTAGTTTCCTCTGGTGAGTTTGAAGTAAGCACTTCAAAGGAAGGAAAATAATAATTTTGTTATCTCCTTCCCTTCAGTTCTCAAATGTGCTGGTACCCAGGAAGTTCTGACCTTTTCTCAGTGTTTTTGAGGCCTCTGGGAGTCAGTGATTTCTGAGTAAAACTTGTAAGAACTGTGTGAACATACTACAAGTGTTAAATTATATATTTGCTGATAGTAAAGCCTTAGGAAAGCACTGAACCTTCACATTTTACACTACTGAACTCATCTGATTCATGACCCTGGCAGCCTTCAAAGTCTGAGTGCTTTAAAAACTTTTTGTTATCAAAGTAGCACCAATTTTTTTATTTTAAACCTGCTCTGACTGAAACTTTTTAGATCTCCCCACACCTTGAGTGTGATTCCTGGAAATCACCATTAAATAGATTTGAATAAGAGAGTTAAAATATTCTTTCCAAGAACATGTGGGGCTTTAATAATGAAATACAAACTCTCTGTTTCAGGTGTGAATCTGCCTGGTGTTTCTGCATGGAGAGAAGGTCAGAAGTTGGCTAGAAGGCTGCTGGGTCCATCCCCTCCACTTCCACATTTGAGGAGCAGAACTGGAGAGCAGAGCACAGCAAAGACCTTTGGTACAGCTGTCCTTCTACAGCACTGGCTGTTTTAGCACAGCTAAAAGTTAAAAAAAAAAAAAGGCTTATTAAACCTAATTTAAACAAAAGCTTTCCAGGCCCTTCTGAGCACCTTTCTTTAATGGCCCTTGCAATAACAATTGGCCACTGCAACTTCAAATTCCACCTTTACAGGTTTATCTTCTCCCTTGAATATCACAGATTTTACAACAGAAAATGCAAATAGTCCTCAGAGCTGTGGTAGGAAGCAGGCTGGGAGATGCACACTATAGATACAGAAATTGTTACTCCCTGAAATAATTACATCACTGTTGTTTCCAAATCTTTCCCACAGAACCTTTGGAAGGAGGTCAAGGATTTGGGGCAATGCCGGTGATGGAAAACAGCCCCAGAGTGGAGGTAAATGAACGTGTGGGGAGGAGCCCTGGAGCCCAAAGTGCTGTGGTCACTCCCAGCAAGGCTGAAAGGGGCAGCAATGCACCCACAGAGGGTACAAACCAAGCACTCAGGAACCTTCTCTTGCAAAGGCAGTCCTGTGAGGAACACAGACTCATCAGGGTCTCCAGAGAGGCTGTGAAACACCAACCCCAAGGGATCCATTCTCCTTCCCCTGCACTTTCATTAATGAAAGATGGAGCCAAGCCCAGCACCTCAGGAAGCTGCAGCAGAGGGAAAAGTGCATTTCCTCAGAGACAGAAAGGGCCTGAGAAAGAAAAGCTTAAGCAACCTTCAAAGAGGAGGGCAAATCTTAAAAAACCTCACCCCTACAGCCCTGAAAGCATTCGGGAATTTATGTATCGAAAAAAGGCAGAAAGAAAGAGAAAACTCCTCAAAGAGAAAAAGTCTTTGGCACAGGCTGTGGAGATGAAGAAGAAGAGGTTGCAAGAACTGTACAGGAAACAAAAAGAAGCTATTGGGAAGAAATCTTGTGCTGATGAGATGCACAAACGCCTTGGGAAAATGGGTTCTGCCAAAGGAAATCCTCAGAGTGAATTGGAGCAAGTAAGTCCTAAGGAGTGGCAAACTGAAACCCCTCCAATCTTGATCAGTGCAGCACTGTGTAGGACATGAAACACTTCATACAAATCTTTGAGAGAGAGAAAAAGTTTTGTCTAGAAAAGCAGAGCAATTAGCTTATAATTATGGCATGAACCGCTGGGCTCTTTGGTAGGGCTAGAACCCTCAAGTTCAGGCCAAAAACCTGGAAATCATCACTGCCTGAGCTGCATTCCATGAGCGAATTATTAGGTGGAATAAAAGCCAAACATTACCCTTCTGTTGCAACTGTTGAGTGCTTACACTGCTGGGCTCTTCTCTTTCAGAGGCAAACCAGTGGGGGAGTACTGGAAAGGAGTTTCATGGCCTGGGTGGATGAAACATCCTCTCCTCTATCACCAGAACATCACACAGGCAGGTACTCAGACATAAAAGGCATCCTACAAAGCCATTTTCTCAGCTCACACTGCAGACATCTCTCTTGTTGTTTTTTTAACAGGAATCAACTCCTGGAAACAGCTCAATCACCTAAAAAAGGAGAAGCATCAGGTCCTCCAGCACCACTGGAATCTGAACACTGGTTTCTCAGTCCTTTGAAATGTGAAGACTTGAGGGACTGCTCTCCCCCAGCTCTGCATTCATGTCCTGTGAGCTTTTCTGTTCCTCAGAAAGATGCAAAACCTTCCTCCAAGGACTCATCTTTTGGGCTTTCTCCACACAGAAGCAAACAGGATCGAGTGAGAGCCATTCACAGTCTGTCCAGGGAACTTGCAGAAAGGATTGACGTGGCAAGGAAGAGGCTGAGTGCAGCCAGCTGGGCTAAAGCCTCTGCTGACAAACAGACAACAGAGACAGCTCTGGGTCTGTACAGTGATCCTCCTTGTGCCCCAGAACCTGAGACTTCCAGGGATAGGCAAGAGAGGACAATGACTGCACAAATGCCTCGGGACACCACGGATCCTGAAGTGCTTGGTGTGCCATCCCATAGGGAATGCCATGGGCTGGGCAGGATTGGCCTGCTGGGCAGCACTGAGGGGGCAGCAGCCCTGGGCACACAGAGGGAAATGCCATCTCCTCTGCCTGGTGGGAATGCTGAGAGGGAACAATTGCTCTGGATCGCTCATAGTGCAGGACAGAGTCACCTCAGCTCTGCAGGAGAGCTGAGCAACACCTTGCAAGGTAAATCCTTTCCACATGACACAACAGGGATGCTCAGGTGCCACTGCCCAGGTCTTTCAAAGCTACAAGCAGGGGTTAAGCTTCATCTCCCCTTGGCTATTTATTAGAAATGTTGTGCCTTGGAAAATCCCTGAGCAGTGGCTCTCCTAGGTTTTACTTTCCTCCCTTCTCCTTACACCTCTGAAACTACATCTCATAATTTTATCTGTGGCTTTGCCACCAATTTTGGACATGTCACTTTCTGGTGCCTAGGCTTTCCCAGAAGTAAGAGAATTATAAACCTAAGCCCATGTAGTTAAAAAACCTGTGGATAAGAAGAGATGTATTGAAATGAAGTGCTCACACATAAGTAGGCAGTGAATAGATGCCAAAGCTTGGGCCATTTCATTTCTATGAAGAGCATATTTATTAAATGTCTTAATTTGTCTTTTTAAAAGGTTTCCCTGTGAATAAGGGCTCCAAGGTGGACATAAGTCTATGGCATGAAAAGCCAATAACCAGCCCAGCCTCTCCAGCTCACAGATTCCTCACTAGAAGGTAAACAAAGCCGCATATTTTATTCTCTGCTTAATGTGCCTTGCATGTATCTAAAATAAGGAGCATCAATTCAGCATGGAGCCAGACTCAGGACAGTGGGTCTTCTAGACTTCACTTTCCTCTCATTGCATCTGTCAAATGACATTTCCTAATTTTATCTGTGGCTTCACCACTGATTTTGGACACATCACTTCCCCTTCTGCTGCCTAGGCTTTCCCAGAAGTAAGAAAGGAAATATAAACCCGACTGTATGTAGTTGGAAGTCTGGGGATAACAAAGCTGGATGTATTATCCTCTGCAGAATGGGACACACAGACTTAAAATAAATAGCAGGGATGGTGAGTTCCCGGGGCTGGTGGATTCCTGGGATCAGCAGATTCCTGGGAGCGGTCAGTGGATCCCGGGTTCAGTGGGTTCCTTGGGAGTAGTGAATCCCAGAGAGCAGTGGGTCCCTCGGGAGCAGTGGATCCACGGGAGAGGTTGATGGATCCCTGGGTCCGATGGGTTCCTGGAAGTGGTGGATCCCTGGGCTTGCTGGATCTCCCAGGAGTGCTGGATCCCTGGCTCTGGTCGGTGGACCCTGGCTCCAGTGGGTCCCAGCTCTGGTCAGTGGATCCTGTCTCCAGTCAGTGGATCCTGGGTCCAATCGGTGGATCCTGGCTCCAGTCGGTGGATCCCGGGCGGCTCCGGTGGATCCCGGGTGGCTCCGATCGGTGGATCCCGGGTGGCTCCGGTGGATCCCGGGTGGCTCCGGTCGGTGGATCCCGGGTGGCTCCGGTGGATCCCGGGCCCGGTGGATCCCGGCCGCGCTGCCATGACGCTCTCCCGCCACCGGAGGGCGCCGCAGCCGCGGGCGCGGAGCAGGACGGAGCGAGCCCCTGGGTAAAGCTGCCCGGCCTCCTTTCGGGCGGAGATTAATTTAAAAAATTAATTTCTAGTGATTGTGTTCACTCGCTTTGCTGCAAAAGTGGGTGAAAGATTCCCACCAGTGCAGCTCTGTAGGTTGTGTGTGTGAGGAGCAGCACCTGCTCACACACAGCACCTTTCCTCGCACAGAACTCGTGTGATTATTGTGGAAAATTGGTTTGGTAGCAGGAAGTGTAGAAAAAAGGATTACATTAATGTAGGTTGTTGTCAGCCTACGTTAATTAAATATTTAATGTAGACAGCAATCTTTGAATTTGGCCTGTCTTAGAGAGCAAACTGCCCCATTGGGTCCTCTCTGGTGACAGGGGACACCATGGAGGGACAGTCATTAACTGCAGGTCAGAGCGTGTCCCTGCCTGGCCACAGAGAGGGACAAAGCCAGAGTTGCCACAGAGGCCACACGACTCTGCAGGGAAGAGAATAAATCCCCTGAGCCCTGGAAGATTAAATATGACCTGGACATGCATAACCAAAGAAAGGACATATGTGCAGCAAACTGGCCACCGCGTCCCCAGTGTCCCATTCAGAGACAAGGACAAGGAGTTGGTGCTGTGGGATCCTGCCCAGGCAGGAATGGCCTGGATCTGCTCCACGGGCACTCTGATGGTGCCTGGGAACGAGCTGGCTGGGCCAAACTACCTGCAGCTAAAGTTCTTTAGTGGGAAAAATAGTGTTTTTTCTCTTTTTAATTGAAGGTAGGATATTAGGCCCAGCATTCTTTTCAAGAATATTGTTCACAGCTTTACAGTGCAAAGTAACCAGGAGGAAAATGAAAACTGGGGCGATAAGTCCAGACAGATGAGTTTACCAAAGTTATGAGGAGTAATTACTGGAATTACCAAGAGTTAAACCCCTGTTCTTTGTGCACAACCACTACACTCACAAAGGTTGGGCTGATCTCTGCTCCGAGAGATCTGTTGCAAGGATTATGGAGCTGTTCTGTCACAGAGGGTGGCAAATGTATAAAACATGAGCAGTGGGCACTCCAAGTGTGCAGTGGAGAGTCAGAGCTGTGTCTGCACTGCACCTTGGGGAGCACAGCCCAGCAGCTGTGGGCTCCATCACTCTTGTGCTGACAGCACCCAGACTCACAGCAATGGTGGTAGGTGCAGGATCCCCTGGGTCCAACGGGAACAGCCCCCAGCTGTAAGGGACAAGCATCAAACCAAGGAGAAATAAGACAGATTGCAGTGATCTGCTGAACAATGCAATTACTGAGAAAGCAAAGCAGCCAGAGTCAAAAAGTCCTCAGAGCATCACCGAAAAAAACGCCAATAAAACCTCTCAGACAATAAATCACAACCCTCTTGCAAGTGATGCTTCAAAAGATGAGGAGAGCTACTTGCAGATAAAATATCGCTGTATTTAGAGATTAGAAGTGGAAAGTGTGGCTGTATTGTGAATGATTCCAGACTCATCTCCTGGACTGAGGGCTCCCTGTATTGCAGCAGCAGTGACAGTGAGGGGACAATCTAAGGGAAAGAGCACCCCATGCCTAGCCCTTCCATAGCTACTGGTAAAGTACATCATCAGCACAAAGGCTCAGAGTAGAAGCCAGTCTTTTTTCCTCAGCTTTTATTTGTATATAACCTAAAGTCTGATTTAGCACCTCTCCTGAAGTCTGCACACTCAGAGGAAACAAAAGTGGATGAGTTCTTTGGCACACAGAGTGAGGCTCCCATGATTAAATTATTCCTAAAGTTGATCTGGTATCAACTGATTCACTACAGATCAAATCAGACAGAAAGCCACCAGATAAAGGAGCTCTAAGGAGGTGACTGAGGAACTTTGCAGGGCCATAATTTCTCCTTCTCCAGGAACATTTGCACTTTGAGTGCATGAACTCTCTGTGGGGAGTGTCAGCAGGCAGTGAAGGGAGCCTGTCTCTTAACTTGCACACAAACTTCACAGGCTGTGCTAATAGGAGGGGTCCATGCTGTGTTCTTGGCCTTGTAAACCTGTTTCTACAGAGCTCTCATTGATGTAGCTAGAGCTGGGGTAGAAAATGTGCTGGTAAAAGCAGCTGAGTCGGATCTGTGCTCAGACTTCCACTGCTAAGGAGCTAGGAGTCCACATTTGGATACAACAGCCCAAGCTCTGGCTCTCCAATAGCTCATCTGAACAAAGCCACCTGTTAAAACTGACTGTGTGCTGGCCTCATTCACAAATACAAAGCATCCAGCACTCCAAACCCAGCGCTCTTGAGCATGACCTTCTCCATAGCCAGTTTCAACAGCACAGTTTGCTGTTTACATGTTTAATTATAGCTGAAAACAGCAGCTCGTGTTCATGCAGAAATCCTGCAGGTGCCTGTTTCCATAAGCAATGTTCCCATTTCATGCCCGGCTGCTCCCCCGTCCGCAGGGGCGGCGGGCGGAGGTTTGGAGGTTTGTTGCTGATGCAAATGACTCACTGATGGGAATTCTCCAAACTGCCAGAAAATGTGTGGGCAATTCCATCTTATTTTGTTTCAGTTGCCTCTATAAGTGGTTACACTCTCGAGAGTCAAAAACATCATCAGGTTTTTGCTGTAAGTTCAGATTTGAAAGTGCTCTGGGTGGCTCCAGGGACTGGGACAGAGGGTGGTGGCTGGAGAGTCACCTGTTGGATCTGCCTCCTCCCGTGGACTCAGCAATGCTTTCTCTTCAGTGCAAACCCAAAGAGCCTCATCTGGGAGTTTTGGTGGTTTATGCAGAGCTGGCTGTGTCTGGAGGGCAGGTGTTGCTGACCCCTCCTGTGGAAACCCAGTGTTTTCTGTAGAATCTGCATTAATTTCTACTGATGCCCTTCCCAGGACACAAACCTTGGCATCAGTCTCCCCAAGCAGAGAAGGCATTTCCCAAAAGCCAAAGAGAACAGTGCCTAAAAAACCATCACAACACAATTGCAGAGACAAAACTCAGCACAGTTAACCAATGAATATTAGAACTATTTTGTAAGAAATCTCTGTTTCCTCTGTTCTTTCTCTCTCATGCACCTTTGCTCCCACTTTCTGAAGACTACATCCAAGACGCGTTAGTGGAAGCTGTTCTAATCGTTTTAGCAGTTTCTGGGTCATGAAAAACAAAGAAAAGCTTATTAACGAGAAAAATGAAACAAGATTTCCCTAAGCTGATTGCTGATAAAAAAAATTCCACGTTCATTTTTCTGTATAAAAAAGAAAACATCTGTCACCATTTCAGTGTCTCAGTGTCCCTGCGTGTGGTTCAGCTGAGGCTTGATCAATAAATGCCCATTTTCACACCTTCTTTCTTAATCTTTTTAGTTAAGCTCAGATAGTTGCAGACCAAAACAAAGTAAAATCAGCTAGCTGAGGTCTTCATCTGAGGGACTTGGTGCTGACAATGTTTTGAAATATTAAAGTATATGTATCACTCCCAGATCTTAGTTGGGCCACAGCCATGCTCAGCACAAGTCCCAGAAACACTAGAACAGAGTTCAGGACTTTGTGTTTCTAAACAGATTTCTTTGCCAAGGTTCAGTGCTGGATTGTGCAACCAAGTCCCAACAATGGCACGGATTGTACAATGCAGCCCCCATAAATTAAGCTTCCGCATTGCAAGGTTGTTGTTTGTGTTTGCCACCAGGTTGAAAAATACCCAGCAGTAATCAGAGTAGGTAAAAATGAGTGTTGTTAGCTTTCCTGACAGCATCAAGGTACAAGACAGAAGATTTTGTTCATTGCCAGGTATGACTTCTCAGGGAGCCTTTTGTTTCCATTTGACAAAATGTAATAGTTCTGTTTAAATGAAATAATCTTTTTTTTTAAGGTTCAAAAGATTGCTTTATACACATCTCAAAACCTTAGTAATTGTTGTTGTTACCTTGACACAGCCCGCAGGGAGAGCTCACAGCACGGAGGGATCAATGTGGATGTGAGACTGCTTTGAAAGTTCAGAACCAAGAGGAAATGGCCAGCCTATCTCCTGGAGAGAGCCTGAGGATCTGGGACAGCCTGAGGATCTGGGACAGCCTGAGCTTCCAGCCCTCTGCCACTCTGAGCACTGGCAGCTTTCAGCAGGATTTGGGTAAGGTGACATCTCCCAGAGGGTCACTCGGTGCCCTCCCAAAATATTTCTTGTGCTGTGGCAATAGAATGAACAGTCCCTCATTGCAACAGAATTCTTAATGATGGTTCTGGCTAGGGCTGAAAAATCTTCTGGGGTGAGGGGGAATTTCAAATAGATAGTTCTCTTCCAGAATTCAAAGGTGAAAAAGGAGTGCTTGAAAAGTTGTGCTCTCAACATTCATGCACAATCTAAGAGATTATATGGAGTTATTATTAAAATTGCATAAAATGCAGAAGCTCTTTGCCTTTTCCATGCTGTGCTGTCACAGGTGTGAATTCAGCTCACTGTGACAGTTACAGGTGGAGCAAACCCCATTTAGCTCAGAGACATTTCCAGCACCTCACAGCTTCATCTGAAGGTCTCTGGGAGCCTTACAATTAACTCTTCATAATTACCCCATCCCAGCAGTGTGGGATATTGTCCTGCTTGGACAGCAACAGACATCAAGGCACACCACATGGGCAGGGTGCAGGGAGAATGGAGGGATGTGCTGCAGGGTGCTCGGGGCTGGCCAGCGGTGCAGGGCATGGCCATGTCTGCCAGGGGCAGAGGTTTGCACGGAAACAAGAGAAAGTTTGTGGCTGAAAGGGTTAAAAGCCGACCAGTAGCGTGCAGACCTCTCTGTCTGAAGAGATCTCTGCCTGCTCCCACCAAACAGGAGCAGATGGTGCATTGTTTTAAGGGCTTTTCCGAGACAAAAGAACAAGATCAGATAACCTTTCCTCAAAGAGGGTACTTACAAAAAGCCTTTGCTCTTATTAAGGATTCTTCATTGTTTTCCTCACAACATTTTATACATCATATTGGATTTTGGGGTGGTGGAGAAGCCAGCATTGTTTACTGTGCTTCTCCCTCCCCCCCCAGGGACCAGGAGGGCATCTTAGACGATATGGCAGCAAGGCCGTTGTCTGAAGTGTTTTATCCTAAGCAAAAGACAACCTATTTATTTACTATTAATAACTGAGGGCCCTAATTCTGCAAGGCCCAGCCACCCACTATTCACCACAGGAATAGGAGCTGCTGCCTCGTGTCTGTGCCAGGAGAAACCTCTCCCTTCCCCGAGCATTTGCAGGAGCTGCCAGGCCAAGGCTGCCCTGGGAAGCAGCGCTCCCACCGTGGCCACGCTGCTGCACAGGAGGCACAGAACTGTCGTGCTCAGCACAAAGTGGGTTTGAAATATGGGTCACAAGTGGCTCTGTCACCACCCAGAGCAGGGACAGGGCGTTCAGACTGAGGCTGCATTGTCTGCTCAAGGCATCACCCAGCAGTTGGCTCTGTCCTTTCATGGGACACAGGAGTCACCGTGCGCACGCAACATAATGAGGTGTAATTCTGCAACTGCTGCCAAATGTACATATTTACCTTTCAGAGGGATGCACATATTTACCTTTCAGAGGGACATACTGCCAGTATCCAACCCCCTTTCAGAGGGACTGGCCATCACTGCTGTGCCAAAGAAAGATTTTCTGTAGTAAACACACTTGGCAAAATAACAAATTTCATTTCAAACATCTTAAAGCAGAGAGAAGATATTCACAAAATATTTGCTTACTGCCTGGGGTAAGACAGTGAACTTGTCCTGAATTGTTGAATTTTCTTTTTAAACGCAGCCAGTATAAAACCTAGAATTGCAAATCCTGTAAGCTCATGCTGTGGTGAGCAAAAATTGTCTCCACAGGTAGTGTTGGGAAGTATTTCACTTACATGAATTTCTCATCAGTTTAGGCACAAAACTTGCTATAAGCCGTAAGCTGATAAGGAAGGACTTTGCATATTACACTACTTTGTAAAAATCTTTCTGTCATTCCTGCCAAGCCACCAGGGCTGTCCCACAGGGAGCTGAGGAGATGAGCTGTACTCTCCTTGCTACTCCAGCATGTCCTCTGAATACAGCTCACAGTATCCAAATTTCTGTATTTCTATTAAATAAGAGAACTGTATGATTTTTTAAAACCCCAACATTTTGCCTTCCTGCAGTCTAGAGAATGGCCATTGAAATGAATTGGACTGAATGAGCCAGAAATCTCATTTCATCAGACCAGACTTTTTGTTTCCTTTTTTTTTTTTTTTTTTTTTTTTTTTTTTTATATTTGAGAAATATCAACACTTAAGCTGAAACTAATTGTTTAAAAAGTATTTTCTAAATGTTGAAGCTTAATCATGGCTAATGCTTTAAAATAATTTGCATTAGGAAAGCAAATGGAATGTTTTCCATTGTTCTTGAAATGCAGAATTTTAACCTGAACTACAAGGAAAATGTATTTATATGTATCATCTTTCCCCTAAACTGCTGATTGACATATTTTCTTGTGTCACTAGAGGGAGCTGCCTTCTTGCTTCTAGAAGAGGGAGAAATTATTAAATTAGTGGAATAAGCACAGAAATGTATCAGCATGGCTTCAGCTAATTGTGCTCTGATGGAGAGTGTTGAGCTGAGGCAGCTCTTCGTGTTCCCTCCCAGATCCTGGCTGTATTTTGTAATTCCCACAGCTCCAGTGAGCTCCAGCCCTGCCTTCAGCACCTCTGGAGTTGCCTGCAATGATGTTGTCACTGACTGAGAGAGTTTAGAATAACTGATGAGGAACAGAAGGACCATTCCACGGAAATTCAGGATTCTGGTTAGGTCCAGGTTCAGGCCCAGCTCTGTTGCTATCCTGAGCCAAGAGCTGCCCTGCAGCTCCATGTGACAAGGGGCAGCAGCAGGGTGAGACACTGCCATGTGCTGCAACATCTGGCTGGGAGCTGAACTCAGGCCAGCCCTCCACACCAGAGGATTTAGACATAAATACAAAATATGCAGAGCACAGGAGCAGCACAGGCCACATTAATCCCCTTGTTTGGTAAGCAGCCACTCCTCAGTGCCAAGCAGGATACCAGACGTGTTTAGAGAGGAGAGAAGGACCTGATCCAGCAGCTGTGGAAATACAGATTCTCCAAGGTACTCCAGAGAGCAGCTCAGCCCATGGATTTCCTGAGGGACCAGGCAGAGCCTTCACACTGAGAGTCTCTTGCTGGGGGATTGCTCGTGGCTCCCAGGTCTTGTGAAGGGCCAAACTGCCCTTTGTGATCAGAAGTTACCAAACCTCTTTTCTTCCTCTCATTTTACCTGTCATCACTGCAGGTCCTTTCCTGCACAGAGGGTGCTGAAGTCTGGGTGGGTTTTCACCTTACTTGAAGAGCACCCTGAAATAATAAAGCAATTGAGCTAACATGGTAATTTTGGAGAGGGGAAGGACTGCCCAGATGGGGGCTAATGGGGAAATTCCTTCTGGATCTGCTGCTGCACTCCACAGCAGCATTTCAGGACACTTTACACCCCATATTCCTACACCTCCAGGCAATAATGCAGACAAAGTCGTGCTTACAGTTAAAGTTGCAACTATGTCTTTTTATAATAACTGGGTTGGTCTGATTGCTGACATGGGCAGAAAGAGAAAAAGCTGTCCTTGAGTAAAGCAGCAGTAAATGCTTCTGCCTTGCTTCAAGTGATTAGAAAAATGAGACTTTTAGCCTGGCTTTTTTAATTATATGTCAGGGAGATTCTACAGGGCTTTGCTGAGATTCTGCAGGTGCAGCGGAAAGTGATTTAATAAATAGCATTTTTTTTCACAAGGCTGAGTGTATGCACATTGAAGCTATCTGGGTAGGCAGTAAATGCCATTCATCATCACCTAAAAGGACGTGAAGTTTAGCCAGATGGTATTTTCTTTAATGCAGGATGTTGCAACACAAGAAATGCATCTGGAAATAGCCACAATTAGGAAAATTACATTCAAAAGAAGGGAAAAGAGATCAGAGCAAACTTTTTAATCACTTTGAGGTCAATATCAGTGGTTGGGCTTTAGTCAGAATAACAAGAGCATTGTTCAGTGTGAAGCACAAATTGAAAATATTTGTCAGGTTTTAAATTATATCCTAATAGATAATCATATTTCTGACTGGCACAGATATTAACATTAAAAGCTACTCAGACAACTTAGCATCAATAAATATAGCTTGCAACTTTTTTTGTAGAATGACCTTATTTGTTACTATTGAAGGAGCTTTTGAAAGTGCTGCTGTGGACCAACTGAAGAGTTGTTCACTTGTCTTTTTTTCTATTTCATTGCTTAAAACCACTAATAAAACTTTCCTGTACAAAACCCAGCTTTTTCATCCACTCCATTTTCCTAAATAGTCTGTGGACCCACTGAAGAATTGTTCACCTGTCTTTTTTTTCTATTTCATTGCTTAAAACCACTAATAAAACTTTCCTGTACAAAACCCAGCTTTTTCATCCACTCCATTTTCCTAAATAGGTCATTGCACAAAATCACCTCTAGTCAACTATCAGCATTAAGGAGTCTGACTCAGTCCTCAAAATTAGAAAGACTGGCTAAAATGAAAATTCTTTCTGAAATGATGAACTCTTAATTTGGCACGTCTAGATAATTTAGTATGATTTTGCCTTTCCAAACCACCCTCCAAAACCAGGAGAGGCCCATTCCCAAAAGAAAGGATGAGATTTCCATCCAGTCTGTTGACTCTGAAAAGGAAGGCGTTAAGTGAAGCCTTGTACAGTACCACTGTAGGAGGAAAGTGAAATCTGCAATCAAGGTGTTTATAAAGACAGAGCAGCATTCTAATAGAAAATCTGCACCAGGCTCAAAGATTTAATATTTTATTTCACTCACACCCACATAAACACAAAACCCATCCTGGCATGCAAACAAGCCCACATCTCTGCTCCTTCTGTGTTACAGACCCTTCAGTCTGTAAAACAAACAAAAACTCTGCAGGCTTATCCTGCACCATGGGGTGATTTGGATTCAGGTGACCTGGCTAGAGACAGAGATTTTATCTCAAGTTTCCAAATCAAACCTATTTCTATTTATGACCCTCACTTCCATTCTTTTATGACTCTGGTTGCTGTGACAGTAGCACAGCACAGAATAAACACACAACCTGTTTGCATAAGCTGAGCAATTCAATTGAGAAGCTCAAGCAGCCAAGAACATTTCACTGGTAAACATAATATCAGCTGCATTGTCACACACAGGCAGGGGAGGTGCAGTAAGGAAGTAGCAGTGAAAAAGGTGAACCTGGAGCAAGAGGGGAAACTTCCCACTTCAAAAAGAAAGATTTTTTCCAGGGGTTTGTGTCCGTCTGTGATGAGAGAGGAAGCAGCCTACATCCCAATGCAGATGGAGGGGACATGCAGGATGCTCCTCAAGTTCCCAGAAAAGTGACCTTTTTTCACTTGGGAAACCTTGTCACAATGTTGGGAATTTTTTCTTTTGTACCCAGTGGCTGTGATCCTGTTGGTGCAGCAAAGGAGCAGTGGGATCAAGAGTGACAATAACCCACACTCTGAAATTCAGGCTTAGAACAGGAATTGTTCCTCATTCCTCTCTCCTTAAGTCCTGACAGTTCCAAATACTTGCAGGACTTTGTGCTGACCCATTTCTTGACAGGATGTAGGTACTGACATTTTCCTCCTCCAGTTATGGTGGAAGAGGTAAATGTATGCAGAGAAGTTATTTCAGTAATAAAGGCAGATGTCAGATGTAGGAGGCTTCCAAAAATAGGCCCAGGGAGGATTCAAAGGAAAATGCAGTTGGAACAATGTATACATTCCCCTTGTGATGATCCCCTAAACTTCTGCAGGTGAGGGAGATTTTGGCAGCACAGAGCTGGAGGACAAACACAGGAGACACCTGGACATTTTGAGGCAAACCTCCTTACTGCTGGCTCACAAAATGAAGGTCAGTGGGAAAGCTGTGTAATGAGAAAAGGGAATTCCAGTTCTGCTGTCCCAGGGAAAAAGTGCTCCCTATCCCCAGATTCAGGTGTGCTTAGGCCATAATCAGTTGGCATCATCTGCTCTGAGTCAGGTTTATAAACCCTAAGGTGAGGTGCCAGCCCTCATCTGCTGTTTGGAGACATCAGTGTAGCTCCTGTGGGTAAGAGGATGTTGCTGTACTTGCCCAGGGCAGCAGGATGTGACAGGAGCTGGCTGTGCAGCTCCTGTCCTGCCCTTTGCCCCCCAGCTCTCAGGTGTTGTGTCACCTGGTTGGAGATACCATTTATAATGTGTCACTTCCTAACACAGCTCCAGCAGCAGCAGCAGAAACATCGGCTTTTGGTGCTGAGGGAGAAGGCAAAGCAAGAGGTTGAGGAAAGCCACAGGTTTTTGAGGGGCCTGCTGCACCTCAGTTCTGGGGTAAGTTATCATTTCAGATCCTGGCTTAACACCTCTAGCCCCAACTCTCATGAGAGCAGTTCCAAACACACAGCAATTTGTGAGCTGCTGTAGCACCTTAGTCTCACATGCCCACAGAGCTTTCTCCCAGCCCATTAGTGAATCAACTCTTTAGGAATTGTTGGCATGGGAAAAGCATTGTCTACAACCAGAGGCTTTCCAAAGAAGATGAGGAAAAAAGGTTTAAATGTTTTGCTTTTCAAATAATTCAGATCATTGAGACATGTGACAATTTGTGTGTGTGCAGGAGAGCAGGAATTCCAAAGGCAGTGATCCTGCTGTGACAAGACCTTACCACACAGGGCAGACACAGAGAGGACACTGGCAGGGAGGTGACCTTGCTGCTGGCAGCTACAGGAGGTAGGATACAGTGAGGCACTCCAAGGATTTGTGGTTTGGCTATATTACTATTTTGGGGCACTAAAGTAATTGCTCTATAGTCTTTTTAACTCGATTTGTGCTCATACTACAGTATTAACACCTTTCCAATGTTGTGGGAGTTCTTGCACTTTTAGAAAAGTAGAAACCCCTCTGAAACTTGTGTGAAAAGTACAATTTTCTTCATTTTGCTTTACTGTCATACCCTTGATATAAATTAGAATATTGTATGTGCATTTTTAAAGTGGCATAAAGACTTGAGAATTGCTTCCAGGGTCTTATGGATGCAATTACCAGAAAGGCAACTTTGCACAGGCAAAACTTTCAGTATCACATAAAAATAAGCAGCATTCTGGTTTGAAAAGATTCAATCTCCATGGAGGACTTGGCTGTGAAAGTAAGGAATTGAAATAATATTTCTGACTGCAGTAAGAAAATATTTCCTTTTTCTTACCTTCAGTAATCAAGAGATGGGTTCACTGAGACACTCTGCATTGAAGATAGAAAGAGATCCCAATCCAGTGGATCCCAAAATATTGGGAGAAAGAAAACCTTTAGGAGGAGGAGGTTCATACTGCCTAGTGCTTCAAGGAGGTGAACGAGACATTAAAGGATTTAGTGGTATTGGGAAAATGCCCCATTCAGCCTGGCCTGGAACACAGTTTTCTAACTAATTTTGAAAGCTTTGACCTGAATATTTATATTCATTATGCATATTTAAACTATGGCCACATTCCTTTGTACTCCTGGCCCTGCTAAGACAATCTTGTTGGGAGCTGAGAGTTATTTACCCTATTGATGGGCCCCTTTTTAAATTTTTACCTGTTTGTCCTGATTTTACTTGTAAGGGAGGTTGATGTCCATACCTTGCTCCTGGAAGTGAACAGCTGAGGGATGACTCCTCCAGCTCCTGCTGAGGGCAGTGCACGGGCTCGGCTGACAAATATTTGCCAAAGGCACCTTGAGTTCAGAAACAGATGTTGACTTGTACTGTGGGAGTTGGTTTTTGTGTCTTTTCCTTTCAGTTATTTTATTTTTGGCGACATTAACTCTTTGCCTTGGGATCTCTGCCAGCAGATCACAGGCAGTCACAGCACAGCCATCACATCTCGAATGTGCTGTCACCTTGGGTGAATCTGTCCCATGGGGAGATGTGGGACAGCTCTGAGGACAGCAGTGACCAGGCCAGCTCCAACAGCCAGGTAACACCAGCTCTTGAAACAGTCTGAGGAGCGTTTCTGTCTCTGGGTTGGTTTTTTTTTTGGTTTTAGTCCCTCTATCAAACTGTTCACCTGATGACGCCAATACTCTGCTCTGTCCCCAGTGGAGCGCAGCCATTCCACGCTTCGGAAGCTCCAGCAACTTCTGTGGTTCCAGCCTGGCTGTGGTGGAGCAGAGCCTGAGGGCAGAGGAGCTGTGGGCTCGGCAGCAGGCAGTGCTCCTGCGGCTCCGGAGAAAGGCTCTGCGGGAGAGGGCCAGGGCCGAGCTGGCCTGGCTGGGCCACCAGAGACGGTGAGGGCCACGGGGGCACCAGCGCTGGAGGCCTGCTAGGCCAGGACTGCTTTTCCTCCTTTCAGGGAAACACAGTAAATGTAAAATCTTCTTAGAAAGCAAGTAACAAGTAAAAAATTAGGAGAGGAAAGGAGCCTGCATGGTTTTAGTGTCTCCAGAGCAGATTTGAGCTTCTGTTGCAGCCTCCTCTGTGGTGGGTGATGCACCAACTGTGCTGAGGTGCCCTCAGGGATGGACGGTGAGGGCGTCCCTCAGCGCTAATGAGGATAAGGAGCCCTCGGGGCAGTGAGGGGCATTCCTCAGCACTGATGAGGATAAGGGGCTCTCAGGGAGAGTGAGGGGTGTCCCTCAGCACTGACCAGGGTGAGGAGCCCTTAGGGATGGACGGTGAGGGGTGTCCCTCAGCACTGACCAGGATGAGGAGCCCTCAGGGATGGATGGTGAAGGGTGTCCCTCAGCACTGATGAGGATGAGGAGCCCTCAGGGATGGACAGTGAAGGGTGTCCCTCAGCACTGACCAGGGTGAGGAGCCCTCAGGGATGGACAGTGAAGGGTGTCCCTCAGCACTGACCAGGGTGAGGAGCCCTCAGGGATGGATGTTGAAGGGTGTCCCTCGGCACTGATGAGGATGAGGAGCCCTCAGGGATGGACAGTGAGGGGTGTCCCTCAGCACTGACGAGGATGAGGAGCCCTCAGGGATGGACAGTGAAGGGTGTCCCTCAGCACTGACCAGGGTGAGGAGCCCTCAGGGATGGATGTTGAAGGGTGTCCCTCGGCACTGATGAGGATGAGGAGCCCTCAGGGATGGACAGTGAGGGGTGTCCCTCAGCACTGACCACACTGAGACACTGTGAGGAACCCCCCAGTGCTCAAGAGACTCCATTTGCTTCAGGAGAGGTCCAGGCACCACAGCCCCAGAGTGGTGAGATATTTTTCAAGTCCATTAGAGCTTTCTGCAGAGCCTTCCATACCTACATCTGCTTGGAGAGGAAGGAGCTTTGCTCCCATCCCATCCATAGATTCAAGGCATTTAATGATATGACTCTGATTCTCATCCTTGTGATCTCCAGTGTTCTGGAAAACCTGCAGGATAGTACAGGAGCCTCTGCCATGGCAGCAAAGCAGCACAAAATCCTGATGGAGCTGAAACTGGAGCAGGTAATGCTGCAGTGAGAGGAGCTGGCATTCATCTTATATCCACAGGGAGGTGTCTGGAGTTGCTGGAGCAAGTGGGCTTTGTGTTTAAAAAAAACTATTACTTTGCATCCATTATTCTGTGTGTTTCCTACATACCCACAGTGAGGTGGCTTTTGTGCCAAAGTCAGCAGTCTGTAAATCTTGGATAAAAGAAAACATCTTTTTTTTTTTTCCCCTCTTCTGCTACCTCACTGTTATTGTGGATTTTTCTATTTATGCCATAACAAACAGGTCATATAATGTAGGTTTCCACTGATTTATGCTTGTGATGTTGAAATATATTAAATTAATCTGACAGCTAATTTTATAGTCTCAGTTATTCCACTATGCTAGATTCATAATTACACTTGGTAGTGAGAAAATGTCTGTCCTGCTCATTTAAGTAAAGGAATTCCTAGTGCAAACCACAAGCACCCTGTAGTTTTGAATGATCTGAAGACAATTAATTTTTAAAGGTCTCACCACTTGACACCCCATCAAAACATCCCTTTACCTGTCACCAGTTTTCACAGGTGAAACCCCTGTTGAAAAATAAAACTGCAAATTTTTTATAAAAAAGGAAACTATTGAGTTTTCAGGGTATTTTGGGATTAATAGTTCCCTATATGAAGAGACATTATATATATTTTTAAGTATAGCTCTTCATTATCTTCACTCTATTATGCTCCTTTCTTTCTCTGCTTTGTTTAGGCAGAAATCCAGCACCTGAAAAACATCCACAGGGCAGCCCATCAAGAAAGGAAGCTTTTATTAAAGCAGCAGAGAGAAATCTTAATGATGCAGCATTCAACAGCACAACTCCAGGAAAAGCTGCACAGTTTGGCTGGGAAGCAGGAAGTTGTGAAGTCAGGGAGTAAAGACAATTGTGTCCAGCTAAAGCATAAAAAGAGCAAGAAATATGAGGGGTAAGTAAAACCTTTCTCAGTGATTGCTGAAGGTAAGATCAAATCCAGTGGAGAAAATGGAGACAGGTATGTCCTAGATAATTGTGTGAGCTTTAGATACTCCAAAGAGGGAGTGTATAATAATAAATTTTTCCAGCTTCTGTGTTCAAGCAGTTGATAAGTCAAGATCTCTGCTTATCATTCTGTCCCAAATGGTGAGTTCCTCAGGGCATCTTTAATGATGCCACACAACTGCTAATGATAGTTCATGCTTTCATGGTGGCTTTTAACTACAAACCCAAACACTTTGCAACTATATATTAATTAGGCTTCACAATACCCATATGGAATGAGTAGAAAAGTATTGATTTAATTGGGGAAATTCACTCCTTTGTCACCCTCTGGCTCTGAGCCTCTGTATCACTCAGCCCCTCAGAGCTGGTCTGCGCTTCACTAAGGATTTAACCAGAGAAGGATTTTGTAATACACAGGGCTAAATTTAGGCTTAAACTGAAGCACAGAGGTGTCATGTAAAATCCTACAGTGAGATATAATTCAGGAGTTTAGTCAGACTGAGAAATCCCCATCCTGCTGTTCCCTAGGAGCATCCCTGTCTGCTTCCTGCTGGGCTGGAGGAGCTGAGCAGTGTGAATGAGAACCCCACAGCATCCACACTGCTCCAAACAAAAATATAGTTTGCTTCAGGAAGAGAAAAAGCAGTTAAAGACATATATTTATCAATGTGAATTAAAACCCCCTTTCATTCAGTGTTACCCAGAGCTTTAGCAGGGTGGTGAGTCAGGTTTGTGCATTTACTTAAGTCCCCACAGGGGAAGGCTTTCAAATAAATCCCTGCATGGAACTGATCTATAATTCATGGTGTTATTGATTACAAGTCAGAGAAATCTTTAAAAGGTTTCTTGGCTGTGCTTTCACTTCTTATTACTGACAAGGCTGCTCGTAGGAGAACAGTGAATATTGGTGTCAGTCTGCAGCAGCCAGGGGCTGGTGGAATCAAATGCACCCAAATTCTGTCTGATTGTCCCTAGATCTCTGTCCTGTGTAGGAGGGCAGATAGTGATTATCCTATTTATCCCCCTGCATGGGTATGTTCATATTTTATACTGATCAGGAACAAAGCATTCCATGTCTAACTCTTTACAGCTTTTCTACTGAGAACAAGGAATCACTGGTACAACACCAGAAACAGGTGGAGGAGTTGCCAGGTTTGGAGCAGTCCCTTCATTCTCAGGATGATGTTTTCTTACCTCTGGAACCTACAAATTCAGCTGGAATGGAACCTATAGCCACACTCTTTACAAGAAAAGGCCAAAAGTGTGTATTTCTGGTAAGGACCACCTCTGGAATTCCATTAATGCCTAAAGAAAGGGTGTCCCAGATTATATTTCCCTTAAAATAGGATCAGCCCAAGACTCATTTGGCACTTAGGAACATGAGGTCAAAATAAGTGTGTTGGTTATATGCAATTTTTCCTTAAGACATTAACTCTGTCTCCTAAATGTTTACATTCTAGGAATCTGTGCTGGAGGACAAGGCACTTCTTTCAAAACCTGATTCTAAAGATAATGAAAATATTAATCCATGTGGCAGAAAGTACCCAGTGAAAGGCTTGGGAATGCTTCCTACTTGGTGTAACTTAAGCCTGGTTCAGGCAGAAAATACTCTTGAAGGAACAGGTCAATCATATTTAATGCTATTATGTCCAATCTGTTTCAACTACTTCAATCAAATTTTAATCCAGACAGAAAGAGAGACAATCTTCTCATTTATTACCAAAGTGTCTTGCTCACTATAGCCAATGTATAAATCACTGCTGGGCAAGATGGTGGGGATCTCTCTGAGGTTTATTAGGAGATATGATTATACTGCTTCCCCAGAACAAAATCATAACTTATTCTGATTGTGTCATTAACAATTTGCTCTCTTTTGATACAGTTTCTCAAGAATTTAAGGCTGTTCTTTTTAAAAGAACATAGATTGAAGATAGACTTGGACAGGACTTGCTGGAGTTATTTTTGTCTCCAGGTTTTATCCTCAGTTCATATTTCTTACTCTTAGTAGGACAGGTGAAAAATAAAACTGTCTGTTAATATATGAGTCAGTTACATAGTTCTGGGTATGCATAATTTCTGTAATATAAATATTTACATATTGTGGCAGTATTTCCTCTTTCTGGCCCTTTTCTAATGAACCATCTTTCTGCATATCATAGAATATCCTGATTTGGAAGGGACCCACAAGGATCATAAAGTCCAACTCCTAATTTACCCCTAGATATCATAGTGAGGAGCATGATAGATTTGAGTGTCCTAAGTGATCTATCAGCAAGCTCTTCTATAAAATATTTTTCTTTTAAATGCTGATTTAAAAAAAAAATCTTTTAAATGTTCCAGTTAAAGAAGTGGAAATGCCTGTTCCTTGTGAGATCCGTCAGGTGGATGCCAGTCAATGTTTGAAGCATTTGGACCATGTTTCTCATGAAGCTTCTGATGAACTAAATGTAAAAGCATTTTCTGAGGGATTAACTTCCACGGAATCATTGTCCAAGTCAAATAACTTCTTTTTGCAATGTAAAAGTGCTAAATCAGACTCTTCTCATTCAGAATTTCAAAAAGTGTCTGCAGTTTGGATCAGCTTCTCAAAAAGTTCCATTTCAGACCCAGAATTAGAGCTGAAACATGGAGATGACACAGATGTCAGTGTCCCAGAAGAGTTTGTCTGTGACAGCGGTGATGTGTTTGCCAATCTCTCAAAAGACATGCCAATAGCAATAAGCAATGGAAAGGAAACATCACCTAGTGGCAAACACAATGAACGTGAGCTGCCTGAAGATGACAGAGCTGAGACTTCATCTCTCTCCCAGAAATACTCTGGAGGTGTGTTGGATCATGGCTGTACTGATCACCTGCTTTCCTTCATCCCAGCAGACAAAGCACATGCCTCCAGAACCGAGTCAGCACATTCCTCCCAATCTGAAAACCCTTCTGAGGGAGTGGATGAGCCACACCTGGGTGCCTCACAAAGCTGCAGCAGAAACAAACCCTGTTCTCAGGAGATCCCAACACTGGGGAATGATGAAGCTGCCAGCCCTTCATGCACAGATGCAACCTCCAGTAGTGATAAGGGTCTCCCTCCAACTGACAAGGATACCTTGTCGGAAATGCTCTGTCCTGTGGGTGAAGTATTGTCCTCTGGAAGTGCTGACTTGCCATCTTCTAACAAAAAGGATTTGTCATTTCCAAGGGAAGATCTTCCTCCTCCCCCTTTAGGTGCAGATACAATGAAAAATGGTGATCCTGCCTCCACCACGGATGATTTCCCATCTCCACCGGAACAAATGACAGGCTCAGAGCCTAGTCAGGGCACGGATGAAGATATATCACTGGAAATGGATGCATTACCCCCATTACCTGATAACACCATGCCTGGAGAATTTCCCCTGCTCAGTACAGAGACAAGTGGTGCTTTTTCAACTCAGGATGATTGTCTCTCAGAACAATCTATTACAGCTCTTTCCAGCTGCTTATCAGAAAACCAGCAGGGAGAACAGAAGATGCCTTTGCAGCATTTGGAGTTTCTGACTGTGTCAGATACAGATTCTTCTGGTCCTGAATTTCCAATGAAACAATGCAAAATGTGTGAAAAGCCGCCCAGTGCTGAGGACAGTGATGACCCATTATCATCATTTGAAATTGGGGACAGAGTGTTGGTAAAGCAGAGCCAGCCTGGAACTCTGATGTTCAAAGGCCAGACTCATTTTGGCAGTGGTCACTGGGCCGGTGTTGCACTGGACAAAGCTGAAGGTGACAGTGCTGGAACTTATGAAGGGGTGAAGTATTTTGAGTGTGCTCAGCACTGTGGGGTCTTTGTCAGACCTGATGAGATTTCACACCTGTTTGGGGTTAACAAAAATAGTTCCAGTTCCATGGGGAATGAAGATTCTGACTCCTTCCATGATGATGATGACTCCCTCAAAGGAGACTGCAACTATTCTGAAGATGATGAGCAGAGAGTGGCGTGTGCAGAGGAGAAAGCAGAAGATACAAAAAGTGCAGGAGGTTCAGAAGTGAAAGAAAACCAGTCTGGATTACACAGTGCCTTGCTGTGTGGAAAAGGGCAAAAGTTTCCCCATTCCAAGCAGTGTAACTGTAATGAATTCCTCTGTCAAAAGAACTTAATGTGCTTGGGATCAGATAAAGAAAAAACAGAACTGGCACAAATAAAACAAACCATATTTGCAGATGCTCTTCCACAGAAAAGCAAGACAGATGAGGTAAACACAAGCAAAAATATTTGTTGCTTGGTAGAGGATCAGAAAAGAATTAAACTTGCTGATGATATTGCAAGTGAACTCAGTAAAAAACTTCTGTTTGACATTTTAATTGCATTTTCTGAAACAGCTCAACACAAATATAAAAGTGCCTTTGAAAAAGACATGATGAATTATGGCAAAGGCCTGAGGCAAGAAGACAATCAGAAACCATTTCCCCTCAAAGAAAATTCAGTTGCTGCCTTATCTGAGCCATCAGCAAAGGTTTCTGATGTTTTACTGGGTGATTTTGATATGCTTTGCATTCATGATTGTCACACAGTAACAGACAGAATTGTAACTAAATTTATAGATGATGCAGTTAAAGAATATAAGAAGATTAAAAGAAAACACAGATCAAAAGCAGACAAGATACTTCATTTATCTCCAGAGACTTCTCCAACCACTTTGCCTGTAAGTACAGTGAGAAAGTTTTTATTTCAAGTGCTGGGTCTATAGAGGCAAGAATTTTTGTGGCCCAGTTTTTCATCATCCATAGAAATTATATCAGTGTTAGGAAACAGATTGCTCACTTCATGTGACCCATTCCTTATTTAAGGAGTTATTCTGTGTCCATTGGATAGTACATGTATGGTCCAAACAAAGAAAATGGGAGTTCTTTATTGGAATTTTTAATAATACATCAGTAAGCCTTTCTTTGAGCCCATGAATAAAATGGTTTTAAGTATAATCTTGACCAGTTGCTAATAATCTCAATACCTCTGAAAAGATGGAATATATCTGTCTTTTCTTTTTCTCTCTTGAAGCTCCTTTTAAAAATCCTTGATGCTGGTGTTTTTGGAAGCTCTGAAGATTTTGATCAGCCTAATTCTGACCAAAACATGCTGGTGAGACAGACACAAAAGCAACACTTGTATAAATTAGACCAATGGCACTCAGCTCCTTGGAAGAAAACTGTGGAAGTTCCTCTTGTGATACCACACAACAGTTCGTATGTTAAAAATTTGTCTGCATATGCTGTGGAAGAATTATGGACCCCAGAGAACATAAAATCAAATTTCAGGAACATCAGTGTGCCAAAGTACTTGGAATGTAGTGATCTCCCAGGGAATGATTTGGAAGCAGAAAGCAAGAGGATGTATAATCAGGTATTTTTAAAGCACTAACTGTTAATTACCTTTTGTAGTGTTCTGGAGGCTGAATCATATTAGCTAATATTTAATGTTATTCCAGTTGTTAACACAAAATATAACTAAAGAGACACTGAAAGGTACTGCCAGGAGTCTTTTGCAATTTGCTGCAGAATAATTCCAGTATAATAAACGTCCTTGCAAAGATTCCAGAGTTTTGCTAGAGTTCCACCATAAGCCCTTGGACACCTGGCCCAGTGTCTGGTTTGGGTCTGCTCAGGGAAGGCCAAGTTCCATGGAAGGCTGGGGACTGGAATCCAGTTTTCCTGACTTCAGTGTCCTGCTGAGTTTGTTACAGGTTATATTTGATTTGAGCCATGAGTTGCTGCGTGCAGAATATCAAGTGTCTGCAAAGCCAAATATGTTCCCATGGATGGAAAAAGAAGTGGGATCTCCCTGTTCCAGGCATCTCTGCAGAAGGACAGATGTCAGTGATGTCAAGGTATGTTCTGGCAATGTAAAGTACAGGAATAAAAGTGAGAAGAGCAGAGATTGCAAAAAGAAATGTGAAATTTGGGAGGATTATGGTAATGTAACTGAGGTGATGGGAGAAGAAACAGCATCACCCTGAAATGTCTGAACAAATACAGACTGAGCTGATTCATTGAAATATTCCATATG
The DNA here is from genome assembly GCF_017590055.1 of Onychostruthus taczanowskii. Lineage (NCBI taxonomy): Eukaryota > Metazoa > Chordata > Aves > Passeriformes > Passeridae > Onychostruthus > Onychostruthus taczanowskii. The sequence continues at coordinate 8,701,987 of NW_024499796.1, forward strand.
TGTGGAGTTAAGCATGGGAATGGGCCTTTAAACTCTCCTAATTGTGACTGTTTTGTGTGTAATATTATGATTAGAATGTGTTGGTTGGCCAGTATTGATCAGCTACCTCTAGGTCAGTCCCCTGAGCTTTGGGATGTTTCTGGATTTAAAGCTGCATCTTCACACTGGCACCTGTCACTCATCTGGAACCGCACCAGAATTCTTATGAGGAGAGTTCTTTTCAGCCTTCTTTATTTTGTAGACGTTTGTTCAGGGTGAAATTATTAAAATAATGAACCTGGAAATGAATGACTTAGAAATGAAAAGAAAATACCTAAATATGACCAAGTATGGAAACTGTAAGAGAGACAGAGTGGACCTTATTCTGGTAAGCAGAATTTCCAATGGGGATTTGTTTATTTCCTCTAGATCCAAACTAGAAATTCTCATCCTTTTGTGAGAATCACATTTACTTAAATTAACATCAGAACTTCAAATTACTGCCTTTTTAAAGTTGAATTAATAATCCAGTATTTCCAGCTCTTGTGAGTGGTTTAAATTAAAAGAATTAATGATGCAGATGTAAAGCTGTTGGATTAGCTGCAGTGTCTCAGTACTTTTGTGAAGCTCTTCTTTTTTGAAGTAAAAATTTGTTTCCATGTTCTATTTTAGATCCAGGAGCTCCGCAAAGAAGAATCTCAGTGGACTTCCTATGGTGATGATGAATTAACAGTGAAGATGAGGATGACTGAAGCCATATTTGATAGCTTGATCCTTGATACAATCAGAGTTCTTAATAAGATTTATCTGAAAAAAGCCTGTTTGAAAGGTGACTGTGCACCATCTTTTTTCCTTTAATACACTTGGAACTGTTAAAAGGAGCCTGGAGATGGCTTCAGAGAGGTGGCACAGGGAATGGCAGGAGCTGGAGCCAGACAATCAGGTTAAATGTCTATAATTTTATGCAAATGAAGTAAATACTAATGTGATGCACTTTAAATTGGAGATTTTTCTATCAGCACCTTCAATTCCTAACTAGATGTGTGCCAGCACTTGGGTTATTTATCATGCAATTCACAGGAGTCCATTGAATTTTTTACAATATCCAAATGTGGGGTGCTGAGAATGTACTTTAACAGACAAAAGAGAAGAAATCAATATTCCTTTTGTATTGGCAAAGCTGGAAAAAATCAAGATTTTGACAAGGAAATAGAAGCATTTCTTCAGCATGGTAATTGTTCCCTATGCTAATTGCTGTGGTCCCACCTATTTTGTATTGAGAAAATCCAATTTTTGTTAGTTCTTTTTGAAATAAATACTGTGCAAATATTTCTTACTGGAATTCAGAAACTGTTCATTGTTGAATAATTGATTGTAAAGAGATCAGATTTTTTCCAATCCCATTCATTCAGAGTGTCTTCCAAATAAAATTAAAATCAGGATCAATAAAGATAAATTATAGATAAATTTAAGATTTAAAAATACAATACTTAAAATCTGCTTGGGGAATAGAAAGATATTTTATGTTTGTATTTTTAAATACTGTTGGCTTAACTGTTTTTTGTACTTGTTTTCTGAATAAAATATGATACAAATGGCTTGTTTTGTTTATTTTCACTGAAATCAGTTAGAATTACAGATTATCATCTCAGCAGTGAATGGGTGCATTTTTGCTTTGTTTTGCTGGGCACATTAAACCCTCCCCTGCTTGTTGCCATATGAACAGAAATAAAAAGGCAACTTCTGCCCCCAGCGCCTTAACTGGTGATCTTATCCTAGAAACTATTTTCATGTCTCTAGTGGTACATTTCCTTTTCTCTGACTTTATCCTCATTGATTAGTTAATCCACATAAGTTACTTGTTTTCTTGTTGTCAGTTTATAGCAGAATTTAACTCATTTTTTTTTCTTCTGGACTTGGAGTGTTGGATACAATATTTTGTTTATTTATTTTCACTGAAATCAGTTAGAATTACAGATTATCATCTCAGCAGTGAATGGGTGCATTTTTGCTTTGTTTTGCTGGGCACATTAAACCCTCCCCTGCTTGTTGCCATATGAACAGAAATAAAAAGGCAACTTCTGCCCCCAGCGCCTTAACTGGTGATCTTATCCTAGAAACTATTTTCATGTCTCTAGTGGTACATTTCCTTTTCTCTGACTTTATCCTCATTGATTAGTTAATCCACATAAGTTACTTGTTTTCTTGTTGTCAGTTTATAGCAGAATTTAACTCATTTTTTTTTCTTCTGGACTTGGAGTGTTGGATACAATGACAAATCTATAAATTGAAGCACTCTGAATCTTCAGTTTATTCTCACACTGGTTTTACAGCAGCAGGATCCCTGTGTTTGGAATGAAATATATTAAAAATATCACTTAGGTATGAATAAATAGCTGAAGGACTTATTTGATTTTAGCCTTATGCTACACCTGAGGCAGAGACCCATCAGATTTCAATGAGGGTTGTGAGTGAAGCCTGAACCCTCACACGCTGCTCTGCAGGGAAGGACACAGCTATAAACCACCTCCTGCTGATGAGAATAAAAAGTGTGTACACAGAACATGTCAGACATGTTTAATATCCCCCACCATTCTGTGTTCAAAACCTGAGATTCTGGCACCCAGATATATTGACCTGTTCACTCAGTGGCAAGGCTTCAATATCAAGATTACTCTCCTTCAAGGTCTAATATTTTGTTTGCCTTGGGTTTGATCAATATTAACCTCCTGGGTCAATAAATCTTGATACTAGCCTCAAGAGGAGTCATTATCTTTCATAGAAAATGATTATTTCTCAGTTAAACCCTACATTTAATTCTCCTGTAATCCATCTCTTTCATCTTCATACATTTAACAATTCTTCTAAATAAAATGTGCTCTAAAATATCCTAGGCACTGCAGATTTTTAAAATCCTAATTAGTAGCTGCTACAAGGTTTCTCGGTTCTTGGAAGCTGTTGTAGCTCTGCTATTGCAACCATCTATTTTGTTGCTTGCTCTACCCAGAAAAAAAAATAGAGAAAACCCCAATGCTGGGATGTGATATGAGAAACCATTTAGGTCGTAGCTGTGGATATGGATCAAAAGATATGTGTCTGAAGCATTTTAGATATAATGGTCAAATAAAAGAGTCAGGAAAAGGCAAAAGTAGCAGAATTTTTCTCTTGTACTGTTTGTGGGTTGTTGGCCACAAACAATGATGAATTAAGTTCTAACCCTGAACTCCCCGATGGGCCTGAAGTAAGAATTTAAACCCCTTTGTTCCCTACTTGTTCTTGAAGGATTAAAAGAAGTGTTTGTGAGCAACAGAAGCAAGAATTATCTTTTCAGAGACCTCAGTCTTTCATTATCTGAGTTTTTAAATCCTCTGAAACCCTTCCCTGGGGATGTTGTTGGGTTTCTGCTTCTCATTAAGGTAATGAAAATTCTTCAGCCTGTATTTAGAAATGAAAGGAGACTTCCATAGTGGGTCAGAGGGAAAAGGTGCTAAAATCCATTTTAGTGCTCATCCTGAATTTATGGAAAGGACAGAGCTTTTCTCAAACCACCTACACACAGCCTTTTATCAGAGCTTCAGTTTGAGGAGAGGCTCTTCCCTGCCGAGAGAGGTGCTTAGCGATGAAAGAGCTCTCGACCCAAAGGCTGCCCTGCTTTCATCTCTGCTCAGCCAGAAGACTCGTGAAGCTAAAACTTCTCTTTTCATATAATCACAAAAATTTGGCCACCGAGTGATGTCACAGAAGGAAGGGACCACGGTGGGTCCGGCAGTGCAAGCTCCTGGCGCAGCAGGGTTATCCCATAGCACAGGATCGTGTCAGATGGCTCTGGAATATCTCCTGTGAGGGAGACTCCAAACCCTCTCTGGGCAACCTGTTCCTGCTCCTGGCCACTCCGGTGACGAGCGCTTTTCTAACACTTGGAGCTTGTTGGTTGCTCTCGATTGAATCAAACATCAAAGAACATTCTTTTTGAATAAAATATATAGATATATTCCGTATTTTTCACGCTCAGAGGACACGGAGAGTCCTTGCTCCCCTCAGGGAAACCGGACGGTCCCTGCTTCTCTGAGGGACACGGACAGTCCCCGCTCCTCTCAGGGGGCAAGGGATAATTCCCGATCCCCTCAGGGGACAAGGGACGGTCCCCTCAGCAACAAGGACAATCCCGGCTCCTCCAAGGAACATGGGACGCCCGCCGTTCCCCTCAGGGATGCGGACGGACCCCGCTGCCCTCAGGCCACGCCGCCATGGCCGGCGCGTTGCTATGGCGCGGCCCCGCCCCGCCCCTCTCCGCGCGTCCCAACATGGCGGCGGCGGGCGGGGGCCGGCGGGCGCTGCTCCGGGTTATCCCATAGCACAGGATCGTGTCAGATGGCTCTGGAATATCTCCTGTGAGGGAGACTCCAAACCCTCTCTGGGCAACCTGTTCCTGCTCCTGGCCACTCCGGTGACGAGCGCTTTTCTAACACTTGGAGCTTGTTGGTTGCTCTCTGTTTCAGGATTGAATCAAACATCAAAGAACATTCTTTTTGAATAAAATATATAGATATATTCCGTATTTTTCACGTTTTGCGGACACGGAGAGTCCTTGCTCCCCTCAGGGAAACCGGACGGTCCCTGCTTCTCTGAGGGACACGGACAGTCCCCGCTCCTCTCAGGGGGCAAGGGATAATTCCCGATCCCCTCAGGGGACAAGGGACGGTCCCCTCAGCAACAAGGACAATCCCGGCTCCTCCAAGGAACATGGGACGCCCGCCGTTCCCCTCAGGGATGCGGACGGACCCCGCTGCCCTCAGGCCACGCCGCCATGGCCGGCGCGTTGCTATGGCGCGGCCCCGCCCCGCCCCTCTCCGCGCGTCCCAACATGGCGGCGGCGGGCGGGGGCCGGCGGGCGCTGCTCCCGCTCCCGGTGCCGGTGCCGCTCCCGGTGCTACTCCCGGTACTGCTGGCGGCCGCCGCCACGGCGCGGCTGTACCGGCCCGGACACGACCCGCTGACCGTGCTGACGGCCGGCTCCGTGCGGCCGGCGCTGCTCAACTCCTCGGCCGCCTGGGTGGTGCAGTTCTACAGCTCGTCCTGCGGCCACTGCATCGCCTTCGCGCCCACCTGGCGAGCGCTGGCGGGGGACGTCAAAGGTGAGGCTCGGACCGGGTCACCGCACACGGCCCCGCCGGCCCGGCCGCTGTCCCGCGGCCCTTCGCGGCCTCCCGCGGTGCCCGGAGCCGGTGCAGGGCCGCGGCGGTGCCTGGCGGTGTCCCGGGGGGCGCCGGGCTGTGGGACCGCGGGGCCTCGGGCACTGTGTCACCCGTGGGCCATGCCGTGTGTGCCGAGGGTTGTGTGAGCCGCTGTGCCTTGGCGTGCGAGCATCAACCTGGTTCTCTGCTCTGGAGTGTGAGCATCACCCTGATCCCCAGCTCTGGTGTGTGAGCATCACCCTGATCCTCTGCTCTGGTGTGTAAGCATCATCTTCATCCCCTGCTCTGGAGTGTGAGCATCACCTTAATCCTCTGCTCTGGAGTGTGAGCATCACCCTGATCCCCTGCTCTGGTGTGTGAGCATCACCCTGATCCCCTGCTCTGGTGTGTGAGCATCATCTTCATCCCCTGCTTATGTGGTGCCACACAGCCAAAATAGCACATGGGACAGAGCAAGGGGTGAATGGTGTTCCATCCACTTCCAAATTAAAAGTTTTGAAGGAATCCAGACATAAAACATTACTTTGCCTGCACACAGCAGTGTGGTTTGCATGCAAGTGTCCCTGTGAACCCGAGGTTTGTTTACACTGAACTCCTGAAGGCACGATGTTTATCTTCTATATGTTTTATAAAGAGAGCAGCTTGTTTCAGAAGATAAGCAAAAAATAACGTGGTACTGGAGAGGCCGTGCCCACACTTGATTTATATCTTGCAAATTCAGTGTAGTGTGGATGGGCTCAAAGGGGGAAAAGAACCACCAGAAAGTAAAACAAAAATCAAGCAAAGTGAGAACCAGGTTTTCTCATTCATCAGTTAGTGACTTGAAATTAATGGTGGCATCTATAGCTTATGCTGAGGGACCTGCCTTGCTTCTCTTAGCCTGCTCAGTTTTTTTGGCAGGTGCTGAAGAGTTTTACTCTATTTGTAGATGTAAGGAAACAAGTGGGCCCCTGAAGTATCAATTAAAGTTCATTACTTCTGCTGGGGAGGAAACCTGAGATCAGATTTGTAGGAAATGTTATGCTTAATATAGCAGTGTAAAAGGCTTTTAAACTACTCTTAATTCTCATTTCACCCAGGAGATGTTTTCAGGATGGATACAGCAGTTTTTAATGCACTTGTGGTTTCACTTTGAGAGGGACTAAAGAGCTCTGGCCATTCTGTGACACTCTGAAAAGCATTAACAGCTCACATGAAATGCAGGTGAAGTTTTAGGTGTGCATTTAGATCTATGGAAATGGAAACCCACCCTAAAATAGGTGCATCACACACTGAGGAATTGTGATTGGTGAGCAAAAATTCAAAAGCAGAGAAACAGAGCAGTCATGGTTTTCAGAGCACTTCAAATGCTCCTTTCTTGAATGAAGGGTTTGTTTATAAACCAGTGACTTTCTTCTGTTTAATTTGCATAAGTTTATGTAACATTTTCTCTCCTGCTTTAATGGCCAAAATAATATTAGATCTTCTCCTTCCTTGAAGTAACAAGGAGATCTTTGAGCACAGCAGTGGAGAGCATGAAGAGCCCAAAGTGGCCAGAGCTTTGGCCAAAATAGGACAGGGATTTAGGTAGGATTACAGCAGTGTGATGCCTTTGTGACTTGTAAAGACTTCTTCAAATACATGTTTTCATTCTCACCACCAGACATGGTAACTGCAGATGCTGTCATGCACTTGTATCACTGCAATCAGTGCCTCTCTCCTTTAATCCACTGAGTTTTTATGAAAATTTTCATTTAGAAAGTAGACTTTGAATGTTTGTGGACATTGGCACAACCAGCAAATGCTGTTGGCTTTTGGTGTTATTTGTCAGCCAAATGTTTCCATTTTCAAGTTGGATGAATGGATTTTAGGAGACTGAGAACAGTCACACTTTTCATTGGTAGCTTCATCAAAGAAACCAAACCCAAAACGTTTTGCCCACTTAATCTGTCTTAACATTTGTTTTTCAAAGATATTTACTCATCTGTTAGGATATTAAAGGATATCCTTGAGGATGCAGATTTTATTTTAGGGAACTCCTAGATCACTGGGGTTATGTTTGCTGATTTGGTGTCCAAACAAAATCCAGTTAAATTGGTGCAAGAGCTTTGTCCAAAAAAGGCCTGTGCTAATAGACCTAATTTTAATTTTGTTTCTCATTTGTTAAATCTTGGCAATACTACCATTGCAGACTTCACAGCAGAAGATAATCCTCCTGAAAAACAGGATCAGTGCTTGCTTTTGTGTAATTTATGCTTTTGTTTTGATACTCCCTCTCAGAACAGGCTTTAAGCTCAGTCAGTGCTGCTGCTTTTCTAATCACACATTTCATTTTATTACAGCAGTGGCCAAAGTGGCCATTAGAGTTAATTATCCTGTCTAAAAGATGATTAAGTTTATCCAGCAAAATATATACGGGCTGGAATTATGTGTAGTAACAAACCCTTGGAAATCCCACATAGGACAACCTGTGAATTATACACAGAGTCAATTCACTCCTCAGGATTTGGAGTAACTGTCCAAATTTAGCAGGTTTTGTTTCAAATCCATAATAATCTCCTGCTTGAAACTGTTCTTTGAACACATTTGGTGAGGAGCTGCAGTCACCTTATCACGGTTCAGGAAACAGCCAAGTGTCAAAATAGGCAACTCTCAAGTAGCTGTGAGAGAGAGGTGCCTGTGATGAGCCTTTTACCCCCCTGACTGAAACTTCCTGATGGAAAACAGCCAGGTTTGTGGGAAGGAAGTGAATTCCTTGTAATTCTCTGTGGCATTTCTCACGTGGGAGGTTTGACCCACCTGCAGGATTCCAGTTTGTCCAACACAGCCCTGTCATTCACTGGAGCCTGTTTACCATAAACAGAGATTGTGTTGGTTAATGCATCCCTCATCTGCCTCTTTCCCCTCGCTTGTGAGTCAGTATTTCAAAACCACTAATGCTAATTTAAAATTAATCAGCATTTTGAAAAAAGCCAGCCCAGCCTACAGTGCCGCAGTAACTCCAGAGTGTCAGCTGTGCACTCCAGCAGCTCTGGCAGCCCTTGGAAAGGAGCAGCTCCGTTTCCAGCAGCAGGAATGCTAAGCAGCACATCCCAGCTGGTGCTCTTTAACCCGGCTGTTTCGCTGGGGTGGGGCTGCTTTGTTGTGCGGGGTTATTTGCATTGAGTTCTGAGAGCTCCCATTCATGGAGCGGAGGAGGATCCAGACAGGTGGAAAAAGGAGGAGGAGTGGTGAAAGTTGAATGAAGGAGATAACCAGAAGCCAAACTTTTCTTTTGTGTTTTGCGTTTTATTTGATGAAATGGGCTGTTGTGTCCTTTGTGCTGCTGTGAATGGGTGCCCATCTGCTCCAGCGTGTTTGAGAGCTCTCCTGGTGCCCGCTCAGCTCTTGGCACGTTCAGCACAAACCTCTCCATCAGCTGCCCTGCCCTCCTCCAAACACAAGTAAAGGTCAAGCTAAATTTCACAGACCAGAACTGTCCATCAGCTCTTGAACTTGATGAAGCCTTCATGCTCTTTGCTATAAAAGCAGGTTTAATTTTAATGCTTTCTAAATGTTATTGGGAATTGTGGGGGACCTTCAAATTCTGCCCAGGGCTGGTTTGATTTAACTTTGCTTTGAAAAGCAGCTGTCTGAGGATCCTCTTGGAGTGGTTCTTCCTTAAAGATTGCTACAGCAGAGGCTGGCTCAAAAAGGTAAATTCCCAGCAAAAAGAGAAGGAAAAAGCTGTAAGTTAGCTGAAAGCTTTTACTGAAGTTATATAAGCATATTTATGGAAATCCTTGAACTCCCCTGGTTATTGCTATAAAGGAAAGTCAGAGTGATGCTCAAAGTCTGCTTAAAACTCAGGTATTTTTGTGGGTATAACTAATGCATTTCTGAACAATACTGCTCCATAAATACAGCTTTCAGCAGACACTGCATGAGTTGGAGTTGTTTTTAATTCTGAGGCCTCTCAGAAAACTCTTAAGTTGGAGAAAAAGCAGCTTGTTAAAAAAACTCTAATACAAGGAGCATCAAATTTATGGGTTTGTAATTGACATCCACGTGGATGAGTAACTGCTGGATGAATTTTATTCAGTTACATACATTCTGCATGCTCTATTTTATGAGCACAGCTAATGGGAAAAGCTGAGGAATTCAATCCAGTTCCTTGCAAGTGTTGGATTGGCCCTGATTTCATCTTCCTGGATTCACCCCTGGAACTGCTGCACTGTGTGCTGGGATTCCTCTTGTTCAGGTGCATGGAAAACACTGATGGAGCCAAGAAAAACAGGGAGGTTTTAGTTATTTTAAAAATCAGTAGATTGTATTACACCGGGGCATGGAAATGAATGGCAAATGAGAATCGACCCAAGGCTGGATTTTTATGCCACTGGAATCTCTCAGTCCTGTTGCTGGTTTCCATGGGAAGCAAGGTAATTCATCAGCTGGGATCCGTGGTCTCTCCTGCTGAAAATTGAAAGATATCTTTGTTTGCAGACTGGGAATCTGCAATTAGAGTTGGAGTGCTGGACTGTGGGGAAGAAGGGAACTACGAGACGTGCAAAGAATATGGGATTCACTATTACCCAACTCTTAGGGTAAGTGCAGAACATCCTGCCTTAGGCAGATGATGCATGTTTTCTAATAATTAAACTGTGTAACTCAATGTGCTGTAGCTTTCTTTGCTTTGCTGAGAAAACTGCAGAGCTGATAAAAGATTAATTTGGGGGGGGTTTTGCTGAATGCAAGAGCTGATGCAGCTGTTTTGAGCAGTAATTCAGTTCTGAATCTAAAAAATTCTTATTGAGAGAAGAGATCATTCTGTCAAATATCATGTTATCACATGTATGTAACCCCTAGTTTCAACAGATTTATTAGATAATAACCATTTGTATAAATATTTTTCAAATTCAGCTGTTACGGGATTATTAATAATGTTTTTAGTTTTGGTGTGTGATGGTAAATGGAACACATTAAATTGCCTCATGATTGCATGACCAATTAAAAACTTACCCTAGCTAGATCCTTCACTATTTTTGTGATTAATTTAGTAATATTTTTCATAATAAAATGCTTAGACTGCCTTTTAAAGAGGATGCCACGTTAGCCAAAAGTATCTGCTATTGTTCATTTTAATGCAGTTTTTACCTTCTCAGTCAGTCTGTATTAATCACATTATTAAGTATGACCAGAATGTGGTGGATGGAGAGGGTTGAATAAACTGTTTGTGATGACAGGAGAGGGAACAGGAGGCATTTCAATGTAGGATTTGTGGTCTTTTACCCTGACAGTAAAACCAATATTTTTATTTTCTTTCACTCTCCAAAGTTTTAGGTGTAAATTGTGATATCCTCTCTTTATTAAACACAGAATCTTCCATGGTATTTTTTTGTAGCAGAAGGCAGCCAAGCTCCCTTAGATCTCCTGTTTAGCCACTGGAGGGAGTTGGAAAAATGTGAATAGTGTTCCAAGTGCACACACAATTGGTAGCACAGATTTGGTGATCAGTTCATTTGTGTTTGGGTTAATGTTTGCAGTGCAGGATCAATACACACCGTTGAATTGAGCATTAAGGGGTTTTTCCTCTTGCCCTCAGGTAGGTGAGAAGCAGCTTTTTGGAACTTAGAGGCTAAGAGGGAAAACTGTCTCTTGAGCAGATAAATAAAAATGTTTTGAAGTTAGAGCTGTAAAAGTAAAAACTCTTGAAAGCCTTTTTATTCCTAAACTGGGCTTTTTTGTCTGATACAGTGACTTTTCTTTTCTCCTACACAGTACTTCAAAGCATTTACAAAGCAGTTCACAACTGGAGAAAATTACCAAGGTAAGAACATTTTACTGTGAGAAATCCCCAGAGCAGTTTTCCTGTCAGCCAGGGCTGTGTCACACAACAAGCAAAATCCTGTCAGTTCCTTTGGGCAGGGATGGGGTGGACACTAAATAGCTCTTTAAGACAGAGTATTTCAAGTACTCTACAAAGTGTTAATCAGAATTTTAGGCAGGCAAAACATTTCTCCAAGAAACTTAGGAACCACATTCCTTTTTTTTTTTTTTTTTTTTTTTTTAATGTAGCTCCTAATTTTCACAAATGGCTTGTTAATTTTTTTAATCCCTTTTCTTCCCACCACACTCCTCATCAGCACGAGATCCAATTTACTCAATTCTGACTTTTGATCCCTCAGCCATTTTCCAGGCATCCTGAGTAGCACTGGGAGAGCCTCTATTCAGATGGTGACTCCCTGAAAATAGGCTTATCCCAGGGTTTGTCAGGATCACAGCTTGAGGTGGTTTGTTTGGGACAAAAGTAATGTTGTCCCTTTCCATGGATGAACATTTAAAAGGCCAGAGGTCAGAGGAGAGACCACCTGCACCATTAACCCTTCCTGTACAAGGAAACCTTAGTTTTAACTCTTGGGAATTTGAAGTATTTTCTCCTTTTTAATATGGTTCCTTTGAAGCAAATAAAATATTTTCACACTTCAGTTATTTCCTCCTCTTGTTCCGTGGTTTTGTGGCTTCTCCATTTGGTAGGAATAATATACCTTGGCAGATTTTAATTTGTGGTTATTATCCTGCTGAAGTTGCTCACAGCAACTGCTGTGAAAATGTTCACATTGAGAATCAAGCATTGTTTGAAGAGAAAATCAGCAAGGCAGGCAGATGGATACATTTGGAAAAGTCTTGAGGTTTTAGTAATTTTAGGGTGGGATGACAGCTTTTAAATATGATCTCACAGCAACATTGAAATGAAATCCTACACCCAAATCCTTAGTTCCTTTTCTTCAGCCAAATAGCATGCTGAGTTTTAAGTCTGAATTTAAAGGAAAAACCTGACCCAGAAAAGCATGCATAGCAAACCTTCATGTGAGTCATTTTTGCTCAGTTTTCTGAAGGGTTGTGTTTTTTTGGAACCTGTTCTCAGCAGGAGGAGATCGAGAGCTGCAAACACTTCGTCAGATGATGATTGATTTCCTGCAGAACCATTCCCAGGAGCTGAGACCTCCTGCTTGCCCACCACTGGATCCAGTGCTGTAAGTTCCTTGTTTTCAAATGTAGCTGCTCTCTGTTTACTCAGGTAATTAAATAGACTGTGGAAGATTAAAAATCTTTAAAAAGTTTTTTTTTTCTTTTTAATGCCAGTTCTGCAATGAGATTGTAAAAGGAAATTCTGTGTGTAACAGTGGATGTGTTGCATTCTGTGCTAAATTGCTTTTCTTTTCCTCAAAGGTCCAGTGATCTCCCATCTCTTTTTGACAAGAACAGCCACCACTACACAGCCATTGTGTTTGAGAGCAACAGCTCCTACGTGGGCCGAGAGGTAACCTGGGACTTGTGAGGGACAGAGTGGCTGTGAGTGGATGTCACCATAAACCAGCTGGATTTGTGTTTATTTAGCCAAGCAACAACTCCCTGAATGCAGCTCTAGAGCAGCTCACACTCATGTTTGGGGGATCACAAAACCCAGGGATTATAGAGGGCTCTGGTGTTCACTCACACAGAGGAACTTGCTTACAAAAGAATGTGATGTCTTATTGACTTCTTCCATTCTTATTTTAGTAGAAGGTTAATTAATCAGTTTCATTCTCAGCAAAATTTTCTTTCAAGAATTTGAAAGATCACAACAAAAATATTGCCAGATTACGTTATTGTTTTGTTATTACTAGAGAACCATTTTTATTACTCATTCTTCTGGACAACTGTTTGTAATAATCTAAACTCTCCAGTTCCCTTTCTTCACATATAAATTTTGGGAAATTAAGATGGTAGCATGAAATTATTTACCCAGTTCAGAAACACAGAGGAAGTGGAGGTCTTTAGGTTTTGCTTCCCAATAAAATATTTGATTGGGCACCATTTCCCCACCTAATGATGGCCAGTGTCATCATGAGTGGAGGAGGCTGTGCTGCCAAGAGTGGGAATCACTTTGGGATCAGGCTCCTTCCAGGCATTTGTTCTCTGGGAGCTGCAAGTGGGCATTACTGAAGAAATGTGAAGGTTATAAAGTTCCTCAGCTTTTTATCACACTGTTTTTATTATCTACAGTTAGAGGGGAAGATTGAGTCATTTGATTAACACAAAGTGGAGTGTGCTTTCAGGATAAAAAATGTTTGTTAGTTTTATGTAGTATTTGAGCTTTATGGAATAGTTTAGTGAAACAGAAAATAGCATTGTTTTCATGTTTACAACACAAGACAAAATGGACAAACCTTCCCATACTGCTGAAGAAAAGGAGGCCATGTGTCATCACTGATGGAAGGAAGGAGGAAAAGAACAGAGTAGACCAAGAAAAACTAAAATTTAAAAAAAGGAAAATAGGAGTAATAATTTCTAGAGAAGAGTAAATCTTCTTTAAGTGAAATTGTTTGTGTGCACAGAGAGGCATAGCTGCACTTCCTGCAAACAGCTTAATGATGTCCTTAAAGGATGATGCACTTCACTGTTTATGTGTCTTGTCCTGCAGGATTGGCTGTTCCTTGAACAATGTATAATTCATGGCATCCTCTCATTACCCAGGTTATCTTAGACTTGGTCCAGTATGAAAACATCGTGGTGAGGAGAGCACTGAATTTTGATAAAGCTTTCCTGGAGAAGCTGGGGGTCACCTCAGTCCCCTCATGCTACCTGATACAGCCCAATGGCAGCCATGGATTAATTAACAAGTAAGTAATTATCTGTCAGAGGGTTATGGGGGTGTTCACTTCACTTATAAAAATGTCAAGATTTGATGTCCTGACTCCTCATCAATACATTGTAGTGCCTGAGCTTGTGTGTTCCCTATATTATCAATAAAAGAACTAATACTGCTTTTACTTATCACTGTTGCCTATTTATAGCTTCAATTTATTACTGTGATACTTCTGAAAGGAGTAAAACTTTGGAGTAAAAGTGGAAAAAATAAATGAAGCATCAAAGTTCTTAAGAAAACTAATTTCTTGTGTAACGTGAACTGACATTTGGATAAACATTTGTTGGTATTTTGTTGTTATTTTGAATGGAATTTCACACCCCTAATCCAAGTGATTTGTTTTTCATAAAGTGAACATTATTTCTTTTCACTTTGTATCAAAACAGGCCATGCTGCTAGGACTGTAAAACATAAACCGAAGTGAATATCTTATTTTATAAATGCAGTTATTTGCTTTGGACATTCACTTAGTCTGAGATTAAAAGTGATCTCTCTTTGTCCATTTGCAGTTTGAAGCCTCTACGGTCTTTCTTTTCTTCATATTTAAAGTCACTGCCAGGTGTAAGGAAAAAACTCCTTTTGCCACTGCAGCTGCCTGCTCCAGAAAACAAAGAGGAGAGCACAGAAGTCAAGGTGTGGAAGGAGTTTGATAAGTAAGTGATGCTCTTGAATTTTATACCTTTGGTTATTAAAAATTACCTGCAGCTTTTTCCTGCCACGTGTTAAGCTGTGCTGTAATTTATTATAAAATCATAGAGCAGTTCCATATTTTACTTCATTTCACTCCATTCAGTTCAATTGTGAGCAGCTTTTCAAACAATTCACAGGTGAAATTACTGAGGTGTTTTGGTTTTAGCAGCAAATGTCTGCACTGCTCTGGAAGGAATGTTTTTACCAGAAGTGTTGTGAAATATTCAATTGCCTTGAAAATGCCAAGGACTTATCAACCACTACCTGAAAGCAGTGATCAGTGTCCCTGGAAAAACACAGGGTAAAATACCAAGCTGTAACATTTCTGTAGGAGATTCTCTGTGTGTGCAATCTGGAAAGGGCTTGTCAAATGCAAGTACAATAGAAAATACTAAAGTCACTGTAAAAGATGTTTATCACCCCAAATCCCCTGAGGTTTATCTTCACCCTCTTTCCCTCTGTGAGAGAAGGATGCAAAGCCTTTGCAGAGAGATAATCCCTCAGCATCTTTAGATGGGAAAGATGTGGGACTGAGTGCTTTAATATAATACTTATTTTCCTTTCATGGACACTATTAGTGTCATCTTCTTTCAGTGACTGTTATAAAATACTTTATATGGAACATTCAGTTAGCAAAACAACTTAGTTAAATTGAGCTGCTTTCCAGCAAGGCAAAATCTTGTTGACATGAATCTCAACTCCAAGTATCTTCTAAATTGGATCCTTTTGGAGAACCTCCTGCATTCATGTGGATGTCTCTTTATTTAAGAAACTTGAAGCAGAATTTTGCTGGTTTTTATAATTTAAGTGAGTACTTTATTAATTAAGGAGATAAATTCAGAATAAGTCTGTGGCTTAAATTAAATTATAGATGTAGTATATATGATTATAGATTATTCTGTCTTTTAATGTGTTCTTTCCTGCATGTTATTTAGGAGGTGGGAGCAGCCAGTTTTTTCAATGTTTGTTTTTTAATTCTGTTTTTTTAGCAACAGCAATGCTGCTGAGCTCTTACAAGAAGTGTGAGCTCTCTGAACTTCTGTTTGTTCAGTTCCATTGCTCTGTCTCACCCTGCCTGAAAAGCACTGAAAGCTGGGGCTGTGTGCCTGCTGCCTTTGTGCTTTGTAAAGCAGGTTTAATTATTAAGATATTTGGTTGTGAGAAGGAACTTGGAAAATGTTTTATTTGGTTTATTTGTACCTGTCAGAACTCTTAAGAGCTGCTGTTTTTAACTGGGAGGTGAAGGACCTGCAGCAAAACTGCTGCATTTGGGAGAGGATTTCTAATCCAGTCCTTCCCAACAGTGACATTTCCAGTCTTGTTTGCACCCCTGCCCTGTGTGGGATCCCCTGTTGTTCAGAGCATGTCCTGTTTCTCTTTGTGGTCAGCCCAGCAGAGAAGCTGTAATTCCCTTACACCAGGGCTGTAATTTCATTACAAGGTAAAGCTGGCTGGGAAGCAAAAAGTTCAGTCCAATATAAAAAAACAAAACCAAACTTTCTCACGTGTGGTTGTGCCTCAATTGTCCAAACTCTGCCTGTGCCCCTCGGGCTGGGAGGACTCTGCAATCCCTGTGGGGTGGCCAGTGCTGGGGGGCTTTGATGCCACCTCCTCTCTCAGTTTGCCCTGGAGGGAAGGAGCGGCAGGAGCTCCAGGATTGATGTGTGTTCCAGGTCCAGGCTCTACATGGCTGACCTTGAGTCAGGATTGCATTTCCTGCTCCGGGTGGAGCTGGCCACCCACAAAACACTCGAGGGAGCTGAGCTGAAAACCTTCAAGGACTTTGTCACCATCTCTGCCAAGGTAGGCGCTTCTGGGCTTTGATTATTTGTGGAGATGAAGTGACTCCACAGGAAATTTATCGTGGGACATAAGTCTCTCAAAATGTCTTGCACAGTGTTTGAGTGTGTGCATCCTCAGTAGCTTAAAAAAGAGTCTGGTGGGTTTATTTAAAGGATATTTTTGAGGTCTTGTTTGCTGTTCTGACATGCTTACAGGGTTAAAATGCAATTTAATTTCACCTTAGGGGGCTCAAATTAAATAAAGCTTAAGTAGTCTGCAACATATTGAACAAACACTGTAAATATAGTCCATTTATCAGATTTTCAGGATAAGTAGCTATTGTTACTCAGTGGGATTAAACCAACCTTTGTTTTTCGTTCTTGACTTTTGAATTTCATTAATGCATACTTGGCAAATGCTGTTCTATTTAGAGATGTTAGTAGCTTCTGTCTGAATTTTGAATATAATTGAGGTACTGATTTTGATTAAATAGGTATTCAAAAATAACTGAGCTATTGAATATAATTGAGTGTTTAAAAATTTAAAATGCTTATGTGTTACATTTGCATAAAAAGAAAATACATATAATATAATGAGTTATGACTTGAAAAAATTTTAAATCATTTTGCTTTATAATGCCAGCTTCCTGAAATGACCAATATCTCTTTATTTTTACTCCCTGTGTAGCTAGCACTATGTTTTATTTTTAAAAAGTGAATCAATAACTCTTAAGGGAATAATAAGGCCTATATGAACCATTTCCAAATATCTGGGTTTATCTGAAAATCAGACAGACAGTTCCTTACCCAGCCAGCTCCCCCCTGCAGCCATCAGGGGTCAGAAATCTGCAGCTGGCCTCATTTCTTTAAGAAAGTGTGGTGGTAATCTTTCCATCATATTATCCCCAGAGCATCCTCTGCTCTTCCCTGTGGTTCCTGGCCAGCTGATGTCATTTGGTTCCCTGGCTGTTGATGATAAATGGGGAATGTTCTCTTTTAGGTGCTTGCTCATCTCCCCCTGCCCTGTCCCACCAGGGGTTGACATCCTTTATTTGCATTTTTTTTTTGGTCATGTAACACTTTCCTTGTTTCTCTCATTTACATTTTCAGGTGTTTCTGTTAGGGATTTTTTAATATTCTTCTCCTGTTTGTAGTGATGGTCAATCCAAAGGCACAGAGAGCTCTGATTCCTGCATGGGGAATTTTCATGACTGAAATCCTGCTCTCTCTGAAAGGATCCTAAAGAATGACAGATACTTGACTTAATTCTGTAATAATTCCAACCCTCATTAAAGCAAAATAGCATTTCTGCTATTAAATAGCAGAAATCTGCTATAATCTGTAAAATAATGGCCTTACCACTGATTTTCAGTTCCTCACACTCTTCTGCCAGGCTGTGGCTCCTGTAAGTTCTGAGTTAAAGAAGTCCCTGATTCCAGATCCCTTTGGAAATCACTGTTACACATGAAAGGAAAATGCTCTTCTGGATAACAGCTCCTAAACTTACAGAAATCTGACTAAAAAGAACAGCTTTTTGTGATTGGTCTTCCAAAAATGAGAAGGATTTCAGCCCTCTGTTTCACTGGGGTGTTGTGCTCTGTTTTGAGCAACATTCTGAACTGAATTACCTTAATGTGAAATCCTAGATAATGTTAAGTTGTTCTGTAGCATTTCTGCCTGCTAAAAATTTTAAAAAATTTTTTAACATTTTGCACAAAAAATCTTGTTGAATTTTGTAAGCAAAATCTGGTGTCAGGTGGCTTTTTACTGCAAGCAGAACAAGTAATTAATTTGCTCATCAGAAAACAAAATGAAACATTTTACAGACAGCAAAAACGTTTGGATAAAACCAAAAGCGTCTCGTTGCTAATGAGATTTGTGCTTGAAAATGGTTTTTTCCATGGTTTTTTTTTTTATTTTTCTCAGCTTTTTCCTGGCCGTCAGCCTGTGGTGAAGTTGTTAGAGACCTTGCAGGAGTGGCTGGTGAGCCTTCCATTAGACAAAATCCCTTATGATGCTATCCTGGATCTGGTCAACAACAAAATGCGGGTAAGGTGTTCCCAGTTCCAGCATAAAACAGGGCATTAGGAAAGGATAAGATTCTATATCAATCTAAGACATCACTTACTGCTGCTCCCCCAGTCATAATGGAGTTATAAGAAGGTTAAAATGAAAATAAAGTGAAATCATTAGCAGGAAAAAAAAACAACCCGCATCCACACAAAGAAATTGAAATGAGAGAATTGAAACGTGCAATCCTGGCTGGGTTTTATAATGAGCAAGCAATATTTGTTCCCTAATGTCATCCCCAGGGATGCAAGATTCCCAGAGGATATTTCTGACTTTGCTCTGCCTGCTGTCAGCAGGATTCTCTTGAAGGTCAGAGTTTAAGTGATGGGAAATTTACCCACTGAAATGTGCATTATTCCTGAAGAGTTTCCCCAAATAATCTCTAATTTCCCTGCTGGAATCCCAGCCCACTTTGGCAAAGCCCTGTCAGAGGGTTGTTTTTGCACAGAACTTAAAAATTTCTTCCCCATTTCTGCCTGAAATTTGAAAGCCTCCTGTGTGTTTTAGGAAGAGGAGAGAAAAGTCTCAGAAATTAAAATCTTGCACTGGGTTTCAGATGCAATGAATAAGAAGTGGCTTTTTTCCAAGAAGAAATAATATGGAATTTTACAGCCAGTTAAGGCTTTACTCTGTAAATCATGTAAACTTTGTGGAGTAATAGGGAATTTTGGATGTGCCCAGGGGAACTCTGGTGGTGTACAGGAATATTTTCATGTGTTGTGTTCTTTAAAAAAATCTTCACAGGTTAAACTACTTTGTGTGTTCCTGTCAGACTGATTTTAGTAGTTTTGATGTCAATGACTGAACAATTTGTCTCTTGTCCAAAAGGGATGAGTTTCATGGTGATGCTTCAGAGTACCTGAAACATGAGGATTTGTGTTTGCCTGAAGCATGAACTGATTGCCAAGTGCAGAAAGCCATTTTTTGTTCTTTACCCTGGATCACCTCAGTTCCATGTGGGATCAGCAGTGCTGCCAGACCCCAGAGCAGCACATACCTTAAATACATCTCTATTTTTTTTTTTTTTTGCAGATTTCTGGGATATTTCTCCCCGGGAAAGTGCAGTGGGTTGGCTGCCAGGGCAGCAGACCAGAGCTGAGGGGCTACAGCTGCTCCCTCTGGAAGCTGTTCCATACCCTCACTGTTCAGGCTGCACTGAGACCAAAAGCTTTGGTAAACACAGGTGAGCAGCAAATATTTTCTGGTGTGTAAATCCTCAAGGAATCAGTTTGTGGAAGAGAGTGGCTGCAAGGCTGCACCAGCAGGGGTCAGAGCTTGGCTGCAGCAGATTTAGAAGTGTGCTAAATAAAGTGTGTGGCCCTAAAGCTGGGAGTAATAAAGCAGAAAAAAGGAAAAAAAGGAAAATAGAATTTCAAGCAAAGAAATGTTGAGCTCCCTGAAACGGGATGAAAATGATTCAGGTTACCTGAGGTTGCACTGGGAATGAAATTTGAGGAAAATGAGGTTTAACCATACAGTTCAGTAGCTATAAAAGATGTACAACCATTAGCTGATCTTCTGTAATGTTATTTCTTAAATACTGCATGTTGCAACTTTTTGGTTTATTTTTTTTTTCCAGCTGAATGTACCTGTCATTAATCCCTGAAGTGATTTACTACTTCTCCAGCAGTCTGTAAAATTGCTCATTTTTAGACTTGCAGCATCTTGTGAAGCTGAGTGTTGATATTCTGGTGATGATTCCTGTTTAAGAAACATGCTGGTTATAAAATCTATTCTCCTCACCCAATGAAAATAGAATCACTAATGCTAAAAGTTTGGGTTTTATTCTTGCCAGGACAGTGCTTTGTTTGGTTACAATTCTGTTTAGTTTTCATTTAAAGCCTTTTAAATGTCTTTTCCAAGGAATATGAGAATTCTACATGTACATCATAAAACTCAGAAATTTCCAGTTTACCATTTGTTGATTGTATGTTTTAAAGGATTTTATTATTTCACATTATAGATCCATACATTTGTCCAGCATTATTTGCAGAGTGAAAATCCTTCAAATCTGAATAATTCTCCTGCAGAACAGGCATTTTTTGATAGCAAATCGTTCTGTTGTTGATTTTTGTTTCTCTTTTGTTTGTTTTTCATGGGGCAGTAGACTGAATTTCTTCAATTTAGTGCAGTGAGTTTGAGGGGTTTGTGCTGGATGATTTTGAGCTGTTCAGCAGGATCCTGCGTAACTTAAATTTCCCCTTTTTAGTCCCAAAGTGTTCTGATTAAAGCCATTAAATCTTAATATTTAACTACTCAAAATTGCCCCTCAAATTGTGTGTTTCAGGCACGAGCCTGAAGTTAAAAATACACTGTAGGACCTGAGAACTCTTTGGCACAGTTAACCCTGGCTGTAAATCGGGCCAGATATGTGATGATCACTTCTTATGGTGAAAGAATTGGGTCAGTCTGAGACTGTGGGATTATGTCTTGGGAGGTTTTCCCCTCCTTATTGCTTGTTTAAATCCCATCTACTAAAAAGCATGATGTACTCCCTAATCCTTCCCACCACAGGTAGGGTTTTATGGTTCTTGTCCACTTTAAAGATTAGGGTTACCCTGAATTGCAGTAGTTTGGGAGGAAAGAGAAAAGGAGGATTACACAGTGATACGTGGCAGATGTTAATAGAAGATTCATCTCGGGGCTGATAAAAGAAAAACAACCAAAATGAGCCATTTTGCAATTGTTTGCTTTCTGAAGCAGATGGATTTCTCTTGATTGTCCCCTCTGCTCGAGGGCCTGGCACTCTGGGTGAACTCCCTGTGGCTGTCTTGATAAAATGATTTTATTGGGTTATGTTTGATACATTTTAATATAGGAAATAGGAATAGGAAAGGAAATAGGAAAATCTGAACCTGCAGTGGGAGTAGCAGGAGAGATCCAAAGGAACTCAGGACAGCCAAGGATGTGTAAAATCATTGTAGAAATCATTTCCTGAGCACACTTCATGACAAGAAATGTGGTTTTAGGTAACACAGGATGTCTTGTTGTGAACAGAGCAGGCCTGTGGATTTTATAATAAATTATCTGGCATTTAAATCTAGTGCTGAATTTGACAGATTTCCCCACAAAATGAATTTTCAAACGTGTAACATTGTACAGGAGAACAGATGAAATTAAATCTGTGTATATATCTCTTGTTTCTCCACAAAGAAATAATTTGCTGGTTGTGTTTATTGTTCTTCCTAAATACAATTTCAGTATAAATGGTAAAACTGTTCTGCCTGAAATTCGTTTTAACTTCCAAAATAATTTTCCAGCCTTTCTTTTCATGCAGTAATTTAATCTGCTTTAATCTCATACCTTTTATTTATACATGTCTGTTCAATCACATATATTGAATGGCTGAGGAGAAATCAGGGTTTTTTTAGAATTTCTTTTGGGTCTTAAATACTTATTTTTGCTGCTATTGTTCTAAATAAAGATGTTGATGACAGTCTTTATATATTTCCCATATCTATAACAGATGAGTGCTCTGATAGTTCAAGCAGGTTTTGTTGATTTTTTTTTTCCAAGAAAACAAAGCAATAGTAAATTATTCGTGGTGTTCAGCAGCAGGAGTCTGTAATTTGATCAATCTGCACCATAAAATGTGTTTAATTTGACAAGTGTGTGCTCGTGGTAACACACAGGGCATTTTTAAATACATTTTGACATAATTTACTGGGTCAATTAAGCATGAATCAGAAATTCTGTGCTACAGAGATGAAACCATTAGGATTTCAACAAATTATATCAGGTTTTCAAGGCACTTAGAGATGTGAGGAGCTACCTGCTGACACAAGAAAGGCCACAAAGTTCTCAGCCTGTGCAGGCCTCATCTTCCTGCTGAATTCATTATTATTTTACATTATCTTCAGTGAATGTTATCAGAAGAATCACGTGTTTGTGTTTATTTTAGGAGGAATTCCTGATTTATTCTCCAAAGTGTTGCTCAGCAGCTGCTGTGTGCATTCAGAGCCTGCCAAAAAAAACCATGGAATTAATAATTTTAATGAGATTTTGGTGCTCTCTAATTCCTCAGAATTGAGGAGTAACAAAGAGCCCTCACAGGCACCTTGTGAGGGGGTTTGACTCTTGATTTTTCAGTAGCAAAGTCACCATAACTTCAGTGCCTGGCCATGAATATAGAGGAGAATGCATAATATAAACATTCCTTTACATGTTGGGCAAGAGCTTGGAAAAATCTCTAATTCCACATACACAAAGTGTGAATTTTGCATATTTTAACAATTTCACAATGTTCTCTGATAAAAATAATGTCTGGTTTTCATTAACTAAGATTGGTTTTCCCCTGAAATTTTAAGATAAATATAATTTCTAAGATAAATAAAAATTTTAAGATAAATATAATTTAAGACAAGTATAATTTAAGATAAATATAATTTAAGATAAATATAATTTCTTCTGAAAGAAGAAATTCCTCTGTAGAGACCACTTGACTTTTATTTGGTGTTCAGGGTAGCTTTGAGCACAGTTGTGCAGGCTGAATGAGTTGCATGTGTTGGTTCAAACAGCCACTTCAAACTGCAGAAGTGATTAATTTCAGATTGATTTCAGCTCAGCTGTCAATTCTATGGAACAAGGGAGCAACTTTTCCTTTCCTTCTCCCCCTTCCCTTCCCTGCTCTTGGAGCTGAGTCTGTCCCTTGTCTTGCAGGCCTTGAGGACAGCCCCCAAATCGTGCTGCAGGTGATGAGGAGATACATCCAGCACTTCTTTGGCTGCAAGGCTTGTGCCCAGCACTTCGAGGAGATGGCCAAAGAATCCATGGATTCTGTGAAAAGCTTGGACCAGGCTGTTCTGTGGCTCTGGGAGAAGCACAACGTGGTCAACAACAGGCTGGCAGGTAGGGGAGAGAAACTGCTGAGCCAGGGCTGGTAGAGAAGGAAAAGCATCCTTCTCAGAGCTGGTTTCTTCTGAGATTTCACCTGTTGCTTGGTGAGGCTCTTTCTGGAGCACAAATCAAAGGAGCAATTCAGCTGCTTAGAAGTGGATAAAAAAATAATTGCATTTTTTTTCTGTACCGGTTTAGGGTTAAAACCTGCCTTTGTTTTGTTTTGGGAAATGATGGCAATTGAACAAGAGGCTTCCTCGGGATAAAAGAGCCTCAACTCTTGGCAGATCAGCAGCTGAATGAAATAAAATTACTGTATAAAAGAAATCTGTGCCCCCTCCAGATCCCTGTGTTTTCAGTTGAGAGTGCTGTTAAAATACTGGTTGTGTTTAATCCATTCTGTTATGGAGGTATCAAGTAACTAAAGCACTAAAGAAAATTGGTTTCTCTTTGCACTAAATCCCTGTCTGCTGTTATGGATCTGGGTAATGCAGCATTAGTTACAATTTCAATGTGCTACATTGTGTTCATATTATGCTCCTGCTGCATTCCCAAGATTTATGAAGAATTAAATACTGGTGTGAGTACAAACAGTTTGCCTCCTTTCTCTGAGGAGAAAAAAAAGGTAAATAATAAGAGATTAAATAAAAACATCCTCTAATTTTGGTTCCTGTAACAGGCAACTCCAGTGGACTTGGAGTGGCCAAGTGGTGGAGCAATGCACTTATTTAGAACATTAAGGTATTGGAAAACTCACATGGATATTGATTTAGGTGATGCAGCAGCCAGCTAAAATACCCTTTTAGTAAGAAGTATAAACACACTGGAATAAATAATAATGTTAAATTATGCTTTTTCAGTTTGCTAAAATTTCTCTGTGGGACAGTGATGTATTTTTACCCTTAAAAGCTGCATCTGTATTTGTGGTGCTGTGTGAGAAATGATGTTTGGTCAATGAAAACACCTCGGGGTGGGGGTCAGGAGGTGCCTGGATATGGCTCTGCCCTATTGAATTATTCCCTGTTCCTTTGGAATGCACAGGATTTACAGCATTCCCCTCTTTTGGCAGGAACACACAAAGTACAGGGAGCTTTCTGTTTGTAACCTTGCTGTAACACATTTTGTTTCTGCATTTTGTATTGAAACAAATTGATTGCTGAGTGATCTTTAGGATAAAAAAGCCAATTTGCTCTTTTGCTCGTAAATATCAAGGAGACAAATATTTTTAAATGTCTTTTGAATCCCTATTTTACCCAAAATCATGGGGAAATTTCCTGCTTTAAAAAAAAAAATAAAAATAATGAAATGAGAATAAAATGCAATATTATTATTCCTAAAATATTTTAAGTGCTAGTGTACTAATCAGGTTAATAAATTAGGGGTTTTACCAGGTGAAGATAATTTTTAGAAAAAATATCTCCATTCACATTTTAGGATATTGTTTTTTAGAGCAAAGTGTGAGAGCAGCTGCATCATTCAGCTCAGAAATGTGGCCAGAGCTGTGAGCATCTGAAATGTTAAAATTAGATCTCATTCAAGACAGTGTCACATATTTAAAGACTTGTTTTTTAGCTGAAAAATACAACTTAAATATGAACATGGCTTTTAAAATACTACAGACAATTTGTTCTGGTAGTGGTGCAGAGCTGTGGAAAAGCAAGCTTGGCATGGAATGGTTCACAACACAGAAAATGAAAATATCTGAGTGTCTGGCCTTGGAGCTGCTCTTGCAAACCAGGCAGAAAACAGGGATTAAGGAGTGAAAAGAGCAGTTTGTTTTGCACCATAATTCAGGTTAACCCTGCAGGGCCCAGACTCTTGTGTGTTCCTGCCTTCTAAAAGCAGCAATTGCAGGATTTGGGGTTGGGATTGAAATGCTGCAGCTTTTACTGTGAGAAAAGGGAAATAATTGTGAGTTCGTGTTTGTATCTTGAAATGTTTGGGGTCAGAATTGATGAGAAAAGTTGTTCCAATTTTTTTTTTGTGTAATTCAGCTGTTGTGCTGTGGCTTTTTATGCCAACCTCAGTGGAAGTGGAAAGCACTCCCTGGGCAGTGCCTGATGGTGCAGCTTTCCCTCTTCATTCCTCCTGACTTTCTTCCATTTTTATTTTTCCCCTCCTAATTAGGTGATTTGACCGAAGATCCAAAATTCCCCAAAGTTCAGTGGCCAACTCCAGACATCTGTCCTGCGTGTCATGAAGAGGTCAAAGGGCTGCACAGCTGGAATGAAGACCAAGTCCTGCAATTCCTGAAATCCCACTACAGCAGTGAAAATATCCTCTATAAATACACCCAGAGCCAGACTGACCCCAGTGACAACGAGCAGGGAGACACAAGAGAGGTGAAAGACAAAAACCTGCAGAAGAACTCAGGGGGAAATGGGGAAAAGCAGCTCCAGGATAAGGAGAACCCAGGAGATCCAGGCTCCAAGGTGTTGGAGAAGCCAGCGGGAAATCCTGGAGCTGTCCAAGGTAGCGGCAAAAACGCAGCTGCATCCGTGAGCCTCAAAGGGACCAGGCAGGCTGTGTCCTTCCTGGGGATTGGATTTTCCAACCTAGACATGAGTCTGTGTGTCATCCTCTATGTGGCATCATCCTTGTTTTTAATGATCATGTACTTTTTTTTCCGGGTGAGGTCCAAGCGCTGGAAAGTGAAGTCTCACCGTTCCTCGGTGTAGGAGCTCTCGCTGTTCGTGGCTGTTGGGTCCCAGACACAGCTTTAATATTTATGATCAGGGATTTTATATGCAGTATTCCTTGGGGCAGACCCCTTTCTTCCCAAGGCATTTCCCAGGTGTTCAGCTGGACAGGTGGAGCTGGCCTTGAGATCCCCAGGCTTTGCCCAAGGCCACGTCCATGTCCTCACCTGGGAGCGTTGCATTTGCAGTTAAGGTTTTTCCATGACTTCCCACCAACATCCTTTACTCATTTGCAGAGTAAACATTGCATTATGCAATCCGCTGTGCCTTCTGGAGAAGGAAATTGGATATTGTTTTGTGTATTTTCAAGTCAGGTGTTTGGGGTTTTTTTAATTCATCCAGAGCTGACTTCACCTCCCCGAGTGCTGAATGGTACCTTGGCTGCTTCACTGGGAGAAGCAGGAATTCTGATGTTTCTTTTCAGGAAACATGAGTTCTCTTCTGATTAAATCAATTCTAAACCTCTGTGACTTTCTGTAATGTTATTTACATATTTAAAGTAGGAAGCATTTCATGTTCAAATCATTCATCCATTCTCTGGTGCATTCCAGCCAAGGATATGTGTGTGTCATCACTGGGATGAGAGTTTTGGGGCACAATTAGCAGCCTGCTGCTGATTGCTAAGTAATTATGGTATTATCCAGGTGGAAACCAATCACGAGGAACTCTAGGAAAGGAAAACTGTTTTTAGTGAAGGACAGCAAGGTTTGTGTTACCGTGGCAGAACAGATTGGAAAATCTACAAATACTGAGTTTCTTCTGTTGAGTTTCTCCATCACAAGAGAGCAATTAACACTTCCCTTGGTATTTCCACCCAGAGCTGCCCTGTTCTGGGATGTCCAGTTCCCTCTAGAGCTCAGTGTGGGTACTTGGAGCAGCAGTGAGAAGAAATCATGAAAACATTTCAAAATCATCCTTGGGAGTAGGAGTTGCAGTGATGCTGGCTGGGGGGGATAATTCACGTCCTGGATAGTGAAGTTTATAATCCTATCCAATGTAATTGAGCATGTTCTAGTTATCCATTACCTAATCTTTAGTTAATCCTAATAGGTTTTGGCCTCAATGTTTTCTCGTGGCAGTGAGTTCTCCAGATTAATTATGTTATATAAAAGGGCTTTTCCTTTCAATTCTACATTTGCAACTTTTAATTTAATTGAATGTTTGCTGGCTCCTCTGTTACACGAGAAGGAATAAGGAGTCCCTGGCCAATTCCCTGGATTTATACCATTGGTGTGTCCTACTCTGAGGAGAAAGAGAAAAGTTCAGAAAGTTTGAAGCCTGGCAACAAAAAAGCACCAAAACTCCACAGGGTTATTTTCTCACAATCAAACACTGGCTGTTCACAAAACTGAGTATTTCTGAGGTGTCTCTGCAGCATCCAGCTGGAATGGCAGAACTGAGCTGCAAAGATTTCACTGCCCCTTGTAGCTGAAGTTTATCACAGTAACACTACAGCTCCACATGGAGGAACAGCTTTCTGGGGCTGCTGTGAGCAGAGGAAGAAACCTCAGTTCCCATGACCCTGTCAGTCCAGCATTCCTGCAGAGGGGCTGGGTCTGTGCCCTGAGGACCCTCAGAATTCCAGAGTTCTGGCAGAAGGAACCATCCTGGGTCTTTCCTCTTGGCCCTTTGTAATTCATGGAGCTTTCTTTGCTCTTGGATGTTTTCAAACAGGAAATATTAAAATAAAAGGAGTAGGATGTACCAGGAGAGACAAAAGCTGCAAGTGCTAAAGAAACCTGATGAAGTTATTTGTGAGAACTCCTAATTTTCTCTTTCCAGCAGTGCATCCACCCTGCTGTTCCTGCACAGAACTGGATGGGAACAAAGGTCCCAGGTGTGGTGTTGCACATGAGGTGTTGAAAACAGTGACAATACAATTTCAGTAATTTAAATGTTCTATTTATTTGAAGTCAATAACTTGACATTTCCAAGTCTGTTCTGGTTGGGTTGGGTTTTTACTGTCTCATTCCTCTCTTGGAAGGAAAAGTGACTGTTTTGTACTAAATTGTAAATTAATGTGCTTGTTTAAAATAAACTGCAAACGTTTGGGCAAAGTGGATGCATTTGGGCTTTTTATCTGTGTTTGCAAATTGTTTTGAGCTGAACTTTTTTTGGCAGGACATCTCATGAACATGTCCATGATCAACCACATCCATCCTCTTGGGGAGGTGTATTTTTAAGCTCAGACTTCTCAGGAGCTGCTAAAGAGCCTGAATGAGGGAAGAGAAAATAAACCAGGAAGAAACAAATGTTTGAGTGGGTTGGTTTTTATTAATGGTTGTTTTTTATTAATGGCAGAAGCCTAAGTGAGAAAGGCCATGGGCAGGTCTGGTGCCTGCTGGCCCCTGAGCAGGAGGGCACAGAAGGGTGTGCAGGGAGAGATCAGCACGAGGGCTTTTGGGGGGTCCTGGGTGTCACAGCGTGAGAGACCACGGGGCTGGCAGGTGCCACTGCTGGTCCTGATGGGACACAGCCCTGGCTCTGTCCTGATGGGACAAAGTCTCTGCCCTCTCTCCTGAATGGGACCCAGCCCCTGCCCTCTGTCCTGATGGGACACAGCCTCTGCCCTCCCTCCTGAGTGGGACACAGCCCCTGCCCTCTCTCCTGAGTGGGACCCAGCCCCTGGCTCTGTCCTGAGTGGGACACAGCCCCTGGCTCTGTCCTGAGTGGGACACAGCCCCTGGCTCTGTCCTGAGTGGGACACAGCCCCTGGCTCTGTCCTGAGTGGGACACAGCCCCTGCCCTCTCTCCTGAGTGGGACACAGCCCCTGGCTCTGTCCTGATGGGACCCAGCCCCTGCCCTCTGTCCTGATGGGACACAGCCTCTGCCCTCTCTCCTGAGTGGGACACAGCCCCTGGCTCTGTCCTGAGTGGGACACAGCCCCTGCCCTCTCTCCTGAGTGGGACACAGCCCCTGGCTGCTGGTCCTGATGGGACACAGCCCTGGCTCTGTCCTGAGTGGGACACAGCCCCTGGCTCTGTCCTGAGTGGGACACAGCCCTGGCTCTGTCCTGAGTGGGACACAGCACCTGGCTCTGTCCTGAGTGGGACACAGCCCCTGGCTCTGTCCTGATGGGACCCAGCCCCTGCCCGGCCACAGCTGTCCCACCCCTGCCCCGTGCCCGGGGGAACCGGCACCGCCACACACGGGTTTGCTCAAAGTGCTTCCTTACAGGCTCAGACTAAAAATCCACTTCAAAACCGAGCTTAAAAGGGACCGTGTGGATCATCAGCTGTCCCCAGAAGATGTTGATGGCCCTGGGGAGGGCCAGTGATGGTGCTGGTGCCACCCGGTGTCACTGCTCACGGTACCAGTCCCACTCGGGCAGGACCTGGACCCCAACTCCCGCCTGGCATTCCTGGATGCTTTATTTGGGGACCCCAGTCCTGGTCCCCAGAATGTCTCCCTGCATTTCCCAGCCGCACAGGGCTGAGCTGTCCCGCAGACTGGAGCTTGTCCCCGGCCAGATGAACCATCCCAGGGGCCAGCCCCGACCTCGGCCCCGCAGGACCCGGAGGAGGGGAGGGTGCTCTGGACTGGGTGCCTCGGGGTCCGGGGCTCGCTGAGGGCTCCCCGGCCGCCCCCAGGAGCGGGCGAAAGTCCCGGTGCTGCCGTCGGCAGGAGCATATGTGAGTTTGGAGGCTCCCGCCCCTAAGCTGCTTTTATTAATTTGTAATCCCCTGCGAGCAGGAGGTAAAGGGATTCGGGGGATTAACGGGCTCACAGTAACAACCACAATTATCAGCTCCGGCCGCCTGCGGCAAGCGGTGCACACACGCACGGGGCTCCCCCGGACGAACACGGAGCGCACCGAGAGCTCCGCACACGGGATCGCGAGGTGCCGTGGGACGGGACACAGGCACAGGCTGCGGGCAGGGGCACACGCATCCCGCACCCGTGAGCACGGCCAGAGCCCGGCCCGAACCCCCGAGCTCCCGCAGAGCCCCGGGGACAAACCCCGCACGGCCCCGCGTGTTCCGCGCACACACAACTCCGCCCGTGTCCGCCCCGTCTTCAATTAGCGCAATTAACCTCCTGCAGCCGCCGGCCGCGGGTCAGGCGCCCGCTACCTCTGTGCGTTCGTTAATTAATTAATGGAGGGGAAAAAGCCCCCCCGCTGCCCACGGGTGGCGTCGGGGGAGCCCCGCACCGCGGGGACAAACGAAATCTGGGCTCGGGGGCGGCCGGCGGGCAGCCGGGCCCGGGCGGAGGCTCCCCCCGACGGCGGCTCCCCCGACCCCCTTCGTGCGGCCGCCGGGGGCTTCGCGGGGGCCCGGGGGTCGCTTTGCACCCGAGGGCGGCGGCTGCAGCCCGAGCCCACGCGTGGGACTGCGGGGACACGCGTGGGACGGCGGGGACAGCGCTCCCCCGGCCGCTTTTGTGATGCTAAAGAGCCCGGCGCTGAACCGCGGCCCAGCTGCGGCCCGGTG